>NC_044039.1:209814682-210128853 GCF_901765095.1 Microcaecilia unicolor | reverse complement strand
GCTAAGCCTCCGACACCCCCTTTATTTAGTTGGATTTTGGATCACAAGTAGCAGCAGTGAGATTTGAACCGGCCACTTCTGGATTGCTGTGACCACTAGGCCACTCCTCCACGTCCTTGAAATTTGGCCGTCCCTTTGGGGGGGGGGGCAGTTCCGGACGTCCAAAATGTTTGAAAGAAGGACATCCACGCCTTCGCTATGCCTCCGATGACACACACATACCTCCCTTCCCAGGGACCTGCATACTGCTGCGATGGACCTGAGTATGACATTTCAGGCTGGCAAAAAAAGTTTTTAAAGTTTTTTTTTTTTTTTTTTTTTCGGGGTGGGGGTTAGTCACCACGGGAGGAGTCAGGGGAGGTAATCCCCGATTCCCTCTGGTGGTCATCTGGTCAGTTCGCGCACCTTTTGAGGCTTGGTTGTAAGAACAAAAAGGAACAAGTAAAGTTGGCCAAGTGCTTGTCAGGGACGCCCTTCTTTTTTTCATTATCGCTCGAGGACGCCCATCTGTTAGGCACGCCCCAGTCCTGCCTTCGCTACGCCTCCGACACGCCCGCCGGGAACTTTGGTCATCCCTGCAACGGGAAGCAGTTGGGGACGCCCAAAATTGGCTTTCGATTATCCCGATTTGGGCGACCCTGAGAGAAGGATGCTCATCTCCCGATTTGTGTCGCAAGATGGATGCCTTTCTCTTTCGAAAATAAGCCTGATAGTAACCTATAGAAATTTGTAAATCTGAGTGCTTTGAAAATGAGCCCCATAGTGCATCCATTCAGTGTGGATCTTGTTATAAGGTATTTCTCTCCCTGTGAAGGATCAAATCTTGAGTCTAGGAGTAATGTTAGACTCACAGCTAACTATTCAAGCCCAGGTTTCTAGGGTGAATTAATTATCCTTTTGATCAGGTACAGGTTTTAAGTAAGATCAAACCGATCCTATCCATGTCTGATTTCTGCTTAGTGGTGCAGACTTGGGCGTTATCACGGTTGGATTATTGCAATGCATTATATATCTAGGTGTGTCACAGGCACAACACAAAGCATTGCAACTGATATAGAATGTGGCAGCAAGGTTGGTGGTAGGGATAGGTCGATATGATCGTTATTTCAGTGTTATCATTACATTGGTTGCCTGTAGGTTACAGTGTATAAGACCTTGTCTGGCTTGGCATCTTTATGTTAAACAACTTTGGAACTATATCATCCTCCAGGTGCACTTTGATTTAGTGAAATGAGATTACTTTCACTGTTAAGGCTAATGAAGGTTCGCTACATAGTGATGGGGGAAGTTGCATTTTCCATTCCTGGTCCTGTATTATGGAATAAGTTACCGGAAAAATTACGATTGGTCTTAGATTTTTAACAGTTTTAAAAAGCAATTGAAAACCACCTTATTTGTTGAAGCATTTGTCAGTTGTTATGGAAAACTTTTAGAGATTAGGTTAACACAGTGCAGGTTGTTTGTCTTCCTATGTTATGTATATTTTTATTGTAACCTGCCTAGGCAATAGGTGGGCTGGAAGTGAGTACATTAAAAAAGTTAACAGAGTTCTCGAAATGTTTCCTTCCCCTGATCATCTACTTTTTGTCACACCCATCCCACCCAGTACCCTAAAGATCCTCCTCTTACCTCCTGGAGTCTTTCAGATGAGGTCTAGAGGGGTTGAGCCTTGGGTCAGTGGGCACTGTTGTGGATTTTTGTGGTGTTGGGCCAAGAATGACTGGTGATTGCTCTTGTGTGTAGTGTCACTTTGTATGTAATTTTACTGAAAGAGAATAAGCATTCTTCTGGGCAGAATGGAGTCAGGCATTGCATTACAATCCAGATTGGAAGAAGTACTGCGAGATCAGTTCCAGAGAAGGAGAGATCTTCGTTGGTAAGAATTTGCTGGGAAATTGCTTTTTAAACTTGGGGAAAGGTAGGCTTAGCATTAAATAGGTAACCTCAGGGACCTTATTGTTGAATTGCTCTGCTCACTTAGCGTAGGAGTTTAGCATATAAAATCTCTATTCCAGTTCCATAGGCTTAAGGGGGCTTTTTTTTTTACAGTTACTATAGTAATAGTATAAATCATAGCTAATAGGCACAGGAAGATATCAGCAAAACAGGTAAGATAGAGCATCCCGATAGCCAGGTTGCAATTGAGACCATAGTAGACGAGTTGTCTTTAAATAAAAAGCAGACAGACTTTCAAGATTGCAATCTATCACTGTCAGCTGCTGAGCAAGATGTAAATAGGAACAACAAACATAGTTTGAAATGTCCATATGCGAATGCCAGAAGCCTAAGAAATAAGATGGGAGAGTTGGAATATATTGTACTATATAATAGGCATCTGTGAGACCTGGTGGAAGGAGGCTAATCAGTTGGGACACTGTCATACCAGGATTCAAAAATGTCGCAGTGATAGGGTGAATCGAATTGGTGGAGGGGTAGCATTGTATGTTAAGGAGGGCCTTGAATCAAATAGATTGAAAATTCTGTAGGAAACAAACACACATCTAGGAATCCCTGTGGATTAAAATTCCATGTGTAAAGGGAAAAAGGATAGTGATAGGAGTGCACTACCTTCTGCCTGGCCAGACGGATATGTTAAAGGAAATTAGGGAGGCTAACAAACTGGGCAACACAATAATAATGGGTGATTTCGATTACCCTTATTGACTGGGTAAATGTAACATCAGGGCATGCTAGGGAGGTAAAATTCCTTGATGAAATCAAGGACTGCTTTATGGAGGCTATTACAGGAGCCAACAAGAGAAGGAAAAATTCTAGACCTAGTCCTTAGTGGAGCGCAGGATTTGGTGCAGGAAGTAATGGTGCTGGGACCGCTTGATAACAGTGATCATAATATGATCAGATTTGATATCAGCTTTGAAGTAAATAGACACAGGAAATCCAATACGTTAGCATTTAACTTTCAAAAAGGAGACTATGATAAAATGAGAACTTGAGGAGCATCTGCGAAGGTCAAAAATTTGCATCAGGTGTGGATGCTGTTCAAAAATACCACCCTGGAAGCCCAGGCCAAATATATTCCATGTATTAAAAAAAGAGGAAGAAAGGCCAAACTACAGCTGGACTTGAGGTGAAGGAAGCTATTAGAGCTAAAAAAAAAAAAAATCCTTCAGAAAACGAAAAAGGATATGAATGAAAATAGGAAACAGCATAATGAATGGCAAGTCAAATGCAAATCCCTGATAAGGAAGGCAAAGAGAGACTTTAAAGAAAAGATTGCATTGGAAGCAAAAACATATAGTAAAAACTTTTTAGGTGTATCAGAAGCAAGAAGCCAGCAAAAGAATCAGTTGGACCACTAGATGACCAAGGGTAAAAGGGGCACTCAGGAATGACAAGGCCATAGCGGAGAGATTAAATGAATTCTTTCCTTTGGTCTTCACCGAGGAAGGTGTGGGAGAGACACCGGTGCCAGAAATGGTATTCAATGCAGACGAGTCAGAGAAACTGAATCAAATCTCTGTAAACCTGGAAGATGTAATGGGGCAATTTGACAAATTGAAGAGCAGCAAATCGCCCCGACTGGATGGTATATATCCCAGAATACTGATAGAATTGAAAAATGAACTTGCAGAACTATTGTTAGTAATATGTAATTTATCTTTAAAATCAAGCATGGTTCCGGAAGATTGGAGGGTGGCCAACGTAACACTGATTTTTAAAAACGTTTCCAGAGGTGATCCGGGAAATTATAGACCTGTGAGCCTGACGTCAGTGCTGGGCAAAATGGTAGAGACTATTACAAAGAACAAAATTACAGAGCATATACATATAATAAAGAGAGCCAACATGAATTTAGTGAAGGGAACTTTCTTTGAAGGGTTGAACAAACATATGGATAAAGGTGAGCTGGTTGATATTCCGTATCTGGATTTTCAAAAGGCATTTGAGAAAATACCTGAAGAAAGACTCCAGAAGAAATTGGAAAGTCATGGGAAAGGAAGTAGTGTTCTATCGTGGATTAAAAACTATTTAAAAGATAGAAAACAGAGAGTAGGGCAACATGGTCAGTATTCCCAATGGAGGAGTGTACATAGTGGGATCCCACAGGGTCTATACTAGGACCACTGCTTTTTAACATATTTTATAAATGATCTAGAGATAGGAATAACTAGTGAGGTAATTAAATTTGCTGATGACACACAGATATTCAAAGTTGTTAAATCACAAGAGGATTGTGAAAAATTGCAAGAGGACCTTACGAGACTGGGAGGTTTGGCATCCAAATAGCAGATGACTTTTAATGTGAGCAAGTGATGCGTGTGGGAAAGAGGAACCCGAACTTATAGCTACATGATTCAAGGTTTCACATTAAGAGTCACCGATCAGGAAAAAGATCTAGGTGTCATCGTTGATGAGCAGTGGCTAAAAAAAACAAATAGAATGTTAACGTGTTATTAGGAAAGGAATGTAAAACAAAAATGAGGAAATTATAATGCCTTTATATTGCTCCATGGTGCAACCGCACCTCGAGTACTGTGTGCAATTCTGGTCATTGCATCTCAAAAAAGATATAGAGGGGCATAATTGAACAAAAACATCTATCTCCATGGGCGTTTATCTCCGAGAACGGGTCCGTGAAGGGGCGAACCGAACCGTATTTTGGGAAAAAATAGACGTCCATGTTTTATTCGACAATTTGTGAGCTGGGCGTTTTTGTTTTTCAGTGATAATGGAAAATGAAAGCGCCCAGCTCAAAAACGAATAAATCCAAGGCATTTGTTCGTGGGAGGGGCCAGGAGTCGTAGTGCACTGGTCCCCCTCACGTGCCAGGACACCAACCGGGCACCCTAGGGGGCACTTTTACAAAAACAAAAAAAAGGTAAAAGAGCTCCCAGGTGCATAGCACCCTTCCCTTGGGTGTTGAGCCCCCCAAATCCCCCTCAAAACCCACCGCCCACAAGTCTACACCATTACTATAGCCCTAAGGGGTGAAGGGGGGCACCTACATGTGGGTAAGTGGGTTTGGGGGGCGGTTTGGAGGGCTCCCATTTACCAGCACAAGTGTAACAGGTGGGGGGGGGGGGATGGGCCTGGGTCCACCTGCCTGAAGTCCACTGCACCCCCTAATAACTGCTCCAGTGACCTGCATACTGCTGTCAGGGAGGTGGGTATGACATTTGAGGGTGACAATAAAAAGTTGTGAAACTGCATATTTTGTGGTGTGAGGGGGTTTGTGACCACTGGGGGAGTCAGGGGAGGTCATCCCCGATTCCCTCCAGTGGTCATCTGGTCGTTTAGGGCACTTTTTGGGGCCCTATTCGTGGAAAAACAGGGTCCAGGAAAAGTGCCCTAAATTCTCGCTAAAAACGCATATTTTTCTTCCATTATCGGCGAAAGGCACCCATCTCTGATCGCCCGATAACCACGCCCCAGTTCCGCCTTCACCACGCCTTCGACACGCCCCCATCAACTTTGTCCGCATCCGCGACAGAGTGCAGTTGAAAACGTCCAAATTCGGCTTTCGATTATACCGCTTTATTCGTTTTTGTGAGATAAACGTCTATCTCCCGATTTGGGTCGCAATATAGGCGTTTTTCTTTTTCAATTATAAGCTGGATAGTGGATTTAGAAAAAGTACAGAGAAGGGCAACAAAAATGATAAAGGGGATGGGATGACTTCCCTATGAGGAAAGGCTAAAGTGGCTGGGGCTTTTCAGTTTGGAGAAAAGACGACTGAGGGGAGCTATGATAGAGGTGTGTAAAATAATGAGTGGAGTGGAACGGGTCGACGTGAATCGCTTGTTTACTCTTTCCAAAAATAGTAGGACTAGGGGGCACATAATGGAGCTAATTTAAAACGAATCGGAGAAAATATTTCTTCACACAGCGTGTAATTTAAACTCTGGAATTTGTTGCCAAAGAATGTTATAAGAGCAGTTAGCTTAGTGGGGTTTAAAAAAGGTTTGGATAACTTTCTAAAAGAAAAGTCCATAAGCCATTATTAACATGGCCTTGGGGTAAATCCACTGCTTATTTCTAGAATAAGCACCATAAAATGTATTGTACTGTTTTGGGATCTTGCCAGGTGCTTGTAACCTGGGTTGGCCACTGTTGGGAACAGGATACTGGGCTTGGTGGACCTTTGGTCTGTCCCAGTATCGCAGACGCTTATGTTCTCGCTTCACTCGTTTTGTTCTTCCAAAAGTATGCTCATAAGTTTTTACCAGGATGAAAACACCCACCCCAGAATAGCAGCTACAAATTGTCAATCCCTTCTCCCAGCCAGTTTTGAAAGGGAAGTTTTCCCTTTGAAATTTAGGGTAAAGTGTTTGGGTGAATCTTACCCAGACTTAACACTTGTGTGCACAGAAAGTTATCCTCTTAATGCTTATCTAATTAACACCTGCCCTTCAGAATTCTGCATATTTTTCAGAATTTTCTGCATTTTTTTTGTTCTGGGTGCTCATTGGTTTTTTTTTTTTTTAGTTTACATTACATTTTCTTCACTTTTTGGAATATGTATATATTGAATCAAGGCTCCAGGCTGTCTGTCTTAAACCTCAGTAGACAGTTCTGAAATAAAGCACTCCGAGCTGTGAAGAGCAGGTGGAGTGAGCCTGTCTCTGAAGCTCCAGGAGCATTTACCAAGCACTGAGTTTAAAGCAGTAGGCTGTACTTATTTCCTGGCACTAGTGTCTGCAGGAGAAATACTCTGTCCTAAGAGCTAGGAGGAAACAAAGACCCCCCCCCTGGCATCAGGATTTATGCATGTAGAGGGCTCTTTGTAAGTATACCTGGACTGTGATTATATAATTGATTTTTCACGCCTGTAATGTGTCTGATGTACACGTTACAATTTGGAAATCAGTCTGTTTAAATCACCATACTGTAATTTGTTTGACCAAACTGAAAATTGGAAGTCTTCATTTAATTATATCAGTTGTTTGGTCAGACGCTTTTAATGATATAAAGAAATCTGTGAATGTAGTGAAGAAGCCAGAAGGCCAAAGTCTGTGTCATAGGGTTTTTTTTTTGTAATGTCAATTATAAAACTTTTTTTTGTGTGTGTGGTGTGGCAGCCCTGTTTAGATTAGATGAACTATATATAAATCCTGGCAGCATTTCCATTATGGTCTACAGCATTGCTAACCTGGAAGGTACAGGCAGAGTAACGATCGGAAATCAAGATATAGCACAATTTTTCAAAGACTTTGGCAGGGGGGAATCTCCACTCCGACCTCGAACCTTGGGAATTATATATTAAGTCTTGTGGTCCTTTCAACATGTTGCCTTCTAGGCAGTGGAAATGAGCTTTATTTTCACCCCTGGGGTCTTTCATTCTCAAGTCCTCGTTTCTAAGGCAACCTTGAGAAAATACGGACCAGCGTAGTGTTGTGGCCCATTTCCAATGTTATACTATAACTGACTCCTTTGTGAAATTCTGGCCATTAATTTATTAGGATATTATTCAGATAGGACACACAATTTTAATGTCATGCCCTATTTTTAGCTAAAGTTGTACATCTTATTTCATATGAGTTGTTGATTGGAAATGGGGCCATTTACTAATGATTAGCGTGTGCTGTCTGCCGCAGAGTCTAAAAGAATAAAATGGATTCTACGCAGATAGCGCACACTAACCATTTTGAAGCGACATCCCTAATGTTTGTTCTTCATAAATAGTTGTCTCGTTTGTATTAATAGCATTCATCTAACCTGATTTCTTATCTAGCGCTCATTGTATACATAAGCTACCTTGGTATTTCATAGTCTTGTCTCTTTACAGGAAGATGATGATCCTGTTATACAAAGAAGGCCTTCGGGTTGTGATACACACAAGCAATCTCATTCGTGAAGACTGGCACCAGAAGACTCAAGGGTATGTGCCTTTTCTGGGTACCCTAAGAACATAAGAATTGCCTTACTGGGACAGACTACAGGTCCATTGAGCCCAATTTCTTGTTTCCAATAGTGGCCAATCCAGGTCACAAGCACCTGGTGGGTTCTCATAGTTTCCATGTTACTGATCTCAGGGATTGAGTGGTGTCTTTCTCAAGGTCTTCCTAATTAGTGGTGTATGGACTTTTTCTGTTTACCACATCATCTGACAATCAAACATATAAACGGCGAGTGACCGTACTCACTCGCAAATGCGCAGTAGAGACCTTCTCTGCCCCGCCCCCACGTCAATACGTGATGACGGGGGGCGGAACACAGAGGGTCTGTACTGTGCATTGCTGAGGGAGGGACACCGCCGTCTAACGCTCCCCCCACCCGAGTCGCCGCCGCCACCCACCTTCTACCCGGTCGGGCCCTCGCTCTACTATTGAAACAGCGAGGGTCCGGGAACGCAGCACTGAGCTCTGCTGAGCTGCCGACATCGCCCTTCCTTCTTCTTCTCTGCCTCTGTCCCGCCCTCGACGACGTTACGTCACACGAGGGCGGGACAGGTAGAGAAGAAGAACGAAGGCCGACGTCGGCAGCTCAGCAGAGCTCAGTGCTGCGTTCCCGGACCCTCGCTGTTTCAATAGCGGAGCGAGGGCCCGGCCGGGTGGAAGGTGGGTGGTGACGGCTCGGTGGGGGGGGGGCGCGAACTCTGAGGGGGAGGGGCAGCGGCGAACTCGGCGGTGGGGGCGGGCCTTTCAACCCCCCCTTCCTATAATAGCCCGTTTTTACGGGCTCAAAGTCTAGTAAGTTCCAGAGTTTAAATATGCACCGAGTATAAAAATGCGTTCTCCTAGTTGTTTTAAATGTATTACTTGGTAACTTTATGGCATGGCCCCTAATCTTGGTATCTTTTGACTTAAACAATCGACTTGCTTCCACCTATCGATTTTCCACTCAACTCAGGATTTTATCATACCCTCCTGTCAGTTGTCTGAAGAGGAAGGGAAGCTTTTTTTTCTTGCATTTCAGTGGCATCTGGTACATGAACGTGTTTTAGGGAGACTTTGCTAGTACATGTGTATTGCAGAAAAAATGCTTGCAAGGCAGCCAGCTTGCATAAATTTTGAAGCGATGCAATTTCTCCATGAATTTAATTTCCTGTAACTTCTGGAAGAGAGTTTTTAGGAGCTTTTTCCTCTTATCTTTTTTTATATATTTGTTTTTCAATTTCTTTATAAATGTATAGGCAGCTTTTATAGTTTTTCAGAGGTATGCAAGGATGTTCCATGATACTGTCGGACCACCTTTACAGCTCTGTTTTACATTGCATACGTACTGTATATTTATCCGCATATACCTTATATTTGAAAATTTATGTTCTGTGCAAACTTTCAAACATATGTAACTTTGCACTTAAAGCACCATCAAAATGTGTCCCTTATAGCTCTTTGTTTTGTGTTTTTTTGGAAAACGTTTGTGAAATATTTTGGATCTGGGCTCCCTCTCCTGTCCTTTTAAAGGCAGAGGGCAGCCAGAGAAGCTTCTAGGGGTCAAGCTGGTGGGTTTGATTCCAGTGTCTTGTGTAGAATCTTCCCTTGTGAACTTGAAGGTAATTTTTGCTGGCTTTTCCTAAGGGCAGTTATGCTATCCAAGTTTACTTATGACTTGGTATATACCGCACACTGAGTAGACCATCTGTGTGGTTTACAATTCTAAAATAGGGGGTGAATGGAAATAGGCAGAGACGAAAATAGGCACTGGGAGGGAGTAGGAAAAAAGGGGGAAGGGAGGGGTGAAATAAACAACTATAATATGACGGGAAAGATGAGTAGGAGAAGAGTGGGACAAGAGGGGAGGGGCGTGGTAACTGGTCAGGTGTATCCAGCAGGCCTTCTCACAAAGGAGAAATTCTACATATTTAAATATATATGCATTATCAAAAAGGTACGTTTTAAATTCAGATTTAAAGTTCTGTAGAGAGTTCTGTTGACTTAGATAGGAAGGAAGCGGATTCCAGACCGTGGGGCCAATAACTAAAACAAAATGGAGTGACTATTTAATTTGTCTAAAGGGAGACACAACTAAGAGGTTTTGTTGTGAGGATCGGAGAGCAGGAGAAGGGGAGTATAGTGTTAAGAGGCAGACCAGGAAGAGCAGGAGGCCTATATTCAAGATTTTGAAGATTAAGGGAAGGATCTTGTAGGCAATTCTACGTGATATGGGCAACCAATGTGCAGCTCTTAGAAGAGGGGTGACTTGAGCCTGTAATTAGTTTAATAGAGGTACTTTGGATTAGTTGAATACGGTAAAGATATTTATGTCTGAGGCCTTTATGTAGTGTACTATAATACATGGAATCACATTATGATGCATATTTTAGTCTGTGAAATTAATATATTTTATTTATTTGTTGCATTTGTATCCCACATTTTCCCACCTTTTTGCAGGCTCATTGTGGCTTACATTATGTCATAATGGCGATCGCCATTTCCGGCATGAGAAATACAAAGTAGTGTTACATTAAAGTTCATAAATGTTAAAGTACAATATAAAGTTTTGAAAGTTTGTAGAATACTTTTGTGGCCTTTCCTTTCCTTCTTTCTCTATGGAAAAGAGCAGAAGATTCATCCTGTAATAGGCTGTCAGTTTTTTGTTGCCACTGTCATTAATTAATCTTTCAAAAGTAGTACTACGCAATGTCATTATGAAGGAAGACATGGAATACTAATTGTTTTCTCTCTTATCTGCTCTGAAGTCAGCCATGCAGACAGAATGTCCTGCTCATAATAAAGCAAACCAGAAATAAATAGCTCAAAATAGGCCATCACTATGTAAATATAAAGAAATATTCACACATCATCTTGATATGTACATACCTTAACGCTCTAGAGAGAGCCTTTCCCTTGCCTGGGTCGTAGAGCGTGCATCTGTTTGTTAGATTAGTGAGAGTTTGGTACCAGCTGTGCCCTGTGCATAACAGTGAAATGCAGAGTAATTCCAGCTACTGGCAAATGAAATGAATTACTAGCACAATCCCTGCTTATTCAGATTCATTTGTGCTATTAGATTCATTCGTTGGTGGTTGCAGGCTGAAGAACTTGATGCTATGAAATAACGGTCCTGAACGATATCAGATTAGCAGAGCTGGAAACAAAGCCCTTCCCTTATTCACACAGCTGATATCTTGTAAGCTGCAAACCCTTTGCACTGTTTTGCACTATTCATTAAGTAGAGGAGTGTGGTAGCCGTGTTAGTCCACTCTTAAGGTTATCAATAGAAATCAAACAAAATAAAACATGGAAAAGAAAATAAGATGATACCTTTTTTATTGGACATAACTTAATACATTTCTTGATTAGCTTTCGAAGGTTGCCCTTCTTCCTCAGATCGGAAATAAGCAAATGTGGAAGCTAGCACATTTGCTTATTTCCGATCTGAGGAAGAAGGGCAACCTTCGAAAGCTAATCAAGAAATGTATTAAGTTACTAGTGAAAAAAGCCCCGTTTCTGATGCAAATGAAACGGGGGGCTAGCAAGGTTTTCTTCTGTGTGCATGTGGGAGTGTGTGTGTCCCTGCCCTCTGGCCTCTCTCCCCTCCCCCCTCTGAGTCCTTCACTGTTACAGAGCCAGCGATTTGATTTCGTGCTCTGCTGTTTTCCTTCACTGACTGTGTTACAGAGAGGGCGGGGCAGACACTCATAGGGAAACCGGATTATCTCTCCCCCTTCACACTTCCGGCTGGAGGCTTCATAGAACGTTGGTGTTGCCTTTTATATAGAGAGATGTCCAATAAAAAAGGTATCATCTTATTTTCTTTTCCATGTTTTATTTTGTTTGATTTCTATTGATAGCACTATTCATTAAAACTGTATGTTGGCTGGAGAAGGGGGAGGATGGACTCTACTGTGTGTGTGGTTTGTTAGTATGTGTGGTGTGACGTTCTCTCCTTTTAAACAGAAAGTGATGTCTTACGTTCCTCTTGGCTCCACTTCCCCAGGGCAAGGGCAAAAGTCCTCTAGTCTTCATCTCCTTTTTAAACAGAAGGCGAGCTTGTAGCACTTGCTCCTTTCCAACAGGAGGTGCTAGGGTGCCTGAGCTTCTCCTCAAGAAATAAGTCCATAGGAACATTCGTTCAAGTGCTTCATTTCCCTTTTAATGTCAATCTTCATGGCTCCCTGTAACTCAGGCTGAATAATCATAACACAGCCTCCCCTTTCCCTTCTCGTTCAAAATGAAATTCTCTAGGTTAGAGACAAGATGCCTCTTATGATCTCAGTCCATTTCTTCTTGATAACAAAAAGGTTCATTAAGTTCATTAATGCCTCTGAGAAGCTTTATGCAAATCAGTTCATTCAACTTTTATAAAGGAAAGGTCCCATTTCTTGCCTCTTTGTTTCAACTGTTTGGACACAGTTTTTCCTCATTAAGGAGGACCTCCTCCCCAGCTTTCCCCTTTTATAAGAAGTCTCTTCCCCTCTTAGGAAGAGGGTACGCTTGGAAACACAAAACGTGAAGCAAAAATCCTCCCCTGTTCACAGCATCGAAATTACCTCTAAAGATTACAAAGTTGAAGAGCCCTGTTATACAAGCCTAGGGCTCTAACTTCTGGCAGACCCAAAATCCCTTATTACTCACAATGAAGCAGACTTGTACTTCATTATGTTCCCTTCCCCACTCTGCCAGCCTAGAGGCAAAAATGATCTGTCCTTATTTTTACTCACGGGGCTTTTGCTGGGATGCTGCTTGTCACTCCCTTAGGATTGCTAAGTACATTAGATTTCCATCTCCTCCTCTGAACCTTGGAGCTTTGGTGTGACCTCCTCATAGCTCATAATTTCCTCATTAGTTTCTTCAGGTCCTGGGTATTCCTCCACCTCCATGGGCTGGCTCGTCTCCTCATCTCCATCACTTTCTGGTTCACCCTGGGGTTTTATATAGCCCAGCTTTTTCCCCAGAAACCTTCCTCCAACTGGGCGGGACCACCAGGGTTTTCTTGGACCTTCTTTCCCCCATCTAGAGTCCTCCCTTCCCTTCGCCTACCCTTGGCTGAACTGAGTCACACCACACACATGTGCAGATGCTGTTAAAAAATGCAAGCAGACTGCTCCTCTGAGAAGTCGCATTCATGCAACGACAGCTCCAGACCTGCTGGAAAATTTTGACCTCTTTCTGTATTAGACTCTAAATAATGTGTGCGCTAGACTGACAGCCAGTCTAAATCAAACGTTGCAAGCACAGTAAGCTTTGAGCATCAGGGTCCTAGACAGAAACTGTTCAACTTCGGGCAGCATTTCAAATATACATTTTTTTTACATTTGTGCCCCGCGCTTTCCCACTCATGGCAGGCTCAATGCGGCTTATATGGGGCAATTGAAGGTTAAGTGACTTACCCAGAGTCACAAGGAGCTGCCTGTGCCTGAAGTGGGAATTGAACTCAGTTCCTCAGTTCCCCAGGACCAAAGTCCACCACCCTAACCACTAGGCCACTCCTCCACTGTTGCTACTATTTGAGATTCTACATGGAATGTTGCTATTCCACTAGCAACATTCCATGTGGAAGTCGGCCCTTGCAGATCACCAATGTGGCCGCGCAGGCTTCTACATGGAATGTTGCTAGTGGAATAGCAACATTCCATGTAGAATCTCCAATAGTAGCAACATTCCATGTAGAATCTCCAATAGTATCTATTTTATTTTTGTTACATTTGTACCCTGCGCTTTCCCACTCATGGCAGGCTCAATGCGGCTTACATGGGGCAATGGAGGGTTAAGTGACTTGTCCAGAGTCACAAGGAGCTGCCTGTGCCTGAAGTGGGAATCGAACTCAGTTCCCCGGGACCAGAGTCCACCACTCTAACCACTATGCCACTCCTCCTAGGAATTCTTACCGTGGAGTTTGTTTCCATATAAATATTTCTTTTTCTTTCTTCTTCTACCAGACATAGCAGTGCATCAATAACAAGTGATAAATAAGTTGCACCGTAAAACATGTACAAAAATGATCATATTACCCATCACATCCTTTGCCACTGGGAAGTGTAAAAAAAAAATCCACATAATTGAAAAAACATAAGATCTTATAAACACAAAAAATGATTAGATCATTACACAGTGAAAATTTTCCAGCAGGTCTGGAGCTGTCGTTGCATGAATGCGACTTCTCAGAGAAGCAGTCTGCTTGCATTTTTTAACAGCATCTGCACATGTGTGTGGTGTGACATGTGCATGTATTATAGTAACAATAGTGTTAAAACTTTGCCATGCACCAAAAAACAAAACAACCCCCCCCCCCCCCCCCCCCCCCCCGAAACTCTGTGTGACGTCACTGAACGTATGCCTACGATGTGGCAGTCAATTTTTTTCCTGGGCGTGTGCAGAACATCGACACTTACACACTTAATACACATTTTTTTTCATTATGTATAATTTGAAAAAGCACTCTAAATATGCCATTTTATAATACCTTCCCAAATAATTGCATTTGTGGGAGCAACCATATCTGTAAGGATGCTGTAGGTAACTTCATGAATTGAAGCATGTGACTAATTTATGTAATGTTTATAATATTGTTGATCACTTTGTGATTTGCAGTAGTGTTCTGATATGGTCACACCAAGGTCAGGAGAATTCAGGGGAATAGATTGAACGGACACTGTCAGAGTTGAAGACACAAACATGACTGATGTTTGTAATTTGCATGGAATCTGATGGTGAAGCCTGTAATTAAGTGGAACAAAATAAATATAACCTAGTTATTTACTGTTCAGGAAGCAACTGAAAGCCCTGTTTTATGCAGAATTTTAGGGTAGATGTATGGGGGCTTTTTTTTTATATTATGTGTGTTTTTAATTTTATATTTTTTAATTCTGTTTTTCTTTCTATATTTTTATATTTTGTTACTGCTCAAGGTATCTGTTTGAAGGGTAGAGTATCAAGGACATGCGTAGCTTAAAGGTGTACACTATCCTGCTTATAATCGAAAGAGAAAAACGCCTATATTGTGACCCAAATCAGGAGATGGGCGTCTTTCTCCCGTGAGCGCCCAAATCGGTATAATCGAAAGCCGATTTTCGGGCGTTTCCAACTGCAATCTGTCGCGGAAACGGGTAAAGTTGACGGGGGCGTGGTGAAGGCGGAACTGGGGCGTGGTTATCAGCCGAGGAGAGATGGGCGTTTTTACCGCGATTTTGGGTCACTTTTTTTGGACCCTTTTTTTTTCACGAACAAGTCCCAAAAAAGTGCCCCAACTGCCCAGATGACCACTGGAGGGAATCGGGGATGACCTCCCCGGACTCCCCCAGTGGTCACTAACCCCCTCCCACCAAACAAAAAACACTTTAAAAACTTTTTTTCCAGCCTCTATGCCAGCCTCAAATGCCGTACCCACCTCCATGACAGCAGAATGTGTTCTATCCTGTGAAAGCCTTTCCCTGGTTCTGATGTGGCTCTCGGGTGAGTGTGACACCTTTTCTGTTATGTGGGTGTAGGGTATTGGGCTCCGTGATTCCACTAGCTTGTGGCAAATGCTCACGATGTTGGTAGTTGGTAGGCTCTACTCCCATGGTGATTTTCCCTCTGCTTACTGGGTCAGTCCATGAGGTAGTGGCCATTTTTGTAAGCCAGTTTTAGATCCCTTTCATGTGTTACCCACGTTAGAGACCTTAGTTATTACCTTGAATGTCGCTGAAAGAGGGAATTGTACACCATTCTGCCAGCTCTGATCTACTGCTAATCTCAGTCCCAGGGAGACTCTTTGCCAGTGGGGCACAACCTCTGATCTGCAGTTAACTGTGAGTAAGCGTGCTTATTCAAATAAAGGACGTTTTCGGAGAGATTAGTCTTCAGGTGTCAACTGGTGTGCCAGTGTTTTTTATATAGCAGCAACACGTCCTAGAGGCCTGCGTGTATGCAGGTCCCTGGAGCACTTTTAGTGGGTACCGCAGTGCACTTCAGCCAGGTGGACCCAGGCCCATCCCTTCCTACCTGTAACACTTGTGCTGGTAAATGGGAGGTCTCCAAAACCCACTGTACCCACATGTAGGTGCCCCCTTCACCCCTAAGAGCTGTGGTAGTGTCGTACATTTGTGGGTAGTGGGTTTTGGGGGAGGGGGGTTGGGTGCTCAGCACCCGTGGTAAGGGAGCTATGCATGTGGGAGTGTTGCCTGAAGTCCACCGCACTGACCTCTAGGGTGCCCAGTTGGTGTCCTGGCATGTCAGGGGAGCGAGTGTACTACGAATCATGGCCCCTCCCACGACCAAATGGCTCGGATTAGGATGTTTTTGAGCTGGGCGTTTTTAGTTTCCATTATCGCAAAAAAAACAAACAAACGCCCAGCTGAAAAACGTCCATTTTTTCGAAAATTACGGTCTGTCCCACCGCTTCACATACCCGTTTTCGGACATAGACGCTCATGGAGATAGGCGTTCAATTATGCCCCTCCATGTGTGCCAGTAGGTGGCAAGCCATCTCCTGGGAGAATAGAACAGCGGGGATGTGTGTTTCTTTAAAAAAAATTCAAGAGCATGCTTACTAAAGTGTGCTAAGCAGTTATTTAGCATGCAATAACCACTAGGTCTGACCTGTGCTAACAACTACTACTTGCTAAAAATCCTTTCTTACTTGCTTAGTGCAGTATGAGGGGGATTGGACAGGTTATGACCTGCATATTACAGTTACTGTGAAGTAATTAACATGCATTAACTGCCACTAGTGCACCTAGCACAAGGACACTTTGCCCGCTTCCTTTCTTCTTTTTTTTTCAACTTGGATCTCCACATTATAAATCCCCCTTGCACTAACTACATCGATGCATCCCAGGCGAAACCTCTCCCAATGTCCCTATTGTCATTCTTTCTCAAATACCCCAGAATCTCTCTCTATATATACTTTTAGTCGCCAGATTTTCACCCCACCACCTTTTAAGCCCATCTATATGGGTGCATGGTCCAACACCACTATGCAAGAAACTACCACCAAGCTTGGCATGCTTCTGTGCAGCAACATTGCAGGTTCTGGTGTGTTCATGCAAGTAAAAGAGAAAGGGAAATGGGTTTGCTACTCCAGCAGCCACCAGGGCATCCCATGCCTCTGTTTCCGACTAATCTCGGAGGTTTCCTGTTCACGATAAAAGGAGCCAACGCCTACAGAAGGTGATCTCTCCACAGGAGAAATGACAGTCAAAACCAACAAACATTACTACTACTACTACTATTTAGCATTTCTATAGCGCTACAAGGCATACGCAGCGCTGCACAAACATAGAAGAAAGACAGTCCCTGCTCAAAGAGCTTACAATCTAATAGACAAAAAATAAATAAAGTAAGCAAATCAAATCAATTAATGTGGACGGGAAGGAAGAGAGGAGGGTAGGTGGAGGCGAGTGGTTACAAGTGGTTACGAGTCAAAAGCAATGTTAAAGAGGTGGGCTTTCAGTCTAGATTTAAAGGTGGCCAAGGATGGGGCAAGACGTAGGGGCTCAGGAAGTTTATTCCAGGCGTAGGGTGCAGCGAGACAGAAGGCGCGAAGTCTGGAGTTGGCAGTAGTGGAGAAAGGAACAGATAAGAAGGATTTATCCATGGAGCGGAGTGCACGGGAAGGGGTGTAGGGAAGGACGAGTGTGGAGAGATACTGGGGAGCAGCAGCGTGAGTACATTTATAGGTTAGTAGAAGAAGTTTGAACAGGATGCGAAAACGGATAGGGAGCCAGTGAAGGGTCTTGAGGAGAGGGGTAGTATAAGTAAAGCGACCCTGGCGGAAGATGAGACGGGCAGCAGAGTTTTGAACCGACTGGAGAGGGGAGAGGTGACTAAGTGGGAGGCCAGCAAGAAGCAGATTGCAGTAGTCTAAACGAGAGGTGACAAGGGTGTGGATGAGGGTTTTGGTAGAGTGCTCGGAAAGAAAGGGGCGGATTTTACGGATGTTGTAAAGAAAGAAACGACAGGTCTTGGCAATCTGCTGGATATGAGCAGAGAAGGAGAGAGAAGAGTCAAAGATGACCCCAAGGTTTCGAGCTGAGGAGACAGGGAGAATGAGAGAGCCATCAACAGAAATAGAAAACGGGGGGAGCGGGGAGGTGGGTTTGGGGGGGAAAATGAGAAGCTCGGTTTTGGTCATGTTTAATTTCAGGTGGCGTTGAGACATCCAGGCAGCAATGTCAGACAAGCACGCTGAAACTTTGGTTTGGATGCAAGGTGAGATATCAGGGGTAGAAAGGTAGATTTGGGAGTCATCAGCATAGAGATGGTAGGAAAAGCCATGGGATGAGATTAAAGGAGGCCAAATGAGAATACCCATTTATGCTTTTTTTTCCCTTCTCCATGTCTCCATCGCCCTCCATTTTTGAGCATGACGACACACTTCATCATTAAATAGTTCTAGCATGTGGCTGCATCCTGTGAATCTCTTCTTGCCTTCTTGATAACTAACTTCAATCTGTAAAATAGTGATAACACATAATAACCTTCAGCCTGTGCTGTGGGCGTAAGCTCCAGTGTACTCTGTCCATATGGACTTGCGTGCTCCTCTTCCTCCACCCTTAGCCATCACCGCTTGGCAGATATTCTGTAATATTGCAAGACAGTGTTGGTACACCTCCATTTCTTGGAGGTCCCTTACAACAGATATTGCATTACTGATACCTGTTCTCAGGATCTTTCTTTTTATCTACCAGCTCTGTGAGGCTGTCCCTCGTTTCTTCTATGTGCTTCTGGGCCCCTTAAAGCAGGCCTCATACTGATCACCTTGGCTTTTCTATCTTTGCCACCTGCACTCCAAGCTCTGCCACTTCTGTCTGAAAGTCTGCTGCAGCCTTTTTTAATGTTGGCCTGCACTGTAATTTCTCTCTGTACCTCTGTGAGCTGCTTGTTCAAGTTTTTGCTGCCTCAGACCTCTCCTGGCAATCCTGTTCACTTTGCAAGTTGGACCCTAATGCCGAGGCCGCCAGCATTTGCTCCAACAATGGCCTATGTGCGCTCTTTCCTGAGATCAGAGCCCCTCTAATTCTGCACAGATGTAGCCACAGATATGATCTCCAGATACACCTTAGGAAACTGAATTTACTTTGTTTTCTACCGCAGGGCAACTTTTTTAGCACTGCACTTGATTCTCTCTGAATACTGCTATTCCTTCAAGCTGATGTTGCTTCCTCAGAACTGTACTTTAGTTTTAATGCATATTAAAAAAAACCTTTTTATTGAAATGAACAAGTGAAATGAACTGGAAAAACATCCAAAAATCATGAAAAATGATGAAACAAACCAAACATGAACCAAAATGTTTGCACTATACACATCGCTGTTGAACAGCTGGGTTTTTTTTTAGCATGCCTGTCGGAATATAGTCTCCTCTTCTAATTTGAGGTAATGTGCACAGTTACATAAGTACATAAGTATTGCCACACCGGGGACAGACCAAAGGTCCATCAAGCCCAGCATTCTGTTTACAACAGTGGCCAATCCAGGTCACAAATACCTGGCAAGATCCTGAAAAAGTTCAATGCATTTTATGCTGCTTGTCCCAGAAATAAGCGGAGGATTTTCCCCATTTAATAATAGTCTATGGACTTTTCCTTTAGGAAGCCTTCCAAACCTTTTTTAAACCCCGCTAAGCTAACCGCCTTTACCACATTCTCTGGCAATGAATTCCAGAGTTTAATTACACGTTGAGTGAAGAAAAACATTTCTCCGATTTGTATTAAATTTACTACTTTGTAGCTTCATCACATGCCCCCTAGTCCTAGTATTTTTTTTTTTTGAAAGAGTAAACAAACGATTCACATCTACTCATTCCACTCCACTCATTATTTTATAGACTACCTCAGCTGCTTATTTTCTATGGGGTCCTTTTACTAAGGTGCGCTGGAAAATGGCCTGCGCTGGTGTAGATGCGTGTATTGGACGCATGCAGGTCCATTTTTCAGCCCACCTGCAAAAAAGGGCCCTTTTTTTTTTTTTTTTCTTTGGCCAGAAATGAATGTGCAGCAAAATAAAAATTGGCGCACGTCTATTTCGGGCCTGAGACCTTACTGCCACCCATGACTTAGTGACAAGGTCTCGTATGTTAACTGAGCAGTAATCATCGGTGCGTGTACACTGCCGATTCTCTCATGGTTAGCGCTGCACACTGGAAATTTTCCGGCGCGTGTACTGGATGCGTGTAAAAAAATGAAATTGCTGCCCAAGTCATGCAGGCAATAGTTCTGGCACCTACGTAGCTTAGTCAAAGGCCCTGTATGTGATTTATTTTGTACCTCATGGATAAATGTTTCCTGTTTTAGCTAATGGTGGCTGTTTTAGTCCACTTTTAAAGAAATAGAAATAAAATGAAATGAAAAAAAAAAAAAGGTAAAATATTTTTTTATTGGGCTTAAATGCATTTTTGACTCGTTTTCGAAGGCAGTACCACTTTGGGTCAGAACAGAAATCCTAACTATAAGTGCTATAAGTCCACTCCACGCAAATATATCTCATCAATACACATTGTAGGTACCCTGAAACCCTGACCGGCTGGGGTGCCTCCAGGACCAGTTTTGGGAACCACTGACCTAGTTGTTTCTTTTGAAAACATTTCTTAATTCTTGGCCTGATCTTTGAAATTAGCCTTCCACGCAGTCAGCTTTCTACAAAGAGGCATTTCTACTTCGTCTCAACATGCAGGGATTATAGATTTTGAAGTGTAGATGACTGTTTTCCTTTGATAAGTATATTTAAAAATAAACCTGCTGAGGATCTGGTTACTATAGTTACAACAGTGTGTGTTTTGAGTACATTTTAGCTGGCGGATGGGTAAGTAATTATTGTTTGAGTCAGTCTGCCCAGACTGCGTATTAACCATTAGACCTGCCTCTTTGAATCACTGCAATGGGAAAAAATAAAACCCAAATTATGTGCCAGTGAAAACACGTTTTGCAAAGTGTGCTGTAACAGCTGTGGGAAACCTCCTCAGTTTCCCACTTTGAGAGCAGGTAATAGGTAGACTTTGGTACTGCTAGAAAGAGAACAACAAAATGCATTGAGAAACCAGCCTAAGGAAGTACCTGAGGAAGCTGTTCACGATTATCTTGGGGGTTCTTAACGCCTAAGGAGTCCTTGGATAGATTTCAGGAGGTACGTGAACTTGGATGGGAAAAAATGAACAACGTTATTTCCGTTAAGCTTTTCATTCAATAATGAACGTACGCAACAAAATAATTTATTCCCTCTCCTTTCCAAAAATATTTTTCTTTTTTAATTAAATTTTTTAATTGCATTTATAATTCATATAAAGAAAAATGTCAGCCGAGCCGAGGTCCTCTTCTTCCCAATCCCGCGCAAGGCTTTGTTCTAGTCTGACTTCCTGCACGTTGTACGCTAAATCATACAGCCAAAGTCCCTAAGCAATGCCTTTCCTTGCTATTTTTATCGGGTCCTGAAGCAGCCATTCAGCATTATAACTCTTCATAGGTCTAAATTTTTCTGTTTATAATTGTTTAAATGAGCATTACTTCTTACGAATACTTTTAATTCTCAGTCTTCATGCATCAAAAATGTATGTAAAAAAGTTGGAAAACTTATCTTAAACCAGCTTTAAGGCAACCTCCCGATGTGACCATATTTTGAATACTGTGTCAGGGGACAGTTCTTGGATCATAAAACAACAAAAGGCAATGTTAATATACAGTCTTCAAGAAAAGCATATAGTTCAAAGGACAAAAAAGTACACTGTAGTTTCATCGCATGCCCCTAGTCCTAGTATTTTTGGAAAGCGTGAACAGACGCTTCAGATCCACTTGTTCCACTCCACTCATTATTTTATATACCTCTATCATGTCTCCCCTCAGCCGTCTCTTCTCCAAGCTGAAAAGCCCTAGCCTCCTTTTCAGCTTGGAGAAGAGACGGCTGAGGGGAGACATGATAGAGGTATATAAAATAATGAGTGGAGTGGAACAGGTGGATGTGAAGCGTCTGTTCACGCTTTCCAAAAATACTAGGACTAGGGGGCATGCGATGAAGCTACAATGTAGTAAATTTACAAATCAGAGAAAATGTTTCTTCACCCAACCCTTAATTAAACTCTGGAATTCGTTGCCGGAGAACGTAGTGAAGGCGGTTAGCTTGGCAGAGTTTTAAAAGGGGTTGGATGGTTTCCTAAAGGACAAGTCCATAGATCGTTACTAAATGGACTTAGGAAAAATCCACAATTTCGGGAATAACTTGTATAAAATGTTTGTACGTTTGGGTAGCTTGCCAGGTGCCCTTGACCTGGATTGGCCGCTGTCAGGGACAGGATGCTGGGCTCTATGGACCTTTGGTCTTTTCCCGGTATGGCATTACTTATGTATTTATGTACATACTGGCAGAACCGATGTTCATTCATTAAAAAATTCATTACAAAATGGTGCTGTCAAACACAGAGTTGTATTTAAAGGAGATCACCTGATCCCTCAACCAATGAAAAACCATGGCATCATTCAAATAGCTCATAGTAGGTCAGGAATTACACCATTGTAATCTACTCAAGTTCCTCATTTAAAATGTGTCCCACATATATTGTAAAAATATAGGCAGGCACAAAGTAATACAAAAAAATCAAATCTGCAATCTGAGGATTCTTGATGGTGTCATACAAGCAACTTAACACAATCTATAGCACTTCTCCCATTGGATCAACTGTGCCATAAAAACATGTAAGTCAAAAGTAAGCATACCAAAACCCCTTTCACAATTAAGTGGATAATCAGATGATTAAAATTTACTTAGGCCGTACAGTATGAAAAACACCATGTATTTTATCTTCACACACACATTTCTGTTCTCCATAGCTGTTCAGCAGTCTGGGTCCTTACTTGAACCATGGGAGAAAATTATGACAAAGTAATCATGCATTCAAATCACCTTCTTGAACAGAGGGGGGGTGACCTCTTTTAATGTACTGAAAATCATCTCTTAAAAAGTACAGTTCTTCTGTAAACCATGTAAAACCAAGGGAGCGAAGTGAGGGACCTCAATGCAGACAGACCCAAGTGTCTTGCCCACGTAAAATAGAGGGCAAGGACATCAGATAATGTAAATGGCATAAGCAGATTTACAAGCTGTCAGGTACTTCCAAGTAATCAATTTATCCTTGCACCTGATATGTGTGCACCACTGTAGGATTGCGGGCACACACTACACCCCCTGCAGGGGTAATGTCCAAACCTTGTGCCTCCATTCGGTCGATGCACTGGATCCTGTTAACGAGAATGTACCACAAAGTCCTGAATGTGTTTACCTGCTTAAATTTTGGCATGTACTTCAATCACATAGCATGCTACAAGAGACGCCGCTTTTTGCGTATAAGAATATATATATATATATATATATATTTTTTTTTTTTTTAACCATATGGATTGCAGGAGAGTAAGGTAAAACACAAACTGTTCAAGATGTGGCAGATTGCATTACATATGTCAACAGATGACCGTGAACAGTCAATTGAGTTCTCTTATCCGTCCCCTTCTCCTCTACTGCTAATTGCAGACTCCGTTCCTTTTATCTTGCTGCACCTCACGCCTGGAATAAACTTCCCGAGCCTATACGTCTAGCCCCCTCTTTGGCCGTTTTCAAGTCTAAACTTAAAGCCCACCTCTTTACCACTGTTTTTGACTCCTAACCACTGCTCACCTGTCCTTTTTCCTCACCTCTTTATTCCCTTACCTTAATTGTTCTGTCTGTTTAACCGTCTTATCTAGATTGTAAGCTCTTTGAGCAGGGACTTTCTTCTGTGTATGGTGCACAGCGCTGCGTATGCCTTGTAGCGCTATAGAAATAAGTAGTAGTAGTAGGGTACCTCGTCCTGAAAACAATGAATCATTTGTTCGAATTGTTCCACTTACCATCAGTGAGTTTAAGAAACAGACTTAACCTAAAAAAAACTGACCCATTGGTATGTTCGTATAGTCATCATGGATTACAATCGTCAGACCTTAAGTGTATTCCTGTCTGTGGGCTTGCAATAGAAAAGCAAAAACCTTTTATTAAAGTTAAATACAGAAAGTCACACATTGATGGCTTTAGTTATAATCTAAGGCTACGATCAAGTCATTCAGGTGGTTCAGAAATTGGTACAGAAGTTCCACAGATCCAGTCCTTTTTTTTTTATTTTTGTTACATTTGTACCCCGCGCTTTCCCACTCATGGCAGGCTCAATGCAGCTTACATGTGGCAATGGACTGATTAGAAAACTATCTGTAAACTTCCTTCACAAACCTATATATAGTAATTCTTTCTCTTGTTGCATAGGTTTCACATTGAATGGCTTCTGATTTTTAAACAAAATGTAATATTAGACAAAGAGAACTTTAGTAAACACTTAAGTTTTATTTTTAAGGAACAAAGTTATCCAATACACATAATCCCCATGTGAAAAAGTGCCCCCACCCCCCAAGCTTAGTAACTGGTTGCATCACCTTTAGCAGCAATAATTGCAACCAAACACTTCCTATAATTTGTTTAAAGATCAGAAAACCAACCAGTGTGATGTATATGTAATAATAGGGGAAATCAGGAGGACGAAAAGCTTTTTCATATAACTGTATTGTGCGTATGGAAGAGAAGATAGATAAAGTTTATCAAAATACCCTATGTACAGGTGAGCCCCATCCGGAGCCATTGTGGCTCCTGTTTTAGTATCCTTTAATTGCAAGTAGTATGTGTTGATTTTTATCCATTGGATATGATGATTTCTGATACTCTTAAGACATTTTTATATTATAAACGGTTTGTGATGTGTGAAGTAGTTCAGATGTGATAACGTCCAGCTATTAATTTCTTTTTACGTTAGGTGATATGTTACTATAGTTTTGTTTTTCTCAGCTGAAGCATTTCCCTGGGGCTATGTTTAGAACAAAATTTTTGATCTTGAGAGTTTCACTGTGTATGGGAGAGCACCACTGAATTAAATTAGGTGACTTTTAAACAAAATGTATCTAAGATTTCTTATATTTGTTAGATATTTTTCAGATCATTTTTAATATTTTGTGTAATGCTTTGAGAGTGAAAAATTCAAATTTTCTTTTTCAGAATATGGCTAAGTCCTTTATTTTCCAAGTTACCCAAGAGTGCTCCTGATTCTGCTGGTGAATCTGTCACAAACTTTAAGTCTGATCTGATGGACTACTTGACATCCTACCATTCTCCCACGCTCAAGGAGTGGGTGGAAATCATCAGGGAACACGATCTTTCGGCAACAAAGTGCGTGTATAATCTAAGGGATATTTTTGTGTTTGTTTCATTGATATTGATATTTAGATGATCTTCATATGTAAGCCACTTTGGGTTCCCTTTTGGGGGAGGAAGGTTGTTTATAAACCAGAATAGAGGGAGTTCTATATGTAATCTTCCAGTGGTTTCTACGGTTTTTGTGAATACAGCACAGACCCCCAAGACTGAGATGTCTAGACCTCAACTGAAATTGATCAACCAATGATTAATCCTATCTAACATTACATGCAGTCTTAATTTTAACTCGCTGCCCAGGAATTTCCCCGACAGTTATCCTTTTTGGGCTAAAGTGAAGTTTGGGTTGTGCTTTTGTTGGTTCGTTGTTCCCTCTGAGCAGTAAGAGACAGTATACAATGGGGAAGAAACAGATTTGTTTTCAAAATAAGGCTAACACTAAAGAATAAATGAAGAGAATATGTAAAATCTTTCAGAAAGCCTCTTAGTTCCCTTTTACTACCTACTTTAAAGTATGAAGTATGATGGGGATGTAGAATAGTCCCTTATTTTAAGGAACTTGACTGAGTACTTGGCATTTTATGATGGAATAATGTTCCTCGTTGAAAGCCATGTACTAAGTGCTTCTTGTCCCTTCAGGACACTTTTCCACCTGTCTTGCAACTTGTAATGTTCATGCCCTAGGGTTGTTCCCCCCACCTTCTGTTTCTCTTTACTCGTGCTTCCTGTGTTCTTTTTCTGCTTTCTATAGAGACCGTAGTTTGAAGGTTATGGATATTACTTAAAGAGAGTCTGCAGACTGCTGAGCTGTGTGCATAGAAAACCTCTCTGCACTTGTGTGTTCATATTTAAAATGGTTTTTAGAGTTTGAAAAAAAAAAATCCTTTAGGACTTACTTGCCAGAAATTAAATGCTTTTGCTAAGTAATTCTCGTCCTCCACCCAAAAAAAAAAATGTATTTTGGGTAAGAGGTAGTAATGAGATACATAATAATTTCTTCTTTGGAATACATCTCTGTGCCCTTTCAGTCATATGTTTCTTCCCCTACCTCCATTTTTCTTTCTTCCGGTACATCATAAGTACATAAGTAATGCCACACTGGGAAAAGACCAAGGGTCCATTGAGCCCAGCATCCTGTCCACGACAGCGGCCAATCCAGGCCAAGGGCACCTGGCAAGCTTCCCAAACGTACAAACATTCTATACAATCAAGCCATTGTGACATCACTAATGAGGTTGGCTCTTATTGGTGGAATGAGCCACTATGACATCACAATAGGTTAAATCACTGCTCTATGTAATAAAAGTGAGCCAAGTAGAGGACATAAGTACATAAGTAATGCCACACTGGGAAAAGACCAAGGGTCCATCGAGCCCAGCATCCTGTCCACGACAGCGGCCAATCCAGGCCAAGGGCACCTGGCAAGCTTCCCAAACGTACAAACATTCTATACATGTTATTCCTGGAATTTTGGATTTTTCCAAGTCCGTTTAGTAGCGGTTTATGGACTTGTCCTTTAGGAATCCGTCCAACCCCTTTTTAAACTCTGCTAAGCTAACCGCCTTCACCACTTTCTCCGGCAACGAATTCCAGAGTTTAATTACACGTTGGGTGAAGAAAATTTTCTCTGATTTGTTTTAAATTTACTACACTGTAGTTTCATCGCATGTCCCCTAGTCCTAGTATTTTTGGAAAGCGTGAACAGACGCTTCACATGCACCTGTTCCACTCCACTCATTATTTTATATACCTCTATCATGTCTCCCCTCAGCCGTCTCTTCTCCAAGCTGTATAGCCATAGCCTCCTCTCTCTTCCAGTCCTTCCCACTTGCCCTGTAGCCTATTCTCTGTTCTGCCATACTTGGATTGGGACCCAACTATGCCACAAGGATCCTCTTTCTTCTCCCCACAACTCTTCAGCAGGGCAGCTGCTGATGGCTCTGTGGCCTAGTCCTGTATCGCTTCTCCTGCTCCTCTTCCAAGATGGATGTTTTCCTTGGGGTTCTCCTCCACCAAACTGCTGTTTCTTGGTGACTACAGGGATGTTCCTTCGGGCCCACTTTATCCCACTGCTGCTTTCTTTTGGTAGCAGGATATTTTAGGGCCTGACTTTGGCTCCTTGGAAGAAGAGGTGTTCTGAGGGCTTATGCAGCCACTCCCTGGTGGTGGCAGTGGTCCCCAGGCCTAGTTCTGCTGTGCTGTTGCTGCTTTCTTAGGGGAGGATTGTTACGTTCTGCTGAAGCCTAGCTCTCCTTTTCCTCCTGTTGCTCTTCAGTGGTCTTATTTGCCAGTTGGAGTACCCTATACTTGATTCTACCTCTAGGTTAATGCTGTTGGTGAAAATCAATTCACCTGCAGTGAGTAGGTGGGCATGTTTTTCAGAGTCTGTGTATTAAAACTTATGATCTAATCTTTGCTAACATAACATAGTAACATAGTAGATGACGGCAGAAAAAGACCCGCACGGTCCATCCAGTCTGCCCAACAAGACAAACTCATGTCTATACCTTACCTTGATTTGTACCTGTCTTTCTCAGGGCACAGACCGTACAAGTCTGGCCAGCACTATCCCCTCCTCCCAACCACAAGCCCCGCCTCCCACCACCGGCTCTGGCACAGACCGTATAAGTCTGCCCAGCACTATTCCCCGCCTCCCAACCACCAGTGCTGCCTCCCACCACCAGATGCTGGCACAGACCGTATAAGTCTGCCCACCACTATCTTCGCCTCCCCACCACCAACCCCTCTTCCCCCCCCACCGGCTCCACCACCCAATTTTGGCTAAGCTTCTGAGGATCCATTCCTTCTGCACAGGATTCCTTTGTGTATATCCCACGCATGTTTGAATTCCGTTACCGTTTTCTTCTCCACCACCTCCCGTGGGAGGGCATTCCAAGCATCCACCACTCTCTCCGTGAAAAAATACTTCCTGACTGTAGATGTCACCTCCCTATTGATTTCTTTTCATTTCCACACTATACAATACGGAGACCCCTGCTAGAAATTAAGCATTTGGGAGATTCAAGATGGCATTTTTATGTTGCTTGATGCTTGATATGTTTTTTTTTTTTAAGAGGACTCGGACACACTATATTTCATAATGTTACTGTTTATCAAGCATTTTAATTTTTTTTCTTTACAATTTCCTTTGCCCCTATGGACTACACTACCACAAGCCTTTAAAGCTTAACTATTTGGAGCTCTGCCGCTCCTCCTTCCATTATTAACCCACATCCTTTCTGGTCCAGCTGTCACAATAATAATTCTTGTCTAGAGATTGCATGCACTATAAATCTGGTCAGTAGTTATCACTATCAAGAGTTGCTGGGACTTGGTGTGAGCTCTAGCTCTGGTCCACCCAAGAAGCAGAGGTCAAGTCAGGAGTTAAAGCCAGGTGTCTCATGACACAGCCTGCAATGATGCCACCAAGCCGTCAGGTTGGCCCTAGCACTTCACCTTAAAAAAAAAAAAGCTCTGTATGTGTGCTTTTTTTTTTCTCTCTAGAGTATACCTCATTGGGTCAGTCCCAGGAAGGTTCCAAGGAAACCAGAAAGAAAAATGGGGTCACTTCAGACTTCGAAAGGTAATAGTATTTCTCAACATTAGAAATGGGGCTTGATTCGGTGACAGTGCTGTACACTATCATTTAGGAGACTTTGGTTCAACGTCTAGGCTGGGGGCAGGGGGAGAGGGTTGGAGCTTTGGCCCTCACACAGCTGACAGCTGGACTCTGGGTGCATGCATACCATATCCTAGAAGAAGCTATTGGCTATGGGCCTTACCAAGGATGGTTGCTACAGTGATTAGGGTAGATGAGGAGGAAGAAATGAGGAAATAATCCCGAATAGTTGCTAATGGCACTGTAGTCCAGTAGAGGCAGATGTTAATTTGAGCTGGAAGAGAGCAGGAGGAAACTTGTGCAGATTGTCAAAATTTAAAAACTTGTCGTCTGTTCTGTAGCATTTGTGTGACTAAGGTGGAGCAAATGGTGTGGCAACATCCATTTTGCCAAAATAATGGTATTTTGATTCTTCTGCATCATAGGGTCAAAACAGGCTTTTAAGACACTTTTATTATTATTTAAATCCTTTTTGCTAAATTTGTTGCTGATTTTCCTTTGACTGCAACATTACTATAAAAATAATAATAATTAGGTCTTTTAGCCCTCTGAATGACCAGAAGTATTTTTGGACAAATCTAGAAGCAGAATAGATTGACATATACATGAAATTAGCTCTTACTCAGTTCATCTGATTTGCAAAGTTTTACCCACTTCTTGTAATGTTAATGCTTAAATTGTTGCCTTTTTAAAGGGAAAAGGAGGGTGATCTTTGTGCTGGTTTTGTTCAGTTTCTTATCAAACGTTAGATTTCTTTTTGTTCAAAAGGAGTCTTATCTGAGTAAGACTTGCACAGCTGGTGGTGGAGAGCCTGAGAACTCAACTCAGGTCCTCAAGAGCCGTAAACAAGCAAAGATTTCAGGATCACCATAATAAATAATTGTTAAAAGTATTTGCATACATTGTTTAAGAACCATATTTTGGTTACTATGAAGAACCATAGTTGAATACCTGTAGTGCCCAGTTTTATTTGTGTTCTATAAATTTAGAGTAAATTGCAAGATTTCATCTAGATTTTGTAGCTGTAAGTCAGTTTTTAAAGATTAGATGAATCTAACATACATCAGTTTCTCCCAAAGCTTTTGAAAGAACATACAAGGACACCTGCAGATGAATCCTGGCCTGTGATAGGCCAGTTCTCAAGCATTGGGTCTTTGGGTGCTGACCAATCCAAATGGCTGTGTTCAGAGTTTAGAGAGAGCTTGATCACACAAGGAGGAGTAAAGAGTCTATCAAAGCATGAGACTCCACTTCATTTGGTAAATATCTCTTTATTTTTCATAAATTTTGGGGGTATCATTTGTCTTTATTCTTATATTGAAGTGGTTATTTTATCTTTTAGTTAAAACGTTCCTTTGTTTCATATTTATAAATAGTAGACTTCATTGCTGATACTCTACAAGGGAGCACTCCATTCTCAACATTGGTATTGTCCATGGATGTCATTTCATAGATCTTATAAATTAGTAGATTCTAATAGGCCCCTATTAATCATTACTGAATGGAGGAGTGACTCCACACAACTAGACTTTCAATCGTAAACAAGCAGCCTGTGTTGCTCAGAAAATGTTAATTACACTTTCTACGTATTGAATCGGCCGTAAGCTGTTCCAAACAATGAGTCAATTACCTTAATCATAGAGAATGTTACAGTAGGCACAAATTAGGATAAAGCTGTGAGTGACTATCCTGCTTATAATCGAACGAGAAAAACGCCCAAGTTCCGACCTAAATCGGGAGATGGACGTTTATCTCACAAAACCGAATAAAGCGGTATAATCGAAAGCCGATTTTTGGACGTTTTCAACTGCACTCCGTCATGGATGCGGACAAAGTTGATGGGGGCGTGTCAGAGGTGTGGCGAAGGCGGAACTGGGGCGTGGTTATCTGCCGAACAAAGATGGGCGCATTTCACTGATAATGGGAAAAAAGTATGCGTTTTTAGCTAGAATTTAGGACACTTTTCCTGGACACTGTTTTTTCACGAATAAGGCCCCAAAAAGTGCCCTAAATGACCAGATGACCACTGGAGGGAATCGGGGATGACCTCCCCTGACTCCCCCAGTGGTCACTAACCCCCTCCCACCACAAAAAAATGATGTTTCACAAATTTTTATTTTCACCCTCAAATGGCATACCCAGCTCCCTGGCAGCAGTATGCAGGTCACTGGAGCAGTTGTTAGGGGGTGCAGTGGACTTCAGGCAGGTGGACCCAGGCCCATCCCCCCTACCTGTTACAATTGTGCTGCTTAATGCTTATTAGTCGTCCAACCCCCCCAAACCCACTGTACCCACATGTAGGTGCCCCCCTTCACCCCTTAGGGCTATAGTAATGGTGTAGACTTGTGGGCAGTGGGTTTTGAGGGGGATTTGGGGGGCTCAACACACAAGGGAAGGGTGCTATGCACCTGGGAGCTCTTTTACCTGTTTTGTTGGTTTTGTAAAAGTGCCCCCTAGGGTGCCCGGTTGATGTCCTGGCATGTGAGGGGGACCAGTACACTACGAATCCTGGCCCCTCCCACGAATAAATGTCTTGGATTTATTCGTTTTTGAGCTGGGCGCTTTCATTTTCCATTATCGCTGAAAAACAAAAACGCCCAGCTCACACATTGTTGACTAAAACATGGGCGTCTATTTTTTTCGAAAATATGGTTCGGTCCGCCCCTTCACGGACCCGTTCTCGGAGATAAACGCCCATGGAGATAGGCGTTTTCGTTCAATTATGCCCCTCTATATATTTTTTAAACCTAGACAGAAGTGATATTTGCAGTATTAAAGGTCAGTTGTGGGATCCTGAGATTTGACTCCAAAATAACACTAACATTTTAGAAGGCATAAAAATTCTAGCATCGGTTTACATATTCTGTGTTAGAATCCTTACTCTCTTCTGATTATAGTGTTACTCCTGGCAGCTGAGGATCCAGGAAGGCATTTCACTTAGTTGGGCCTCTTGACCCGTGTTCCAAAGTTAATGCCTCTGATAATAGAATCCCCTGGCAGTAACAGTTTCCTGGTTTGAGCTTCTTTATCGATGCTCTTTCTTTTCGTTCCCAGTCCCTAAGGGCCACCCATAGGTCAAGTGTTCGGGATACTCCTAATGAATATGCTAGGAGAGATTTGTGTACAGTGGAGGTAGTAGGCATGGAAATCTCTCTCGTGCATACTTATTAAGGATCTCTTGAAAATCCTACCTGTCGGCAGCCCTTGAGGACTGGAAGTAAAAACTAAAGCTGTAGACTGTGTGACGTTGTGGATTCCCCCTCCCCCGACTGTAGTATTGGTGTTCTTTGTGGCATATGTGCTCCTCGGTGATTTGCTGCTGAACTCAGGCTCTTGCAAGTCATGTGCCTCCACTCTCATTTTCATTCGTCACAAGGATCTGTTTTAGACCTCTAAATCCCATCTTGCCCTTCATCTGGCAGAAGTGCCTGGATGTTACTGAACAACCAGGAGGGATTTACTAAGGGGGGGCAATTTTAGAACAGACTTGAGCATGTAGAACAGCATTTTACATGCTCAATTAGGCTCTTGTAAAATTATGTATAGAATGGGCACAGAGAAGTAAAAAAAAAAAAAAAAACACTTACCTTTACACAATGTACTTCCAAGGGTCGAAAATAAGCACAACAGGGGCAGAATGTATTTTTCTTACCAGCATTACAAGCAGATGCAAATCAGCATGCCTGCTTTCCCCCAGGTAGTTTAATGAAGGCACATAAGCACGTTTCATTACGTAGAGGAGTGGAGTAGCAGCCTATCGGTTAGGACAGTGGCCTGAGAAACATTGTAAACCACTGACTTAATTACTTATATAAGCAGAATATCAAATAAATTGAACCTTGAACCAGTGGCGTTCCTAGGGGGGCTGACACCCGGGGCGGATCGCCGATGCGCCCCGCCCCCTCAGGTGCAGCGCCTCCCCCCCCCCCCCCGGAACAGCGCGACGCCCCCCCCCAGGCAAAAGAGCCCCCCCTGGGTGCACGCCGCTGGGGGGGGGGGGGGGTGCCGCACGCCTCCCGGCTCTTCGTTTTCATGCTCCCTCTGCCCCGGAACAGGAAGTAACCTGTTCCGGGGCAAAGGGAGCATGAAAACAAAGAGCCGACAGGTGCGCGGCACCCCCCCCCCCAGCGGCGTGCACCTGGGGCGGACCGCCCCCCACCCCCTCTTGGTACGCCACTGCCTTGAACAAGGTTTGAGTTCCACTGCAGCTTCTTGTGACCTTGGACAAGCCACTTAACCCTCCATTGCCCCAGGTACAAAACTTAAGATTGTGAGCCTGCTAGGGACAGAAAAAGTTCCTGTATATAACATGTAATCCACTTTGGATATACCATAGAAAGGCAGTATATCTAATGCCTTACCCTTTTATATATGGGCACAACATATATGCCTAGGAGCCCTGTTATAAAATTACCTTTTATAGCAGCACTGTTAGATCCAAGATGAGGATGTCTCTTTAATTGGTGGACATTGCGTCATATAGATTAATTTAAAACTCACTAAAGTTAAAGTTGCTTTTCTGTTATCTGGATTTAGACAACCAACCAAAACATTCATTCAAATATTGTTGCTGTTTAGGTCTACCCCTCTGTGAATAATGTCAGAACCAGTCTGGAAGGATATCCTGGTAAGTCGGTTGCGTTTGTTTCTGTTAGGAATGCGTTGTTGATTCAGATTTCATCGGTGGTGCTCTGCCATAGCAGTAGACACATGTTGAAATTACGCAAACTGCATAGTTTAGGAGACACCCCGGATTGTGCTGAATATCCATTGCAGGGCACTCCCGGCCGTCCTGGAAGATGAAATGCTAATATTCAGCTAAGTGATTTCATGTGTGCATAAAATTTCAAACCCTGCTGGATTCTTTTTTTTTTTTAACTTTATATTTATTGAAAAAATTTTCAAATTTACATCAAATCCCAGCAATTTGAATAGCAGTGGAAGCAGACTTTGTAAACTACTACTACTAAACATTTCTAAAGCGCTACTAGGGTTACGCAGCGCTGTACAATTTACATAGAGGGACAGTCTCTGCTCAAAGAGCTTACAATCTAGTAGACAAGTGAACGGTCAAATTGGGGCAGTCTAGATTTACTGACGGTAAGAGTTAGGTGCCGAACGCAGCAATGAAGAGGTGGGTTTTAAGCAGAGACTTGAAGACGGGCAGGGAGGGGGCTTGGCGTATGGGCTCAGGAAGGTTGTTCCAGGCATAGGGTGAGGCGAGGCAGAATGAGCGGAGCCTGGAGTTGGCGGTGGTGGAGAAGAGTAATGAGAGGAGGGATTTGTCCTGTGAACGGAGGTTTCGGGCGGGAACGTAAGGGGAGATATATATACATATATACAAAGTAACAAAGACAAATGATCATCCTCATTATAATCTTTAGTGTGTTCTTTTATAGAACTGAAATAGAGAGAGATCCAAGAACAGGAATAAGGGAGAGAAAAAAAAAAAACCCCAAAGAAAAATTAGAAAAAAACCTGGCACTCCTCTAAATTACAGTGGAGTAAGCTAACGGCTTACTGTCTGAAGAAAGCACCAGTGGTATCACTCATGACGTCCCTGAAGTATCCCTAGCAGAGAGAGATTTCTTCTTACTATCAATGAAATTCTGAAACTGTGAGGTTTCACAAAGATACACTTGTGTGCGTCACAAGTTGCTATACATTTACGAGGAAATCTAACAAAAACCTGTACTCCGAGGGTATGAGCCTCCTGGGTTGCAGCAAGAATTTTTTTTCCTTCCTTCTTGTATAACTTTACATAAATCAGAAAAATCCCACAGCTTCTGCCCAAGAAATAAGACAGATTAGTTATGACAGTACAAATTAAATATCCTGTCCTTATCTTGCTCAAATACCAATGCTGCCAAAAGAGTCGTTCTGTTTCTTCCTCCAAAGATCATTCCAGGATAGCTGACACATCGAGGCTATCATTAGTGATATTAATCCTTTCATTATTGCTCTGCTCGGCTCTCGTCAGCAGAAAATAACATTTAGCAACAGGAGGGGTGCGGTTCAGGTAGCATTTCCAATACCTCAACAAAATACTTCTTCAGAGTGTCCCCTAAGTAATTCGAGGGGTACTTTAGGAAAATTTACAAAACTTAAATTGCTGTTTCTCAGTTTGTTCTCAATTACTTCCAACCTTTGATGTATAGGCAGTCTTATCTTGCACCAGTGTATTCATTAAAGCTCCATGCTGTTCCAAAGTCGGCTCAACTTTCTCCACCTGTTGAGCCTTATCTTATTCCAGTTTATTTGATATTGCAGTAAATTCATCAAAGAGAGGAGTGGCCTAGTGGTTAGGGTGGTGGACTTTGGTCCTGAGGAACTGAGTTCGATTCCCACTTCAGGCACGGGCAGCTCCTTGTGACTCTGGGCAAGTCACTTAACCCTCCATTGCCCCATGTAAGCCGCATTGAGCCTGCCATGAGTGGGAAAGCGCAGGGTACAAATGTAACAAAAATAAAATAGATACTATTGGAGATTCTACATGGAATGTTGCTACTATTGGAGATTCTACATGGAACGTTGCTATTCAACATTCAATGTAGAAGGTTGCGCAGGCTTCTGTTTCTGTGAGTCTGACGTCCTGCAGGACGTCAGACTCACAGAAGCAGAAGCCTGCGCGGCCACATTGGTGATCTGCAAGGGCCGACTTCTACATGGAATGTTGCTAGTGGAATAGCAACATTCCATGTAGAATCTCAAATAGTAGCAGCAGTGGAGGAGTGGCCTAGTGGTTAGGGTGGTGGACTTTGGTCCTGGGGAACTGAGGAACTGAGTTCGATTCCCACTTCAGGCATAGGCAGCTCCTTGTGACTCTGGGCAAGTCACTTAACCCTCCATTACCTCCCATATTGAGCCTGCCATGAGTGGGAAAGCGCAGGGTACAAATGTAACAAAAATAAAAAATAAATCTAATCTTACCAAGACTGCCCAAATAGCGTCCAGCGTTTATCACCTGGGGTTTAATCAGCGGAGCTGGCCGACTCCTCAACGCCACAGGGCTAGATTACAGAGCCCCTCTAAAGCTGTTCCTTTTTCCTCTTCTTTGATTAGTCTCCACAGGCAGAGTCTTCCTGCTCTTTCCTTGGCCTCCAGAAGTTGTATCACCTGAAGAGAACGCTTACAATGGTGAACCAAAGCCTTCCCTGCACATGATTCAGTTGCTGGAGTTGTGTCTGAACGAGGAGCTGTGACGTAGTTTATCAAAGGCTGTTTCACATGGTGGGGGGGGGGGGGGGGAACTTTGAAAGCTTGGACTAGCTCCTCACCTTCCCCCCTTCATTTCAGAGCCATCATAGCAGAAAAACCCCCCCAGAAAATCCAAAGGTTTAAGAGAAGTAAAAATTAACGAAGGTCCCACACAACCTTAAAAGCTGTTCCAGGCTTCTAACTGATTACCTGGGCTCTAGATAGGGCTGGGAAGGGAGAGCACTGACAACTACTACTACTACTTAACATTTCTAAAGCGCTACTAAGGTTACGCAGTGCTGTACAGTTTAACAAAGAAGGACAGTCCCTGCTCAAAGGAGCTTACAATCTAAAGGACGAAATGTCAAGTTGGGGCAGTCTAGATATCCTGAATGGAGGTATAATGGCAGACAACACCACTTGGCGTGATAATTATTGAAATGTTGTACGTGTAGCCTCTTGTCATTGTAGAGGAAAAATTAAAGCCACTTCTCTCAGTAAGCGCTCCTCTTTTTAAGGGGAGGTGAAAAATCACCTTATAAGCAGCTGGAAACTTCTGCTTGCCAGGTAATTCTCCCACCAACTGAGAGCAAATAAATTGATCTGCAGAAAGGACGTTAAAACTTTGCATTTTAAAGAAATACAGATAATCCCTATAACCTTGTCCATCTTCCAGTTTGCTTCTCAGTTTGAAAGAGTAAATGTCTATTAGGGGAAAAAAAAAAAGAAATATTTGCTTTTTTACCCTTTTCCCCCCTAAAATGCATATAATAGAGTATAATAGTTTTAGCTAGAAATGCCGGTTTACATGGGTATAGTTATAATCAAAATGAAGTAGAGGGTGACCAATAGGCACTCCAACACAGGAAGTAGTGTTTATAAGACGCTTTATTTGATGCTTGGACAAAGGGACCTGACACGGGCTGAGTATCCTGTATTTCTTCTGCACGGCCCCTTTTGGGCTGCTGTATTTCCTCACAAACATTATTGTGACCCCAGAGGCATGCGATTGATTACACCGAAACACGGACCGTGTCAGGTCCCTTTGTCCAAGCATCAAATAAAGTGTCAAGGGAAATCTTGCCTCACCAGTCTACTACATTTCCTTGAAAGGGGTGAATAAACAATGTGGTAAAGGTGATCCAGATGATACTGTGTATCTGGATTTTCAAAAGGCACTTGAATGGCTCCTCGGGAAATTAAAAAGTCATGGGACAGGATATAATGTCCTATTGTGGCTGGAGAACGTGTTAAAAGATAGAAAACAGAGAGTAAGGTAAAATGGTCAGTATTCTCAGTGGAGAAGAGTGGATAGTGGGGTTCCCCAAGGGTCTGTGCTCAGACTGCTGCTTTTTAACATATTTATGAAGGATCTAGAGATGGGAATAATTAGTAAGGTAATTAAATTTGCTGATGACACAGTTATTCAAAGTTGTCAAATTTCAAGCAGACCTTATGAGTTTGGGAGACTGGGCATCCCAATGGCAGATGATGTTTAATGTGAGCAAGTGCAAACTGATGCACGTGGGAAAGAGGAACCCAAATTGTAGCTTCTTGATGCAGGGTTCCTCATTAGGAGTCTCCATTCAGGAAAAAGGATCTAAGTGCTTCTTTTCCCGCGTTCACACATGATTGAAGTTTATTGTGTTCATTGAGGAATCTTTAAGACAGACTCTCTTGGCACTGTCTGGGGTCAGAGCCTCCTGTCCACTAATTGAATAACTACCTGGATAAAACCAAATTGTTAACTTTATCCAATTACTTGTCCAGGTATTGGTCTGAATATCAGCATTACCCAGCCGGTGTCCAGATACTGGTACTTAATATCCAGGTATAAAATAACCGCAGTGGCCAGCATTAAAGTCAAATGCTTTCCACTGCGGCGGAGGGTAATTCACTGTAAGTTTCTATTTAAAAAAGTGAAGGAGGCAAAAGGTGGAGAAAAAGTGAAGAGCATTAAAGCAAATGAAAACCCAGGATGCTCCTGCCCTCGGCCCTTCCCCCCCCAGCCATCCTGAGAGAAAATTACATCTGTGATCCCTATTTGTAGTCTTACCGTACTACCACTACCAGTCAAGTTGCCAAATAAGAGTAGTGTGGTTGCTGCGGGGGGGGGGGGGGGGGGGGGGGGGGGGGGGGAGGGGTGTTAATAGCTGATTGGGGAGCTTTTTTTTTTTTTAAACAGCAGCAAGCTGCAATAACTGCATGCTGATGTACAGATGCATGTAGTATCTCCTCTTTAGGAAGTGGTAAGTGAATCTGTGCTGTTTATAGCCATGACAGCATGTGGTAAATTACTATGTGCTAGCTCAATGTGCCATCCATTCCTATTCTCCACCCGCAACACACCTTGTTCCTGCTTATCACATGGCATGCAGTTAGCACGTGAACTAGTGTGCGTTCTCACCTCAGAGTGGTAAGTTGCTGCATTTGTGTGATAACTTAGTAGGCAGACCCCGTTGTCTCCAGTGAAAAAGTTATATGTCCTCACTGAACAGTTTAACCAGGATGGTATGCATAAGAAAGGAGAACCAGGAGCGTAGCTAGGTGGGGCCATGGGCCCCCACAGATTTAGCCCTGGCCCCCTCTACTTTCGATGCCGCCGCCGCCCCTCCCCCGCCACTTTCGATCCGCCCCTCCCCCGCTGCTGGCGGGGGTCCCCAACCCCCGCCAGCTGAAGTCTTCTTCAGCGCAGGTCTCCGGCGCCTTCGCTGATCTGTTTCTGTCAGTCCTGACGTCCTGCATGCACGTCCTGTATGTAGCCCCATGCAGGACGTCAGGAGTCAGGACTGACAGAAACAGATCAGCGAAGGCGCCGGAGACCTGCGCTGAAGAAGACTTCAGCTGGCGGGGGTTGGGGACCCCCGCCAGCAGCGGGGGAGGGGCGGATCGAAAGTGGCGGGGGAGGGGCGGCGGCGGCATCGAAAGTAGACGTCCTGCATGCACGTCCTGTATGTAGCCCCATGCAGGACGTCAGGAGTCAGGACTGACAGAAACAGATCAGCGAAGGCGCCGGAGACCGGCGCTGAAGAAGACTTCAGCTGGCAGGAGTTGGGGACCCCCGCCAGCAAAGGTACCTAGCGGTGGAGGGTGGGCGGTGGGGGGGGGCGTTGACGGCTAGGGGAGGCGGGCTAAACTGTGCCCCCCTCCTGCCGAGGGTTGGCTATGCCCCTGAGAACACATTTCTGAGAAGCATGTATTGTCTTTTTCTGATTGTGGTTGTAATTTGTGTTTTGTTTCCTAGCGGGTGGCTCTCTTCCATATAGTATAGAAACTGCACAGAAACAGCTCTGGCTTCATCCCTATTTCCAGTAAGTGCCTGTCCTCAGCTGCTCTGTTCTAAGCATTAAAACCTGCTGTTTTGGGTTTTGTAGTTCTGTTCTATTCCCTTGGAAGAATTTGTGGTCATGTTATATGCTACTGTATCGCTGTGCTAAACCCAATTTGGGCTGTAACTTTGTTGCAGCTGAGGTCAGATGAATTCTAGGTTGTCTGTCTAGAAAATATCAGCAAGGTGGATGAAAACGCAACGGACATCACTTGAATGGGATTGTGTGGAAAGGGAACTAGACAGCCTGAACTCTGTTAGTACAATATTCGAGGTGCGGTCACACCATGGAGCGATACAAAGGCATTATAACATCCTCATTTTTGTTTTCCATTCCTTTCCTAATAATACCTAACATTCTATTTGCTTTCATAGCCGCAGCAGCACACTGAGCAGAAGGTTTCAACGTATCATCAACGACGACACCTAGATCCCTTTCTTGGTCCGTGACTCCTAACGTGGAACCTTGCATTACGGGTTCCTCTTTCCCACATGCATCACTTTGCACTTGCTCACATTAAACGTCATCTGTCATTTAGAAGCCCAGTCTCGTAAGTTCCTCTTGTAATTTTTCACAATCCTCCCGCGATTTAATGACTTTGAATAACTTTGTGTCATCAGCAAATTTAATTACCTCACTAGTTACTCCCATCTGTAGGTCATTTATAAATATGTTAAAAAGCAGCGGTCCCAGCACAGACCCCTGGGGCGCACCCCACTAACTACCCTTCTCCATTGAGAATACTGACTATTTAACCCTACTCTCTGTTTTCTATCTTTTACCCAGTTTTTAATCCACAACAGAACACTACCTCCTATCCCATGACTCTCCAGTTTCCTTTGGAGTCTTTCATGAGGTACTTTGTCACATGCCTTCTGACAATCCAGATACACAATATTAACCTGCTCACCTTTATCCACATGTTTGTTCACCCCTTCAAAGAAATGTAGTAGTTTGGTGAGGCAAGATTTCCCTTCACTAAATCCATGTTGACTTTTTAATCCATGCTTTTGAATATGCTCTGTAATTTTGTTCTTTATAATGGTCTCTACCATTTTGCCCGGCACCAACGTCAGACTCACCAGTCTATAATTTCCAGGATCTCCTCTGGAACCTTTTTAAAAAAATCGGCGATACATTGGCCTCCCTCCAGTCTTCCGGTACCACGCTCGATTTTAAGGATAAATGACATATTACTAACAATAGCTCTGCAAGTTCATTTTTCAGTTCTATCAGTACTCTGGGATGAATACCATCTGGTCCAGGAGATTTGCTACTCTTCATTTTGTAGAATTGCCCCATTACATCCTCCAGGTTTACAGAGAATTCATTAAGTTTCTCCGACTCGTCAGCTTCGAATACCATTTCTGGCACCGGTATCCCACCCAAATCTTCCTCTGTGAAGACAGAAGCAAAGAATTAATTTAATCTCTCCGCTATGGCTTTGTCTTCCCTGATCGCCCCTTTTACTTGGTCATCTAGCGGTCTGATTCTTTTGCCGGCTTCCTGCTTTTAATATACCTAAAATAATGTTTACTATGGGGCTCATTTTCAAAGCACTTAAACTTACAAAGTTCCATAGTAAGCTGTGGAACTTTGTAAGTCTGAGTGCTGTGAAAATACACCTGCATGTGTTTTTGCCTCCAACGCAGTCTTTTTTTCGAAGTCCCTCTTTGTCTTCCTTATCAGCGCTTTGGCAAAGTTTTCATTACAACTGAGCAAAAACACTACCTCCTGGAACTGCACCTTGTTATATGGAACCTGCATCTGATAGCACATTTCAGTTTTTAATTTAAATGAATTACTTTGTTCTGTTTAGGGATAGTTCAAAGCTGCTTCAGTTGGGCCTCATAAATCTTTTCATTCTTTCTGAAAGGAGCAATTTTGGCACTTTTTAAGTTTTCACAAATTGTTTAACTGTCGCAATGACTGTGATCACCCATGCATGAGTTTACTGCTTTCAGAATCTCTTACAAAAAGCTTTTGACGCTTCAGATGTTTTCACAACAAAATCTTAGTAGAAAATGATAAAAGGAACAATTTTCTGCTACATTCACTCAAAGCCTTCAGTTTTAGGTTAGAAACTTTGGTTTCTATATTATGCACACTTGGTGCCTTAGTATTACTGGTGCTTGTGTGCGGTGCCATTATTTTGCTTATTTCTGATCTGACGAAGAAGGGCAACCGTCGAAAGCTAATCAAGAAATGTATTAAGTTATGTCCAATAAAAAAGGTATCATCTTATTTTCTTTTCCATGTTTTATTTTGTTTGATTTCTATAGATTCTACATGGAATGTTGCTATTCCACTAGCCCAAACAAAAAAACAGCACCACGGGCCTTTAAAAATGGAACACAGTTCTTTAATGAATGAGCCTTGACAAAAAGACCCGACACGGGCCGTGTTTCGGTGACTAGCACCTGCGTCAGGGGTCACAGTGATGACGTGGAAAACTTGGGGAATAACTCGAATATATTCCTCTACAATATATTATTCCTTACCCCACGTCTCATGTAGTAAAAGCTATGTAGGGCGCACCATTAGACATATGAGAGTGAGGTTAATAGAACACAAAAGTAGATTGTCTACAAAAACTATGACAGCCCCCATGGTAGCCCATTGTGAACAATTTAAACACACATTTGCAGATTTAAGGTGGTTCATTATTGATCATGTCCCTGCTTGCATTAACAGCATGGATCGGACTACAGCACTAGCTAGACGAGAGCAGTGGTGGATTTTTACTTTGCAGACAATGAATCCCCAGGGACTTAATGAAAATGTGGAATGGAACACAATAATCTGACCTGCAGTGACTTACAGAAATGTTCCTGTTCTGCCTTTTCTATTCGTCTTTTTGTTTGTTTTTGAACAGCTTGCATAAAGTTAGTTGAACATTGTGACGTCATTTCCGACCTTACATGGGTGCGGATGCCTTATAAGCCACAAGAGATAAGCAGGCTTTGCCTTGTTTTGTGGATTGCTTGAACAAAGAAAAGAAGCAACAAAGAAGGAGGAAGATAACATCTATGCAGCCTTAACCCTTGTCCCTGAGGAAAGAGATTGAAACCCCGCGGAGTCGGGCAGTTCCAGGGAAAGGCAACTGATAAATGTTTTAACAAGGCAAGATAGTTCTGCCTGGGAGGCAAGAACTCAAAAGATAAGTGCACAGTTTTCACCTAGTATATACTATTTTAAAAGTTACAAGTGATTTTATAGCACTGTGGTGATTGGGATGCATAAACAAATGAGCATATGTTGCTCTCCCCAAAAAATTGTCAGAGTTACCCAATGAAAGAAGTGCTATGCCACTTTTTAGCAGCATTATTGACTGCAGTTACAGTGGTTTATATCTGAGGGTACTCTATACATATAAATTATAGATCTGCCACATTATACTGGTGTGAACTGTTTTGCTAGCACTCAACTCGGGCATTCGGCACACACTCAGACGTATCAACCCCCGCCCCCTTCAATACCACACAACAAGCCATATCTTCGATAGAATTGGATTTATTTTGGCCGCAGCCAGGAACATCAAAATTGTTACAACTTAAACAAATTACATTACATCTTCTACTAATCATTATGCCAGCATGCATTTCTACCCGGGTACACAGCTTCTACACGTAGTTGCATATTCTGGGCCACAGGCCAAGCCGTACCAAGCCCCTGTGGCCCCCTGTGCTGTTTTCCAAGCACCCGATGTCACTTGGTGTCTCCCGTTGAAGGAGGCACCTACCACATTTACAAAATGACGTTCTAGGCCTCCCGGCCGCCCAAGCCAGGAGACAAGCTGTATACACGTTTCCCGTTGAAGGAGGCACCTACCACATTTACAAAATGACGTTCTAGGCCTCCCGGCCGCCCAAGCCAGGAGACAAGCTGTATACACGTTGTTTCCTTATAACAAGGCTGCTCACATGCAAGCCTACCATTTGCATCAACTTGATAATTTTCCACACAACTCTTTCTGCAGCAGTAGTTACCCCAAACTTGTAACTGTTATGTGTCAAGCTGCTGTGTACCCATTGCTGGCTGTGCGTAAACATTGTAGTCTAACGCCTCGCTGCGACAAATCTTGCCTCTCAAGTGGGTGGGCGGGTGGGCGTTGCTCTTCTCCTGCTTCCAAATTCAAAAGGACTTCCTGTGCAGTTCAAATTCCTCTCTCCTCCTCCCTTGCTCCTCCCCTTTTTTCCTGCCCCCTCCCCTTGCTACCCTTTGTTTCCCTCCCACTACTACCTCTGCTCTCTAGCTAGGCCCTCCCTGTACCCTCCCCCACACTTCTGTCTTTGCTGGCCTTCAGCCCGGTTGTGGTCGGCCCCCCTTTAATGGGTGTGCCTGGTTCTCAACTCGGGCATTCGGCACACACTCAGACGTATCAACCCCCGCCCCCTTCAATACCACACAACAAGCCATATCTTCGATAGAATTGGATTTATTTTGGCCGCAGCCAGGAACATCAAAATTGTTACAACTTAAACAAATTACATTACATCTTCTACTAATCATTATGCCAGCATGCATTTCTACCCGGGTACACAGCTTCTACACGTAGTTGCATATTCTGGGCCACAGGCCAAGCCGTACCAAGCCCCTGTGGCCCCCTGTGCTGTTTTCCAAGCACCCGATGTCACTTGGTGTCTCCCGTTGAAGGAGGCACCTACCACATTTACAAAATGACGTTCTAGGCCTCCCGGCCGCCCAAGCCAGGAGACAAGCTGTATACACGTTTCCCGTTGAAGGAGGCACCTACCACATTTACAAAATGACGTTCTAGGCCTCCCGGCCGCCCAAGCCAGGAGACAAGCTGTATACACGTTGTTTCCTTATAACAAGGCTGCTCACATGCAAGCCTACCATTTGCATCAACTTGATAATTTTCCACACAACTCTTTCTGCAGCAGTAGTTACCCCAAACTTGTAACTGTTATGTGTCAAGCTGCTGTGTACCCATTGCTGGCTGTGCGTAAACATTGTAGTCTAACGCCACAGGCCACGGCAACGACACCTCGTTTGCCGTGGTCCCCCACCCCTCCTGGCTGCGGTCATGCCCTAACGCTATGGCTTGTATCTATTCGCAAGTCATGTGGGATCGTATGACTTTTAATGCACACAAGAATGCCTGAAGCCTCCCTCCCTTACCTATACCCTGTTATGGCTACTCTATCGCCCTGGCTCCTCTATCGCTCTGACAACCCAGGCTCTCACTGTTCGGTCTCACTGCTGCCCTTCTATGCGCCCACCGCCTTTCCCTGTGCCCAATGTACATACAAGTGATGAGTGACCGCATATCCAAATCCGCTGCAGCTCATTCTGGATATGGATACCTGTAACAGAATATAATGGGAAGCAACATGTTAGCACAGTGCAAGCAACCATTATCACTTTGCTGTGGATGCCTTAATGGGTCCAATGTACCTCTTGTATACACTAGATGGGTCTGATGTAGCGCTTATATACATTAGGTCGCCATCGGCCCAGTCTTTTGATGGCCTCTATGGACACTCCTAGCGCTGCCACTGCCGTAGCTGCCCTAATCCTAAATGAGTGGGTACTGTACATAGTGTATGAATCAGCAGGCTGGTCTTTGGTCTTTGTTTTAAGTCGGCTTAAAGGTTCAGGACAGGGCATGTCCGTTCCGATCCATTTTGATTTGTGAATAAGTAGGTCAGTTGCCGCGGCTGTAATGGCCGCGTCACGTATTAAGAGGGACATGCCATGGTGGGCATGCTTGTACGTAGCCACCAACTCACTGACTCGCAGAGCACCATGCAAAGCTAATGAGAATGCGCATTTGACTCGACGGCCCTCAAACTCAGTGTCACTTATCTCCTCTAATGATGCAAAGAGACGGCCCATTTCCCTGCCGGTACTGGGTTTTCTTTTACCTGGGTAGGGTACTCCCGGCCTGCCCCATCCTTTCATCAGTCTCATGACAACAAATGACCTAGATGGATTTTGGACAGCCACCGCTTTGGCGAGAAAACTGATGGCTGCGAACATGATTGAGACCTGGTTTCTGCTAATTCCCTTCATACATGCCGGGGGCCGGGAATATATCAGTACCACACTTCTCTTCTAAGTGTTGACTATATGTGCGGTTGTGTATCTTGTCCGCGAGATATCTGTTAACTATCGCAGCATCGGGTCCCATTTCCGGGTCTGCGCTCTAAAAACGAGAAAGAGCATCCACTATAACCATTCTCCCTGCCTGGTATATGTTTAGCTGTAATCACTGCGGAACTATCTGTCTGCGCACATAACTTGTGGGAAGTGCATGGCGGACAACTACTGCCATATTGTCTGAGGGAATTACAATTGACTTGTGAGATATGCCAGGTCCCCCCAGGAAACATGATATCCTACGTGGTCCCTGCTGAAACCCGAGCTTGCTGCGCACCACGCTCCCTGGAAGTAAATCTGCCGCATCTGTAAAGAAAATGCAGGGTTTCCGTGAGAGTGGGTGAATCGTGCCAAAATGAAATCCCATGGGCCAAGAACCTGCTAAATCTCGCTTGATGTCCTGTGTACGTCTGAGATGAAAATGCGCTTTGTTTGTTCCCGATGTTGCTAAAGCTATTGGGAATCACCCTTATTGCGAAGCCTACTGGACCCAGGAGTTCCTGTACCTGCTTCAGCCTTGCTTTTTTACAGTGCCACCTCGTATTCGCCGCTCTGGCAAGCTTATCAATTTTGTCAGCCGGCAGTCTGGAACATCTAGTTCCAATTCAATACCTATAATGTAAGGATTCGCCGTGGGTCTACTGTTTTTTCAACGGCTAATGGGATGTCCAATTTCTGTGCCAAGTGGATAAAGACCTGTAACACATCCGTCCACTCTTGTGATTCCCGGTCTTTGAACAGGAAGTCCTCCAGATGAGGACCAGAGACCTAGCGGGGGCTAGTTGTTCCACTACCCCGTGCACAAACATGCTAAGCTCTTTGAAGTATGCGCACTAGATGTGGCCACACATGGGGACATATTTATCGCAATAAAACCTCTCCTGGAACCTGACACCTAACAAGGGAAAGGGCTGTGGGTGTAAAGGCAAGGTGCGAAAAGCCGAATCTCCGTCCACCTTAGCCCAATGTGCCTAGTTGCCTTGCTGCCGAATTATTTGAATGGCATTGTCTACAGATGCATATTGTACTGTACAGCTGCTATGGTCAATGTAGTCATTTACTGATGTTCCTATGTGGCGGGACAAATTACGACTGGGCCTACCTTTCCCCAGCTCCTTCCTTGGTATTATGCCTAGCGGAGACACTGTTGTTGCCTTGAAGGGCGGGTCCTCAAACAGCCCCGCTATGCAGCCTAGCAATAGTTCTTTGGTAATCTTGCCTGCAGCTATCTGTCGATGCATGTGAATCGAGGATGCATTGTTGGGGTAGTGTTGTCACTGTGGTGTTGTCCTCTAATATGGAATCATGCAACCTGATTGGAAACCTGTGGTGATGCACCCGTTCTGTCAGGGTAACGGGCTAACCTTGAAGCTTGATGGCTTCCGGACCCTGTCCTGAGTTAATAGGTTGCTTTCTCCTGTCTCATAAGCTTGATGGGGGGAGCGCTAGCTCCCTCAGTACCCTGTCCCGTGTTACTAGATTGCTGTTCCCTGTCTCTGGGGAGCCTGCCTTGCCCTGCAGCATGCCTGCCCGCACGGGCTTGTCGGGTGCTAGGTGCAATGTCCGCTGCCTCCGTCCTGCCTTTGTCCTGACGGCATTGCCTGACAGGACTACCACTGGTGCTGACCCGATATGAATGGATTGTCTGCACTGCTTTCTTGTAAATTTAATATCTTAGTTAAGCCATGCCCGTCCCCTAAATATCTCATGCGCTTTTAAAATTATATTCCATATCCCACACCAAGTCCGGGCCCCTTTCCGTTTCCTTCACTATAGTGAGTGTCCTGAGTATGTCCACAGCTGAGTGTCCTAAGTATGTGAACAGCCTCCGACCAGCCCATGAAGGACCCAAATATCTTGGGCTTCTTATCTGTTACGCTATCCCTGCCTACGGTACCCTCCTCATGCAACTCCCACAGAAGGAGGGAGAAGATATCGATCCCCTGTATTGTGAGAACGGTACCTAATGCATCGCTCCTGTGATTAAGTACTCCCACATCCTGACTGGTCCCCTGTGCACCGACCGGTGCCACAACCGCATTCTGTCCTGCCATATTGGGCTCCGTTACCCGTTCTTATCGTCCCATACTGCATATCTAGTTATGTCATGCGTCTGCGCTGGAAGGAGTGTGGTGCTGTCATTAGACTTACCCCTTGCCGGTACTGGCGGTAGCCCCGCAACTATGGAGGTGGAGTCTGCGGTGCTGCTACCTCCCTTGCAGGCCCCCGCACCGTCTGTGCTTGTGGTGTAGGTCCACTGTGACTTCTAAGGTCTGGGGCCACAGCACTCCGCGTCTTAGCTGGCGGAGTTTTGGTGGGCCGCTTGGCTGGCCTTGCTGGTGCATATGTCTCCTTCGCACACTACAATGACATTACTGCAATGGAGAGACTAAAAGAATAGACAATTTAAAGCAAAATGACCTCATAATAACTGATTGTGGTGACGCCGGCTTCCCCAATCGCTGCGTGCATCTTATGGTGCCTGTGTAAACTGTACCCTCCTTGCTCACAGCTACATATCCGACTGCGTGCTGTCTGCGCAGTGCGCCCTTCCTTAAATGGCTGGCCTAAAGCCCCACGGGCGATGGCTGTTACATTCAAATTTGGCCTGGTAGTCAAAACGGCTGCCGTATGCAAAATGGGCTGCTAAAATTAAAATGGCCAGGCCCCTGTAAATCCGGCAGATAAATCAGTAAGACTGGTGGTCCTTCTATCAAAATGGCCACCGTTTTCAAATTAGCTGCTTTAGTCCACGTGGCCGCTCTAGTCAAAATGGCCGCTAAGTGCACATGGCCCTCTAGGACTAACACTGTTGTACCAACCCTTCCCCCCCGTGGACCTGGTCCTAACGGCAGCTGAGAGTAGCATACTGTAACCGATATGTTTGTCTGATGCCCCTAAGTACTGTGTCCCGCTATGCTGGCACCAAACGGTATGATATCAATTGTTCCAGCCTATGCCATGTGTCAAAGACACAAATGCGTGCGGTATCCAAGGTGGCCGCTGCGGTTAAATTTGTATTTGGAATGTCCATTCTAGTGAATTTTTAGCGCCATAAAACTGGCTGCCTTTTCCAAATTTTACTGCTAGTCAGAATGGGCGGTGTATTGAAAGTGGCCACCGTTTTTACAATCGGCACTCATGCAAATGGCCACCCTATCGAAATTCACCGCTGCCGTACGTGCCTCTGTAGGTTAATGGCTGACTGTATGGGCGGGCAATTACAACGCGTAGCGAAGCGCATGTCCCGCCAATTTGGGACTCCCCCTAAGTGGCCCGCAAGAGAAGACCCTGACTAGCGAGGATCGCAATGTGGACGTTTCTGCAAAAACCCGCATCTCAAATATCGCATGGCAGACCAATCATACAGACATGGCGCCGGTAAGTAACGTTTAGGATGAAGCGTAGTTGACCGAGTAGAAAACACAGCATGGCCGTAGTGCTGCGTGACATGGGCAGCTTATACAACATGGGCAACTTATACCGAACTAAATTTTACCGAATTAGATAACACGGCGTGGCAGACCACAATGGGGCTTGTATAGCTCTGCGTGGCCTGGGCGGCTTATACAGCATGAGCGATTTATACTGCACTCATTTTTGCCGCATTACATCGAAAATCTGGTGTGGCCGGCCATAACGGGGCTTAAGGTCCGTCGCCGTAATGGCATGGACGGCTTATACCACATTTATTTTTCAAATTAGATAACACGGCGTGGCTAGCCACAACGGGGCTCGAAGGTCCGTTGCTGTATAGTGCGTAACTGTTGGCCAATTATTAGTGGCCCGCCATCACCGCATCTTAACGTGCGGTGTGCCGCTGAGGCAGGAGAAGAGCAAAAATGACGTACCATTAAAGGTGTTTTCGTCTCCCTGAGATAGTTTGTGCCTCGGTTCAGTACTGTGCACAAGGTCTTCCTAGTCGTGCCTCAGTGCCGTGCTATGCACTGCAGATTGTGAGCACTGCATGGCCGGCCAAAAATGGCAACCGCGCTGTGGCAAACCCATCTGCCATGCGCCATGGGCAGCGTATGTGGGACTCTAGCCTAGTGCACGTAATGCCGTGAGATAGGCAGCTAACCCGAGATGGCCGGCCATCCTGGAAAAACTAAATGGGGGTCGGCAGGAGAAAGCTAAAATGCCTTGCACAAAGTTTTAAATGTCTACATACCGTAAAATTTGTTCTCAATTTGCTGGAATATCGTGCTCTGCTGTAAGAGCTTCTTTAGCTGTACTCTGCACAAGCTCTGCCCAGGGCAGACACAAAACATGTGCCTGTAAAAATTTCAGGAGCTGCTGCCCAGGGTTGCTCTTCTCCTGCTTCCAAATTCAAAAGGACTTCCTGTGCAGTTCAAATTCCTCTCTCCTCCTCCCTTGCTCCTCCCCTTTTTTCCTGCCCCCTCCCCTTGCTACCCTTTGTTTCCCTCCCACTACTACCTCTGCTCTCTAGCTAGGCCCTCCCTGTACCCTCCCCCACACTTCTGTCTTTGCTGGCCTTCAGCCCGGTTGTGGTCGGCCCCCCTTTAATGGGTGTGCCTGGTTCTTTCTTGAAGTTGGTGGCTAAGAGTCCTGGTTTGTGTATACAAGTGGTTGAATGTTACCAGAGACATTGATATTGTAAATACGTTTTCTGCTAGTGGAATAGCAACATTCCATGTAGAATCTCCAATAGTAGCAACACAATCTCAAATAGTAGCAACATTCCATGTAGAATCTCCAATAGTAGCAACAGAATCTCAAATAGTAGCAACATTCCATGTAGAATCTCCAATAGTAGCAACAGAATCTCAAATAGTAGCAACATTCCATGTAGAATCTCCAATAGTAGCAACATTCCATGTAGAATCTCCAATAGTATCTATTTTACTGTCATAGTAATGCTTGAATGTTTTCACTTATATACACTGTCAGCTAGCACATTTGCTTATTTCCAATCTGAGGAAGAAGGGCAACCTTCGAAAGCTAATCAAGAAATGTATTGAGTTATGTCCAATAAAAAAGGTATCATCTTATTTTCTTCTCCATGTTTTATTTTGTTTGATTTCTATAGATTCTACATGGAATGTTGCTATTCCACTAGCAACATTCCATGTAGAAGTCGGCCCTTGTAGATCACCAATTTGGCCGCGCAGGCTTCTGCTTCTGTGAGTCTGACGTCCTGCACGTATGTGCAGGACGTCAGACTCACAGAAACAGAAGCCTGCGCAGCCTTCTACATGGAATGTTGCTAGTGGAATAGCAACATTCCATGTAGAATCTCCAATAGTAGCAACAGAATCTCAAATAGTAGCAACATTCCATGTAGAATCTCCAATAGTAGCAACATTCCATGTAGAATCTCCAATAGTATCTATTTTACTGTCATAGTAATGCTTGAATGTTTTCACTTATATACACTGTCAGCTAGCACATTTGCTTATTTCCGATCTGAGGAAGAAGGGCAACCTTCGAAAGCTAATCAAGAAATGTATTAAGTTATGTCCAATAAAAAAGGTATCATCTTATTTTCTTTTCCATGTTTTATTTTATTTCTATTGATTACCTTTAAAAGTGGACTAACACAGCTACCGCACATTTCAAACAGGAATTGTATATTTATTTATTTACTTAATTTATTTATTTATTGGTGTTTGTTAACTGCCGTTATGAAGAGATTCACCCAAGGTGGTGTGTGTGTGTGCATATGTATAAGCACCTATGTTGCCTTTATAAAATAGAATTAAACTAAGGCCCCTTTTTAGACTTTTCACATAGAGGGTATTTGTATAACAGGATGCTGTAAGTGTGCTAATATGTGGTGTTGTATTATATTGTGGTTTTTTCAATGCAGTTTACTGCTAGTGCCAGTTTCTTGTCCACCTCATTTTTTTTTAATTAACAAGATAGAAATGTACTATTATTTATAGAGAGAACATTTTCTTAAAATATTGTTCTATATGCTTGCTATATGACCATATATATATTTAGGATATGGCTATTACATCTAGGAATTGAGCATATTAAGGAAAAAAAAAAAACGAATACCGGTTCTATACATTTGGTGTTTACTACTACTACTATTTAGCATTTCTATAGCGCTACAAGGCGTACGCAGCGCTGCACAATCATAGAAGAAAGACAGTCCCTGCTCAAAGAGCTATGTAATAAAAGTGAGCCAAGTATAGGACAATCAAGCCATTGTGACATCACTGATGAGGTTGGCTCTTATTGGTGGCCTGAGGCATTATGACATCACAATATTAACTCTGGTTACCAGAGACTACTATTATTTATCACTTCTATAGCGCTACAAGGCATACGCAGCACTGTACACCATACACGAAAAGACAGTCCCTGCTCAAGGAGCTTACAATCTAATAGACAAAAAAAAAATAAGCAAATCAAATCAATTAATGTGTACAGGAAGGAGGAGAGGAGGGTAGGTGGAGGCGAGTGGTTACAAGTGGTTACGAGTCAAAAGCAATGTCAAAGAGGTGGGCTTTCAGTCTAGATTTAAAGGTGGCCAAGGATGGGGCAAGACGTAGGGGCTCAGGAAGTTTATTCCAGGCGTAGGGTGCAGCGAGACAGAAGGAGCGAAGTCTGGCGTTGGCAGTAGTGGAGAAGGGAACAGATAAGGATTTATCCATGGAGCGGAGTGCACGGGAAGGGGTGTAGGGAAGGACGAGTGTGGAGAGATACGGGGGAGCAGCAGAGTGTGTACATTTATAGGTTAGTAGAAGAAGTTTGAACAGGATGTTTATTGTATCAAAATGATATATATTGAAACTAGTATACTTGCTATATGTAATTGTATATTTTTAAGGTATTCTTTTTGATATCTTTGGTTAAAAACCTATTTTCAAACTTTATCTTTTGAACATGCAAATTTGTTTTTCTGTATAATTTTAAAAGCTTATTTAATTCTTTAAAAAAATGAAATAGAGCTTCATTAACAAAGCAAACTTTCCAGCAGCACACCGATCTTGAACACATTGCTGTTTTGATTTACTGTTTGAAACATTAGGCCACAAACTGATTCAGTACTTAGCAAACAGGATCTCACGTGAGTGAATAAGCTTTCATCTTTTTAAACTTGCAGTAAGTGGACAGCAGAAACATCTGGCCGGACCAGTGCCATACCCCATATCAAGACCTATCTGAGGCTATCTCCAGACTTCGAAAAACTTGCCTGGTTTTTAGTCACAAGGTATAATTTCTTCTTCTTCTGAAGTGATGTCTTAGGGGGATATCTGTGCTTGTAAACACTCAGCTCTGAACATAAGAGTAGCTATACTGGGTCAGACCAATGGTCTGTCTAGCCCAGTATCATGTTTCCAACAGTGCCCAATCCAGCTCACAAGTACCTGGCAGAAGCCCAAATAGTAGCAACATTCCATGTTACCCATCCCAGGGCAAGGAGTGACTTCCCCCATGTCTGTCTCAATAGAGGACTATGGACTTTTCCCCTAGAAACTTGTCCAAACCTTTTTTAAACCCAGATATCCTAACCGCTGTTACCACGTTCTCTGGCAAAGAGTTCCAGAGCTTAACTATTTGTTGAGTGAAACAATATTTCCGCCTCTGATCATCCTATTGTGTAGTGAACTGAAAGCGCATAGTTTTAATAGGGCACCACAAGAATACTTGTCCATTTTCAACAACTGTTACTTGGGTGGATGAATATTACAGTAGATGGACTTATGATGGTCTCATATCAGAAAGTTTCAGGTGATTTTGGGCATAGGTCGCAGCTAAATAAGAATTACAGGCCAGCAAGTCAAACTGCAGCATCTAGAAGATCCCCTCTGAGTAATGATTCTCCGAGGACAAGCAGGCTGCTTGTTCTCACTGATGGGTGACGTCCACGGCAGCCCCTCCAATCGGAATCTTCACTAGCAAAGTCCTTTGCTAGCCCTCGCGCGCCCGCGCATGCGCGGCCGTCTTCCCGCCCGAAACCGGCTCGAGCCGGCCAGTCTTCTTTTGTCCGCACTCGGTACGGTCGTGTTTCGCCGTGTCGAGCCCCGGAAAGTCGACCTCGCGCGTCCAAATTTATTTGGACGTGTTTTTTTCTTCGGAAAAGTCTTTAAAAGTGTCGGGAAGTGCTCCGGAAACCCCCCCCCCCCCGGGTTTCGTGTCAACCCCGTCCCGTACTTCCAGCTTTTTGCCCCGATAAGTTTTCTTTCGTTGTCGGGGTAGGCCTCTTTTCGGCCTCGGTCGAGATTTTCTCCCTTAAAAGTTTTTGGTGCTCTTTTTCCGTCATTTCGGATTTTGATTTCGCCGGCGTGATTTTTCCGCCCATGACATCGAAGCCTTCCAGCGGCTTCAAGAAGTGCACCCAGTGCGCCCGGATAATCTCGCTCACTGATCGACACTCGTCGTGTCTTCAGTGTCTGGGGGCCGAGCACCGCCCTCAGAACTGTAGTCTGTGTTCCCTGCTTCAAAGGCGGACTCAGGTGGCGAGATTAGCCCAGTGGAACGTGTTGTTCTCGGGCTCTTCGTCGGCATCGGCACCGGGATCTTCGAGTGCATCGACGTCGTCAGCGTCCAGACCATCTTCCTCGGCCGCCACTGCATCGAGTGCATCGAGGCATCGGGCCTCTGCATCGGCGCCAAGGTATCGGGCGACTGCATCGACGTCGGTGGTACCGGGACCTCGTCTGCTGATGTCGTCGGACGGTGGTGCATCGTCAGGAGTGCAGGTGAGGGCTGTCCATTCCCCTGCTGGTGGCGGTGAGCCTTCGGGTGGGTCTCCTCCTACCCTGAGGGCTCCTGCGGTACAGCCCCCCCGAGACCGACCTCCTTCGGCCTCGGCCCCGAGGAAGCGACGGCTGGATTCTACGTCCTCCTCGTCGGTGCCGGGGAGCTCCGGTGACATGCTTCGGAAGAAGTCGAAGAAGCATCGACACCGATCGCCTCCCCGCGTCGGCACCGAGAGCTCTGGGTCGCCGAGGGAGTCGGCACCCAGCAGGCATCGGCACCGAGAGGACCGCTCACCCTCTGTTCAGGAGGTGTCGATGCGCTCCACTCTGGACAGCCCGGAACAGCCTCCTCGCCCGGAACAGGTTCTGACGTCGACGTCTGCATCGACCTCTTTGCCTTTCTCTGCAGCCGCTCTGAACGAGAGCCTCCGGGCCGTTCTCCCAGAGATTCTGGGAGAGCTGTTGCGCCCTACCCCTCCGGTACCGGCGGTGCTTGCGCCTCCGGTACCGTCGAGCGTGGCGCCGGCTGGCCCATCGCCCGGAGTGAGGTCCCCGACGTCGGTACCGCGTGTGGTGCCGACTGCGGCCACCTCTCAGGAAGGCTCCCCGACTACGTCGGCGGAGGGAGCTTCGCCGATGCGGGCGAGGGAGTCTACCTCTCGACGCCCCCATCGTGGACGTGGCTCCACCGAGTCGAGCCGGGCGAGGTTGCAGACACAGGTTCGTGAACTTGTGTCTGACACCGAGGGTGAGGCCTCGTGGGAGGAAGGGGAAGACCCCAGATATTTCTCGGACGAGGAGTCTGAGGGTCTTCCTTCTGATCCCACTCCCTCTCCTGAAAGACAGCTTTCTCCTCCTGAGAGTCTGTCTTTCGCTTCCTTTGTCCGGGAGATGTCTACGGCCATCCCCTTCCCGGTGGTTGTGGAGGACGAGCCCAGGGCTGAAATGTTTGAGCTCCTGGACTATCCTTCTCCACCTAAGGAAGCGTCCACTGTTCCCTTGCACCATGTCCTAAAAAAGACATTGCTTGCGAACTGGACCAAGCCACTAAGTAATCCCCACATTCCCAAGAAGATCGAGTCCCAGTACCGGATCCATGGGGACCCAGAGCTGATGCGCACCCAGTTGCCTCATGACTCTGGAGTTGTGGATTTGGCCCTAAAGAAGGCTAAGAGTTCTAGGGAGCATGCTTCGGCGCCCCCGGGCAAAGACTCTAGAACCTTAGACTCCTTTGGGAGGAAGGCCTACCATTCTTCTATGCTCGTGGCCAAAATCCAGTCCTACCAGCTCTACACGAGCATACACATGCGGAACAATGTGCGGCAGTTGGCGGGCTTGGTTGATGCTCTTCCCCCTGAGCAAGCCAAGCCTTTTCAGGAGGTGGTCAGGCAGCTGAAGGCGTGCAGAAAATTCCTGGCCAGAGGGGTGTATGACACCTTTGATGTTGCGTCCAGGGCCGCTGCTCAAGGTGTGGTGATGCGCAGGCTCTCATGGCTGCGTGCCTCCAACCTGGAGAATAGACTCCAGCAGCGGATTGCGGACTCGCCTTGCCGTGCGGACAATATTTTTGGAGAGAAGGTCGAGCAGGTGGTAGAGCATCTCCACCAGCGGGACACCGCATTCGACAAGTTCTCCCGCCGGCAGCCTTCAGCCTCTACCTCTACAGGTAGAAGATTTTTTTGGGGAAGGAGGACTGTTCCCTACTCTTCTGGCAAGCGTAGGTACAATCCCCCTTCTCGACAGCCTGCGGCCCAGGCTAAGCCCCAGCGCGCTCGCTCTCGTCAGCAGCGTGCGCCTCAGCAAGGCCCTGCGGCTCCCCAGCAAAAGCAAGGGGCGAGCTTTTGACTGGCTCCAGCAGAGCATAGCCGACATCCAAGTATCAGTGCCGGGCGACCTGCCGGTCGGGGGGAGGTTGAAAGCTTTTCACCAAAGGTGGCCTCTCATAACCTCCGATCAGTGGGTTCTGCAAATAGTCCGGCAAGGATACACCCTCAATTTGGCCTCAAAACCTCCAAATTGTCCACCGGGAGCTCAGTCTTACAGCTTCCAGCACAAGCAGGTACTTGCAGAGGAACTCTCCGCCCTTCTCAGCGCCAATGCGGTCGAGCCCGTGCCATCCGGGCAAGAAGGGCTGGGATTCTATTCCAGGTACTTCCTTGTGGAAAAGAAAACAGGGGGAATGCGTCCCATCCTAGACCTAATGGCCCTGAACAAATATCTCGTAAAAGAAAAGTTCAGGATGCTTTCCCTAGGCACCCTTCTTCCCATGATTCAGGCAAACGATTGGCTATGCTGTCTGGACTTGAAGGATGCCTACACACACATCCTGATACTGCCAGCTCACAGACAGTATCTGCGATTTCAGCTGGGCACACGTCACTTCCAGTACTGTGTGCTACCCTTTGGGCTCGCCTCTGCGCCCAGGGTGTTCACAAAGTGCCTGGCTGTAGTAGCAGCGGCACTTCGCAGGCTGGGGGTGCACGTGTTCCCGTATCTCGACGATTGGCTGGTGAAGAACACGTCCGAGGCAGGAGCCCTGCAGTCCATGCAGATGACTATTCGCCTCCTGGAGTTACTGGGGTTTGTAATAAATTACCCAAAGTCCCATCTTCTCCCAGTGCAGAGACTCGAATTCATAGGAGCTCTGCTGGATTCTCGGACGGCTCGCGCCTATCTCCCAGAGACAAGAGCCAACAACTTGTTGTCCCTCGTCTCGCGGGTGCGAGCATCCCAGCAGATCACAGCTCGGCAGATGTTGAGATTGCTGGGCCACATGGCCTCCACAGTTCATGTGACTCCCATGGCCCGCCTTCACATGAGATCTGCTCAATGGACCCTAGCTTCCCAGTGGTTTCAGGCTGCTGGGGATCTAGAAGACGTGATCCACCTGTCCACGAGTTTTCTCGAATCCCTGTATTGGTGGACTCTGGGACGTCCTTTCCAAATTCCTCAGCCACAAAAAGTGCTGACCACGGATGCGTCTCTCCTGGGATGGGGAGCTCATGTCGATGGGCTTCACACCCAAGGAAGCTGGTCCCTCCAGGAACGCGATCTACAGATCAATCTTCTGGAGTTGCGAGCGATCTGGAACGCTCTGAAGGCTTTCAGAGATCGGCTGTCCCACCAAATTATCCAAATTCAGACAGACAACCAGGTTGCCATGTACTATGTCAACAAGCAGGGGGGCACCGGATCTCGCCCCCTGTGTCAGGAAGCCGTCAGCATGTGGCTCTGGGCTCGCCGTCAAGGCATGGTGCTCCAAGCCACATATCTGGCAGGCGTAAACAACAGTCTGGCCGACAGACTGAGCAGGATTATGCAACCTCACGAGTGGTCGCTCAACTCCCGAGTGGTGCGCCAGATCTTCCAAGCGTGGGGCACCCCCTTGGTGGATCTTTTCGCATCTCGAGCAAATCACAAAGTCCCTCAGTTCTGTTCCAGGCTTCAGGCCCCCGGCAGACTGGCATCGGATGCCTTCCTCCTGGATTGGGGGGAGGGCCTGCTGTATGCTTATCCTCCCATTCCTCTCGTGGGGAAGACTTTGTTGAAACTCAAGCAAGACCGAGGCACCATGATTCTGATTGCTCCCTTTTGGCCGCGTCAGATCTGGTTCCCTCTTCTTCTGGAGTTATCCTCCGAAGAACCGTGGAGATTGGAGTGTTTTCCGACCCTCATCACGCAGGACGAAGGGGCTCTTCTGCATCCCAGCCTCCGGTCCCTGGCTCTCACGGCCTGGATGTTGAGAGCGTAGACTTTGCCTCTTTGGGTCTGTCAGAGGGTGTCTCCCGCATCTTGCTTGCTTCCAGGAAAGATTCCACTAAGAGGAGTTACTTCTTTTTATGGAGGAGGTTTGCCGTCTGGTGTGACAGCAAGGCCCTAGATCCTCGCTCTTGTCCTACACAGACCCTGCTTGAATACCTTCTGCACTTGTCTGAGTCTGGTCTTAAGACCAACTCTGTAAGGGTTCACCTTAGTGCGATTAGTGCATACCATTACCGTGTGGAAGGTAAGCCGATCTCAGGACAGCTTTTAGTTGTTCGCTTCATGAGAGGTTTGCTGTTGTCAAAGCCCCCTATCAAGCCTCCTACAGTGTCATGGGATCTCAATGTCGTTCTTACCCAGCTGATGAAACCTCCTTTTGAGCCACTGAACTCCTGCCATCTGAAGTACTTGACCTGGAAGGTCATTTTCTTGGTGGCAGTTACTTCAGCTCGTAGAGTCAGTGAGCTTCAGGCCCTGGTAGCCCAGGCCCCTTACACCAAATTTCATCATAACAGAGTAGTCCTCCGCACTCACCCTAAGTTCTTGCCAAAGGTCGTGTCGGAGTTCCATCTGAACCAGTCAATTGTCTTGCCAACATTCTTTCCCCGTCCTCATTCCTGCCCTGCTGAACGTCAGCTGCACACATTGGACTGCAAGAGAGCATTGGCCTTCTACCTGGAGCGGACACAGCCCAACAGACAGTCCGCCCAATTGTTTGTTTTTTTTGATCCCAATAGGAGGGGAGTGGCTGTGGGGAAACGCACCATATCCAATTGGCTAGCAGATTGCATTTCCTTCACTTACGCCCAGGCGGGGCTGGCTCTTGAGGGTCATGTCACGGCTCATAATGTTAGAGCCATGGCTGCGTCGGTAGCCCACTTGAAGTCAGCCTCCATTGAAGAAATTTGCAAAGCTGCGACGTGGTCATCTGTCCACACATTCACATCTCATTACTGCCTGCAGCAGGATACCCGACGCGACAGTCGGTTCGGGCAGTCAGTTCTTCAGAACCTGTTTGGGCTTTAGGATCCAACTCCACCCCCCCCCCCCCCCCCCCCCGAGGGCCCTGTTTGTTCTGTTCCAGGCTACACTCTCAGTTAGTTGGTAAATTTTTTAGGTCAATCTCAGTTATGTCCTCGCCGTTGCGAGGCCCAATTGACCATTGTTGTTGTTTTGAGTGAGCCTGGGGGCTAGGGATACCCCATCAGTGAGAACAAGCAGCCTGCTTGTCCTCGGAGAAAGCGAATGCTACATACCTGTAGAAGGTATTCTCCGAGGACAGCAGGCTGATTGTTCTCACAAACCCGCCCGCCTCCCCTTTGGAGTTGTGTCTTCCCTTGTATTGTCTTGCTACATACTGGACTGGCCGGCTCGAGCCGGTTTCGGGCGGGAAGACGGCCGCGCATGCGCGCGAGGGCTAGCAAAGGACTTTGCTAGTGAAGATTCCGATTGGAGGGGCTGCCGTGGACGTCACCCATCAGTGAGAACAATCAGCCTGCTGTCCTCGGAGAATACCTTCTACAGGTATGTAGCATTCGCTGCGCCTGATCTGAGACCGTAATGGGGCTGTTAACTTGTAAAGTTATGTTTGCTTCCCATTAGATCACTGTCTACTGCCAAAAATCAATGTTTGTTCAAACATCATTTCTTTTTCTTCTTTCTAGACCAGTCCAGATAAATGAATGTTGGCAAAGACCTGGAACTTTCCAGTGACGATATCAAAGTATAAGGAGTGGTGTAACACTGGAAATTGCCAGTATTCTTTGCCTGTAATAGCTGGACTGGTGCAGCAAGTTGTTATTTTTGGCCTGTCTTCCTCAGACATACCCTGTGCCACTTGGGTCTTGTGGGAGTTGGGAGTAAGCTTACTTGAAGGTCTTGACGATCGGTCTTGGACCTTTCTGCTGATTGACTAGATTTCTCTCTCTGCCCCAAGACCTTGATCTGGGGGTCGTGTTCTTTGGTGTGACTTGGCACCTCGGACAGTAGTTCCTTGGACGTTTGTCAGGAGAAGGCCCTTAAGTGGATATATGTTTTTGCTATTCGATATACCACCTTTTGATTATCTCAACAAAGTGGTGTACCATAATTAAAATATTCTACCTACTCCCTCCTTCCAACTTTGTGAAGCAGATAGGTATTTCTTTTGTTTCCAGCTTGAACTGTATCTGCAGGAATAAAATTTATTACAAAATGAATAAAAAAGAACTTAGCAATGAATGGAGCAGCTCTGGGGAGCTCAGGAGAAAGCTAGCTTGAGTAAGAAGGATGAGCTGTTGAGTGAGGGCATTCTTAAGGCTACTGAGGGAGGGGGAGACTAGCTGAATAGTCATGCTAACGAGAGGTCAGCTGTGTGGAGCATGTGGGAGCCAATGTATTAACTGTACAGCCAGGTCCTTCTGCCCCACTTGTGACGGAGATAGTATGGGCTCGAGCTGATCTGAGAATTCCTTCCCATGGTGACTGAGAACCCAGCTGCTGCCATGATTGCAGTTTCACAACATCTAGATCCACAGCTGTTTTGGATTCTACTAGTTTAGCTCCTACTGTGCAGCAACCTCAGTAGTAGCAGGTGGATATGCTGAGAAAGTTCCAGCTACAGGCCCATCTCTCGGGCAGGAGGGGACCGATAGAGGGCGCCCTTGCCATTTTGAGACCCCAAATTTTTCAAGAGGTAACTGCCTGCTTCCAGAAGGTGCCGTCTTATTTTCTGGTGTCCCTTCAGGGGCTGCTTACCATGAAGCATATTAGAAATCTCTCACGAGTGGGGGGTTGGAAGGGGGTTTTGCAGCTTCTGATGGATATAGTTAAAGTTAAATTTGGATGTATATTCAGTTGAAATGTTGGATATTGTACTGAACTTGGATTTGTGGAAAATAATAAATATACCTTTAAAAAAAAAAAAAAATCTCTCACAAGTGTAAGATCACCCCCTGGGAAATGAGGAGAATTTGGAGCACCTGTAAATGTCATCAAAACTTTAGGGGAGCCATGGGGTCCATTTCCCTGCATCCTCATTTGAGGAAGAATGGGAAGGAGTTGAGGGGACAGCCCCATTTGAAGCCTATCTCCAGAGGAAGGTGTAGTTTCTACAGAAGAGGGTGACGAATCTTGTTCTTCAGAGAAGAGCTGAATTTACATATTTCCCCAAGTTATATTGGCCCCGATGACGGTTGAGTCCATCCTTGAAGAGGTAAACATAAACACAAGATTTGTCCAAGACTTTTCTTCATAAAGGTTTAGGAAGATGGTTACTTTGCCGTGGGGCTCCACAGAGATGGTGCTGAAATGCACTGGAGACGCAGGGAAACTCTCTACCCATTATCACAGAAAGATTTGGATATCCTTTCCACTTTCCCAAAGCATATGCTACGGTTACTGTCTTGACTTGGAAGATCACCATTCCACAGGAAGGGGGCTTAGCGCTGAAGAACTTCCAGGATCAGAATGGGGATATCTTGAAAACCCCGACTGGCTGGGTGTGCCCTGAGGACTGGGTCACAAACCTCTGGTATAGATATATATAGAAATGAAATGTGCTGGAAGGAAAAGAAATAACGTCTAGGAGTCAGAGAGGAAGCAACAGAACCAAGGAAGAGGCAAGTAAATGTTTTAAGCAGAGTATTGAGTACAGCTAGAACAATCATATTCATTCCTTGTGGTTTACAAGTTATGTGATTTGAATATTATGCTACAAGCACATTAAAAAAATTCATAGGTTTGGTCTATATTTGAATTAGTTCTTTTGTTAACATGGGACTTGTATGTAAAGCTGCATGAAATTGGATAAGGTCCAAATCAAATGAAGCAAAAAAAAAAAGGGGGGGGGGGGGATTATTTTGGAACCTTTTACCTTTAAAATAATGGAAAAAGATGTAACCAAATAATGCTTTCAAGGGACAAAAATAAATTAAGAGGTATGGGAGTCCACCAAATAATTTCATATAGCCAGAAAGTGAACTGTTAATCAAACATATAAACGGCAAGTGACCGACTCACTCGCAAATGCGCAGTAGAGACTTACCTCTCTGTCCCTCCCCCGCGTCAATACGTGATGACGGGGGGCGGGACAGAGAGGGAAACTGCGCCGCCGAGGTTGCTACCGCTCCCCCCCCCCCCCTCGGAGTTGCTGCCGCCGCCACCCCTCCACCCGGCCCGGGCCCTCTCTTCCCTTCTGAACTTACACATCCATTTGCCGAACGCAGCAATGCACATCAGCTGAGCTGCCCCTTCTCTGCCTGTGTCCTGCCCTCGCTGACGTTACGTCACAGGAGGGCGGGGCCACAGGCAGAGAAGGAAGGGCCCATGGCAGCTGAGCTGATGTGCGTTGCTGCGTTCGGCAAATGGATGTGTAAGTTCAGAAGGGAAGAGAGGGCCGGGTGGAGGGGTGGTGGCGGCGGCGACTCCAGGGGGGGGGGGGGGGGGAGCGGTGGCGACCTCGCGGGGGGGAGGGGAGCGGTGGTGACCTCGTGGGGGGGAGGGGAAGGAAAACCCCAATACCAGCCCATTTTTACGGGCACAACAGCTAGTTACAATATGAAATACAGGGAGAAATGTGTGCAAAACACTGTACCTTTTTAAGTAGGAAGATTCACCCTTCTCTGCCAGTTTATCCCCTTTCAGCTTGGAAAAAATATATCTAACGATATTTTGCATACAAATATAAATAACTGTTGCTCCTTGGTTTATGCACACATTTATTATTGCAAAACAATGAGAGAAAGTAGGCCAGTGTAAGTAACTTGTTACTGTACCTACTGGGCACAATAACAAGCTAAATAGTAGGGGGCTGTTTTGTGTGTTTATTTTTGCTCAGTGAAAAAAAACAAAATGCTTTCCATTCTGTTCACAAAAAAGCTTAGCCACAAAATTTGTGGATAAAACCACCCCTGAAATGGCTTAACTCCCTATATTTTTTTATTTATTTTATTTTTGTTACATTTGTACCCTGCGCTTTCCCACTCATGGCAGGCTCAATGCGGCTTACATGGGGCAATGGAGGGTTAAGTGACTTGCCCAGAGTCACAAGGAGCTGCCTGTGCCTGAGGTGGGAATCAAACTCAGCTCCTCAGGACCAAAGTCCACCACCCTAACCACTAGGCCACTCCTCCACTGTTGCTACTATTTGAGATTCTACATAGAATGTTGCTATTCCACTAGCAACATTCCATGTAGACCATGTAGAAGTCGGCCCTTGCACATCACCAATGTGGCCGCGCAGGCTTCTGCTTCTGCGAGTCTGACGTCCTGCACATACGTGCAGGACGTCAGACTCGCAGAAACAGAAGCCTGCGCAGCCTTCTACATGGAATGTTGCTAGTGGAATAGCAACATTCCATGTAGAATCTCCAATAGTAGCAACAGAATCTCAATAGTAGCAACATTCCATGTAGAATCTCCAATAGTAGCAACATTCCATGTAGAATCTCCAATAGTATCTATTTTATTTTTGTTACATTTGTACCCTGCGCTTTCCCACTCATGGCAGGCTCAATGCGGCTTACATGGGGCAATGGAGGGTTAAGTGACTTGCCCAGAGTCACAAGGAGCTGCCTGTGCCGGGAATCGAACTCAGTTCCTCAGTTCCCCAGGACCAAAGTCCACCACTCTAACCACTAGGCCACTCCTCCACTCCTTGTTTTGAGGCTGGATTTTGGTTCACATCTGTGATTGATGTACTTGCTTCAGTCATCAATAATCGAGACGTCTGTGCCATTTCTTTTTGTTTGTTGTGGTTCATGTGTTGAGCAAAATGCCAAGTTTTTTAAAAATTGAAATGGAGTGCTTTGGAAAAGACAGCCTCTTAGCAGCGCCCACCTTGTTCCTGCTTTTATTCGAACGGAGTCATGTATAACTGGTCACGTGGGTTCTTATTGTCTAGGGCAGTGGTTCTCAACCCAGTCCTCAGGACCCTCCCAGCCAGTCAGGTAAACTTGCATGCATGATTTCCATTGAATGCAAATCTTTCTCATGCATATTCATTATGGATATCCTGAAAACCCGACTGGCTAGGTGTGTCCTGATTGACTGGGTTGCGAACCTGGTGTAGGACGATACATGCCACAGGGTACTTGCTGTGCTCATACGCTATGTGCCTGGTTAGAATCTAGTATTGCTTACAGATATTCCAATAAGCTTTTTCCTTGGACCCATTCCAGCAGGTCCATCACTACTTTGGTCTATTGGACATGAAAACTTGCATGGCATTGGTAACCAGTGGCGTTCCTAGGAGGGGGCCGACACCCAGGGTGGATCGCCGATGCGCCCCGCCCCCCGGGTGCAGTGCCCCCCCCCCCCCGGATTCAGCGCGACCCCCCCTGGCGAAAGGACACCCCCCCCCCCCCCCCCGGGTGCACGCCTGTCCTTCCTTCGTTCCATGCTCCCTCTGCCCCGGAACAGGAAGTTATCTGTTCTGGGGCAGAGGGAGCATGGAACGAAGGAAGGACAGGCGCGCACGGCACCCCCCCCCCCCCCCCCAGCGGCGTGTACCCGGGAAGGAGAACATCCACCGCGCCCCCCCCCCCCCCCCCAGGAACGCCACTGTTGGTAACCATTGTTTAGAAAAAAACAATGTACACGTTTTGCTGAACACTGCATTTATCTGATGTTATCTTGGTGAAACCAAGATGAGGTAGTACTAGATGCCTTTTAGAAGGAGTGAGCAATGAACATGTCACATTTGTTACAGATCTGTTAAAAGACATACATTGATATACTGATAGCGGGGATGGGATGACTTCCCTATGAAGAAAGACAAAGGAGGCTAGGGCTATTCAGCTTGGAGAAGAGGCGGCTGAGGGGAGACATGATAGAGGTATATAAAATAATGAGTGGAGTGGAACAGGTGGATGTGAAGCGTCTGTTCACGCTTTCCAAAAATACTAGGACTAGGGGGCATGCGATGAAACTACAGTGTAGTACATTTAAAACAAATCGGAGAAAATCTTTCTTCACCCAACGTATAATTAAACTCTGGAATTTGTTGCCGGAAAAAGTGGTGAAGGCGGTTAGCTTAGCAGAGTTTAAAAAGGGGTTGGACGGTTTCCTAAAGGACAAGTCCATAAACCGCTACTAAATGGACTTGGGAAACATCCACAATTCCAGGAATAACATATAGCTTGCCAGGTGCCCTTGGCCTGGATTGGCCGCTGTCGTGGACAGGATGCTGGGCTTGATGGACCCTTGGTCTTTTCCCAGTATGGCATTACTTATGTACTTATGATATTTTCATATTCAGAATATTTGGTATAAATTGGGGGCAGGCTAGGCTACTACATTGTAAAACTTAGATAGTGATGGTTGTATGTAAAGTGTCAGAAGTGTTAAACTACTTAGAAAGGTTTGCACTGAAGGGTTGGAGACATTGGGAAGATACAACAAAGTAGGAAAGGCTAAAACGTTTGACTTAAAGTAAGGCCAGACTAATAGCAGTTCTGCTGAATAACACAGGAAGAAAAACTGTGGTCTTCCATAAAATCAAACACACTCACAAGTCTTTTATTGTCTGCTAATTCATATCACTTTTACCTTTTTCATTTTTTGTTTTCATTTTACCTCTAAATATTTTTAGACCAGCGACAATTTTGGATATAGTAAACAGGGCTGTGGAATCGGTACATCAAACCTTCGATTACAACACCTCTGTTTTTCTGTTTTCCGACTCCAACTCCTTATGGTTCTTACTTTTACTTACTGTTCTTCAACGTTGATATTGGTGTTCTTTGTTTTTACTGATATTTTATTAATGTAAACCGCCTAGTATTTGCTATGCGGTATATCAAATTTTAATAAACCTAAACCTAGGCTTTAAATTCTTTGCTCGCAATCTAAACTTCTGGTAAATATAACTGATACTTATCAGTACTTTAGATTACAGTTATAGCATTTGTAGACCAATGATCCCATAACTCTGGTTCAATGTGGCTAACAACCAAATATCATACCACAGTTTGAAAATATTAAACAAACAACATGATTAAAAACACAAACTCTGTATATTATGGACTGCAGAGTAACATTTATCCTACTTTTATGAAACAGAGCATAAGTAGGCAATTGTTTGACATGTAGTGGGATCATATTCCAATGTAAAGCTGCTTGATAAGAAAAAGACTCTTAACGCAATCTCTTAAAAAAAATTCTTTGATCTGGATCTAAAGTACTGGTAAATATAACTTTAGATTGAAAGCAAAGATATAAGTTGATAAATTTGCCATATGAGTTTTTATTTTGAAGCTGGAGTCAGTCAGTACATTTTTACTGACCCCAATTCTGACTCGGACTCCACAGCCCTGATAGTAAGCTGCCCCGAGGTGATTTTGGGAAGACGATAATAAACTATGGTATGAAAGGGGAGGTACTACTGTTGGGAGATTTCAACTTGTCTGATGTGGATTGGAACGTCCCGTCTGCGGAATCGGAAAGAAGTAGGGAGATTGTGGACGCCTGTCAAAGTGCGTTGCTCAGACAAATGGTGACGGAACCCATGAGGGAAGGGTCGATGCTGGCTCTAGTGCTCATGAATGGAGGAAGTGTTTCTAATATCCGGGTGGGTGCCCACCTATGTAATAGTGATCATCACACGAAATGGTTTGATATAAGGGTGAAGGCAGAGTGTGGACGCACAAAACTAAAAGTACTGGATTTCAGACCTACTGATTTTGATAAAATAGGGGAATACCTGAAAAAGGTATTGCAAACTGTACGAGGAGCGACTTGCTGACCTAAACATGTATACCTTGGAGGAATGGGGAAACAGGGGTGACACGATACAGACATTCAAATATTTGAAAGGTATTAATCCGCAAACGAACCTTTTCCGGAGACGGGAAGGTGGTAGAACTAGAGGACATGAATTGAGGTTGAAGGGGGCAGACTCGGGAGTAATGTCAGGAAGTATTTTTTCACGGAGAGGGTGGTAGATACCTGGAATGCCCTCCTGCGGGAGGTGGTGGAGATGAAAATGGTAATGGAATTCAAATGTGCTTGGGATAAACACAAAGGAATCCTGTTTAGAAGGAATGGATCTACGGAACCTTAGCGGAGATTGGGTGGCGACGCCGGTATTTAGAGAGTAAAACTGGTGCAGGGCGGACTTCTACAGTCTGTGCCCTGATTGTGACTGAATAGATAGGGATGGGCTGGAGTGTAAATTTTAAGGGGCTTCGACCTTAGCTTCAGAACTTTTAGTACAGAAACAGTGCTGGGCAGACTTTTATGGTCTGTGCCCTGAGAAAGGCAGGGACAAATCAAACTCGGGTATACACAAAGTGTTACATACCTTGTAAAATGAGTTTATCTTGTTGGGCAGACTGGATGGACTGTTCAGGTCTTTATCTGCCGTCATTTACTATGTTACTTTGTTACTGTGTTAGTAATACTGTGCCATATTTTACACGTAGCAGATAGTAGTTAGGTTTTTTTTTTTTTTTTGCATGTACACTCTTCTCACCACCTTGTTCATTGTATCCCCTTTGTACTGCACTCATAACCCTTCTCCATGTTTCATTTTTCCTTTCTAATAGAAGACATCAGAATTAGGGTGGAGCTTATTTTTGAAGTTTGTAAAGATAACCACCTTACCCACATAATTTTATTTGTATATATGAAGGAACATTTCAGGCAAAACTTCAATTAAATGGGTGAACATTGACTGGTAGCTCAACAACGCTGATGTTCTGAAGGCTTCAAATAATAATAATTCCACAATCCGCATTAGGCATTCTTGAATACTAGTAAAAAAAAGGCCCGTTTCTGTAGGCAAGGAAACGGGCCTTAGGCAGGCAATTCCCCCCCCCCCTTGCTACGGCCCCCTCGAACCCCCCCTTCTGCGAACCTGTCGTTTCCCCCCCCCCCCCCCCCGTGCCAGCGAAAACTACCGCCGCCGTCGTTGTGCTACCTTCCCTTCCCGTAGGTTCTTCAATCATCTTAGAAAGTTTAACTCCGTGCGTCTGACGTCAGACGCACGGAGTTAAACTTTCTAAGAAGATGATTGAACAACCTACGGGAAGGGAAGGTAGCACAACAACGGCGGCGGCAGTTTTTGGCATTCCGGGGGGGGGGATCGACAGGTTCACGGGAGGGGGTGGGTTTCGAGGGGGCCATAGCGCGGGGGGGGGGGGGGGGGGACAGCTGATTCCGAGGCAGTAGGAGGAGTAGGGAAACACCTCCCCTTGCCTTGGAATCAGCTGTGTTGGCGTCAGTGACGTCCGTGCGTGTCTGCCTCGCAGACCACTTGCAGCCAGGGAGCCACGGTCCCAAGCATAGAACGTTGGAGGTGAGAATTATTATATAGGATGAGCAATTGTGAACCAAATTAGACTGACTGTATTTTGTAAACTACAGTGAAACAACAAATTGAACATGTAATGGTCCTCTTTAAGCGCTTTCAGAATACTGTTTATCAAGAGAAATATGAAACAGGGAAGATGAACGAGACTGTATTTGTGTTAGTGCAAGACATTAGAGAAAGCGCCATCAAGTTTGCAATTAGATATCTGGAAGAGAGCCAGCAAGAGATGGTTACAAGGGAATTTTTGAAATTGGGAGCTGTCCCAGCAAGGAAGTCCAATTCATGGTACCTGAGGCTATGCACCATGCTTGCTGGATGGTGGACAATGCCAGTTGATGCACACTGAAAAGAATAATCCAAATCCTAGTTACCCGATGCTTGGGTCCACCTTGGGAGTCAGCAACCAAGAAAAAGATCTAAGTGTCATTCTAGATAATATGCTGAAATCTTCAGCTCAACGTGTGGCGGCAGGCAAAGAAGGAAATAAGATGCTAGGAATTATTAGGAAAGGGATGGTCAATAAGACTAAAAATACTATAATGCCTCTGTGTCGCTCCATGGTGTGACCTCACCTTGAGTACTAAGTTCAGTTCTGGTTGCCGTATCTCAAAAAAGATATAGCGGAATTAGAAAAGGTTCAAAAAAGAGCAACCAAAATGATAGAGGATAGAACTCCTCTCGTATGAGGAAAGGCTAAAGAGGTTAAGTCTCTTCAGCTTCGAAAAGAGATGGATCAGGGGAGATATGATTGGGTCTGCAAAATCCTGAGTGGTGTAGAACAAGTAGATCGTTTGTTTTTTTACTCGTTCAAAAAGTATAAATACTAGGGAACGCTCAAGGAAGTTAACGTGGAATTACTTTTTAAACAAATAGAGGAAATGTTTTTTCACTCAACAAATAGTTAAGTTTTGGAACTCTTTGCCAGAGGATGTGGAAACAGTGGTTAGCATATCTGGGTTTAAAAAAGGTTTGGACAAGATCCTGGAGGAAAAGTGCATTATCGTGACCTTCCTGAGGGCCCCTGACGCAGCCCTTGTGGGCGAAACAGTCTGTGTCAGACGATTATTTTATAATAAAGCTTTGAACTATACTACTGATTGATCTGCTTTGTTTGTGTCCACGTTGGGTTTTGCGGATCGTTTGCCTTCCTGTTTACTGGGCTAGATGGTCTGACCCAGTATGGCTATTCTTATTTTCTTATGTGCGTTTTACTTGTTTTCCATATGTTTACTTTTCTGTAGGACTAAACATAATGATTCTTCAGAAAAGAAGTATATCCACACAGCATGCACAAAAGTCATTGCAGCTTCATTTAATGTCAACAGTTTTTTTGCATTAGTAAAAAAAAAAAATGAGGGAACAGTTTTCCCACTGTGCCACCAATCATTAATCGGAGATAGTGACGTCAGACTGATAGGATATGACTTGTATTATATTAATGGCAGAAAGAAAGAGCAGCAGGAGTCCATCCAGTGTGTTGATAGAAATATAAAGTGCTATGTGCACTGACATCTTGAGTCAGTATGAAAACAAACAAAAAAAAAAGTGTATTCTGCTAATGAGATTGTTTTCCTCCTGACCCAACAAATAACCAAAATAAGAGACATTAAAATACTTATTAATTTATTTTTTATATATCAGACTTTTAAAGCACAATAATTAGCTGAAACCCATTCCGGGCACATTTACACTGAACATAGTCATAGCCAGGCATGTGTCTCAGCTTCACGTGCTTTCCATCAGAGCACAAATTTTTGAAAATCGTATTCCTCCAGGGTAGCTTATGGCTATGGGGCACTCTAGCTTGTTCTTAATAACATAAGAATAGCCATACTGGATCAGACCAATGGTCTATCTTGCACAGTATCCTGTTTCCAACAGTGGTCAGTTCAGGTCACAAGTACCTGGCAGAAACCCAAATAGTAGCAACATTCCATGCTACCAATCCCAGGGCAAGCAGTGGCTTCCCCATGTCTACCTCAATTTTTTTTTTTTGTTACATTTGTACCCCGCGCTTTCCCACTCATGGCAGGCTCAATGCGGCAGGCCAATGGAGGGTTAAGTGACTTGCCCAGTCACAAGGAGCTGCCTGTGCTGGGAATCGAACTCAGTTCCTCAGTTCCCCTGGACCAAAGTCCACCACCCTAACCACTAGGCCACTCCTCCAGGAGCTTGCCTTTTTTTAAACCCAGATACGCTAACCACTGTTACCACATCCTCCAGCAAAGAGTTCCAAAGCTTAACTATTCCTTGAGTGAGAAAATATTTCCTTCTATTTGTTTTAAAAATATTTCCATGTAACTTCATTGAGTGTTCTCTAGTCTTTGTACTTTTTGAAAGAGTAAAAAAAAATGGATTCACTCTACTCATTCTACACCACTCAGAATTTTGTAGACCTTGTTCATATCTCATTCAATGAGACTTATAAAAAGAATCCTTCATAAAAGACTTACCATCAAAACTGTACCAGAACTAGTCAACATTGAACTCTTTAATTTGGTTACTTTAATCACATTGTTATTATTGAACGTTATACTTTATCCTAGATCTTACATATCTGATATGAATTATTTATTTATTTCTTTACTTCTAATTTTCTTGATATCTTATGCACCTTAATTGTAATAATACTCTGTTCTTCTCATTCCGTTAATGGTGATTGCCATTGCGGCATAATGTAAGCCATATTGAGCCGCAAAGAGGTGGGAAAATGTGGAATACAAATGCATCAAATAAATAAATCTCCCCTCAGTTGTCTCTTTTCCAAACTGAATAGCCCTAACCTCTTTAGCCTTGCCTCATATGAGAGGAGTTTCATTCCCTTTATCATTTTGGTCACTCTTCTTCGAACATTTAATTCCGCTATATCTTGTTTGAGATACAGCGACCAGAACTGAACACAGTACACAAGGTGCGGTCACACCATGGAGCGATACAGAGGCATTGTAGTATTCTTGGTCTTATTTGACATCCCTTACCTAATGATTCCTAGCATCCTGCTTGCTTTTTTGACCACCGCACACTGGGCAGAAGATTTCAGCGTATTGTTTATAATGATGACTAGGTCTTTTTCTTGGGTGCCGACTCATATGAGGCAAGGCTAAAGGTTTTTGGGACCAAAGTGCTTTGGACTGCATTTTTTAGCATTAAATCTTAGCTGCCAAGTTCCAGGTCAAGTTTTGCTAGACCACCCTTATGTTATCCATGTCCTCTAGTCATTGTTCCCTCTAAGCTGTTCAGGAGTCCTCATCTACATTCCTGCCATTGGGGAGTGCTGTTTCAGTAGCACATTTTCAACAGCAGAGACTGGCAAGTTCTGCAGGAACCTGCCTGTCCCTAGTGATTTGAAAATGTGATATTAAAGCACCATCCCCCACTGTCTGTAATACGGTTCGAGAACTCCCGCACAACTTAGACGGAACATTCCTTCCAGGGTGTCTACACTATTACAGATTTTGGTATTACCAGTACAGAGGCAAACCTTACCAACGACTCTCCTGCAATATCGTTCTTAAAAATGTTACAAAGAGCTGGACCAAGGCTAATCCCTACTGCCCACCCCTGGTAATGCCCTTGTCTTCAGAGTGAATGCCATTTACCACTACCCTTTGTGCCTTCCATTTAACTTTCTAACCCGTCAGTCACTTCAGGGCCCATGCCATGGGCATGTAACTTGTAAGTTGCTTATGCAGAACCATGCCAAAGCCTTTGCTGAAATCTAAGTACACCACATTTAGTACTCTCCCTTGATCCAACTTTCTAGTCACCCAGTCAAAGAAATTAATCTGACAATGTAATATGGTTTTTGAATTCCGCTAGCTCCCACAAAACACCTCTAGTAAAACAATGCTGCCTTGTATCCTGCAATTCACTGGATTCCAGAAACTGTACAATTCTCTGTTTTAGCAATGTTTTCATTAATTTGCTTATAACAGAGGTCAGACTAACTGGCTATATCCTCTCCCAGTCCCCACCTAAGGATTTTTGCAGGCTCCATTGACTCTTTAAGGTCAGTCCGGTGTTCCTTACAGGGCTCAGTGCTCCACCTCATGCAGAAGCTTCTTTTGTACAATTCAGGACCTTCTTCCAAGCTCACCCTCTCCCTTTCTGTGATTAGAGCAGCCTGCCAGTGATCCACCTCCCAGTGCATTCCCATTGGCTGGATCTTATCCAAAACCTATGCTGTTTTACAGTTGAAACAGGCAAGGCAGACTCACAGGTGGGGTGGGGTTTGGAGAGCCAGAGCAGTCTAAATTCTGTCCACTTTAGCCATCCTTCTCATTTCCAGACAGCAGTACAAAAATCTGTAGTCTTTAAAAAAAAAAAAAAATCCAGACAAGTGGCAGTCCTTGTACCCTGAGCACATCTGACAGGACCCTCGGACACATTTGAGGCATTAGACATGTGCCTAATTTGTTTATGCTTTAACGCAACCCTGGTTGTATTATATATTTTGACAGTGAAATACAGATTTTGTGCAAGTTACACATGATCTAGTTCTTGGAGGTCTATATTCTGCCTGAATTTGTTTTGAAATCAGAACAACAAATTGAACCCTACCTTTACTGCAAGATGCACACAAAGCTGCTTGTTTGGTGCAAGATTTGAGTTGTGCACAATATTGACCAATCAGATATTTTTAACTGAGACCAAATGGTTGCTTTTAAAAATAAAATCTTCACAGCCATGTATGTGGGTAAAACATCTTTATGTGTACGTCAACTTTGGGAACTAGTGCAAAGCTTGTGGATAGAAGTATGTGAGGTTGGTCCTTCTGTATGCATGTCCTCAAAAACTCTCTTAAAACTGGTGGGACTGGGGAACCATTTTTCTTGTAGCTTCTTCATAAGGCTGGGAATTTTCTAACACTGATTAGACAAGCTCAAGGAACGGGTGCATCCCAACATCAAGTCCCTTGCCCTCACGGCTTGAAAGTTGAAAGGATAACTGTAGCTTCCATGAATTTGCATGAAATTGGCTTCCAGGAGAAATTACAGCAGAATATCTTAGTTTTCCAGCGGAAGTGGTTTGCCAGCTGATGTGATGGGCAGGCTCTAGTCTAGATTCCTTATCCTGTCCTATACAAAAACGACTTGATTTATTTCTATGTCTGTCCGAGTCAGGTTTGAAAACAAACTCCTTTAGGGCAGTGACATAGCCAGGGCTGATATGTTGGTGGGGCCTGAGTTGGGCACTAGGTAGTGCAGTGGTTGACACTGCCTCTAGTTGTCTTCTCATTTGCATATGCTGCTGCTGTCTGAGTGGACCTTACTCCAGAGTGGAGGAGCCACAGCCCAGCCAGTCCCACCTGTTTCAGGGTATACCTTAATGCAATCGGTACTTATCACCATCGTGCAGAAGGTAGACCATCTGTGTACAGATTTTAGTTTTTCAGTTTATGTAGGGTTTGCTTCTATTAAAGCCTTCCATCAAGTATCCCACACTGTCATGGGACTTTAATGTTGCTTTAACCCAGCTGATGAAAGCTCCTTTTGAGTCACTTCACAATGTGAAAATAAATATCTGACCTGGAAAGTCCTGTTTTTGGTGGCAGTAACTTCATTATGCAGAATAAGTGAGCTCCAGGATCTTGTAATGTTAAGTTTTACAACAGGGTGATTCTATGCACTTATGTTTTTGTTTCCCCCGAGGATAGTGTTGGAATTCCATCTTAACCACTCTATCATTCTGCCTATATATTTTTTCCTAGGTGAAAGTAAATCGCACAAGAGCCTTAGCCTTATACTTGGAGCAGAATAAAGACTGATTTAGAATGTCTACTCAGTTTTATTTCTTTTGACCCCAATAGGAATGGGGGCTGCTGTCAACAAACACACTCTATTCAGTTGGCTGGCAGACATTTCCTTCACTTATGCCCAAGTAGGCTTAAGTCTTGAGGGTCATGTTACAGCTCGTACTGTCAGAGCCATGGCAGCTTTGGTAGCCCACATGAGGTCACAGAAACAGAGGTCGTCCTCCATGGAGGAAATTTGACATCCCACTACTAGGTTTTATGGATTTATGTGAGCAATGGTCTCCATTATGTTTGATTTGGTGGGGACAATTAGAGATTATTAAAATGTCTATAGCACCAATTTTTATGCTTCTTGTGAACCTGGTCAAGTCACTTAACTCTCCATTGCCCCAGGTACAAAAACGTAGATTGTGACCCCACTAGGGATGACGAAAATATCTGGTTGTACCACAGAAAGGCATAACCCTTTACCCTTTTATTTTTTTAGCTTTTATGGTTCAACAATTTTTATTAAAGGCAATTCAAATCACATAACACAATGCACCACAAAATATATAACAGTTCAACATAGACCAGATTCAGTAACAGCTCAATAGTTTATATAGTTCATCTCAGAACATATCTAATCCCTTTACCCTTTATTATTTAGCAAAGGATTCCTGACGAGACAGTATGTTTGACCAGGCGGTCCTCCAGAATGTTTTTGGAATTAGAATCCAATTCCATCTCCCATTTCTTTAGCTCTAGGCTGCCTTTCCCCGAAAAGATAAATAAATATAGAAAAGGCTACTTGCCAGTTTTTGCCAGTGGCGCTCAGCTGTGCTTAAAAGACCTTCAAAGATACTATAATGTATGTTACAGGAAGGGTCTTCTCACATCGGATATTCAATGTTTGTCACTCATAAGATCATATTATATGGGAGAGGAGTCATATGAACATATTCCATTTTAAGTTACAGTGTAAGTCCTAGCATCACCTTATTTTGCATCATTTTAAAAGTTCCGTGATTTACAAGAGCCAAAAGATTTATAATACTTTAAGTACTTGGCTTAACAACATGACTTTTAATCACTGCAATTCCCACATGATATTCCCTAAAGCACTGCAATAACTAGACCAACTAATTAAAACAGCTCAAAAATAGAACAAACAGCTAGGTTTCCTGAAATGTAAACTGTTGCCCAGTATTTACTAATCGAGCAAGAATGAAATAAAGCTTGATCAACTTGAATGATCAACTGCACCCATACATGGAGGCACATACACACATAAATGTTAAATTGTACAGCGCTGCGTAACCCTAGTAGCGCTCTAGAAATGTTAAGTAGTAGTAGTAAATGACCTCTTATAAAATATTGATGACCGTAAAAGCAAAAACACTATGACATGATGGTATGAACTTTGACAGTGGGCATGCATAGGGGCCGAGTTTGGCTGCAGGTCACAAGCACACGCATACCTTATGAGATACCTTGATCTGCTCATGTATATGCATAACACACACACCTTCATTTACACCGTCTCTGAAGCAGCTGCATAATGGTCAGAGTAGCAGGCTAAGAGCCAGGAAAGCCTGGTTCAGATTCCACCAACAGCAGCTCCTTGTGACTTTGGGCAAGTTACTTAACCCTCCACTGCCTCAGGTACAAACGTCTAAGGACAATAAAACACCTACTTTACCTGAATGTAACTCAGCTTGAGATATAACTGTAAAACAGCATAAGCTAAATTCCAAAAACCCCTTCCCTGTCCTCTAAATTACAGACATGTTCCCCACACCATACGCTAGTTTTTTTTACAAAGACAAGTGCTAACTTGTTTTCAGTAAACAGCACCAGTGTAGGTGCCTCTCTAGACACCTATCTATGGCACCTAGTTAATCAACTTACATATAGCAGGTGTTCTCTATACACAAAAGTGGAGGAGTAGCCTAGTGGTTAGTGCAGTGGACTTTGATCTTGGGGAACTGGGTTTGATTCCCACTGCAGCTCCTTGTGACTCTGGGCAAGTCACTTAACCCTCCATTGCCCCTGGTACAAAATAAGTACCTGAATATATGTAAACCGCTTTGAATGGAGATTCTACATGGAATGTTGCTATTCCACTAGCAACATTCCATGTAGAAGTCGGCCCTTGCAGATCACCAATGTGGCCGCGCAGGCTTCTGCTTCTGTGAGTCTGACTCACAGAAACAGAAGCCTGCGCAGCCTTCTACATGGAATGTTGCTAGTGGGATAGCAACATTCCATGTAGAATCTCCAATAGTAGCAACATTCCATGTAGAATCTCCAATAGTATCTATTTTATTTTTGTTACATTTGTACCCTGTGCTTTCCCACTCATGGCAGGCTGAATGCGGCTTACATGGGGCAATGGAGGGTTAAGTGACTTGCCCAGAGTCATAAGGAGCTGCCTGTGCCTGAAGTGGGAATCAAACTCAGTTCCCCAGGACCAAAGTCCACCACCCTAACCACTAGGCCACTCCTCCACCGTTACTACTATTTGAGATTCTACATGGAATGTTGCTATTCCACTAGCAACATTCCATGTAGAAGTCGGCCCTTGCAGATCACCAATGTGGCCGCGCAGGCTTCTGCTTCTGTGAGTCTGACGTCCTACACATACGTGCAGGACGTCAGACTCACAGAAACAGAAGCCTGCGCGGCCGCATTGGTGATCTGCAAGGGCAGGCTTCTACATGGAATGTTGCTAGTGGAGGAGTAGCCCAGTGGTTAGTGCAGTGGACTTTGACCTTGGGGAACGGAGTTCAATTCCCACTGCAGCTCCTTGTGACTCTGGGCAAGTCACGTAACCCTCCATTGTCCCTGGTACAAAACAAGTATCTGAATATATGTAAACCACTTTGAATGTAGTTGCAAAAAAAAAAAAAAAAACCTGAGAAAGGCGGTATATCAAGTCCCATTTCCCTTCCCTTCTTAACCCAGTCCTCAGGACGTGCTACAATGCACGTCGATGTGCTGTTTTAACAACTGGCTTTGGATATTCTCTCTGTGTCAGTTTTTTCTTTAACATTTTTGCTTGACGTTTAAATTCATCAACCGTAGAATATAAAACGCATGTTATGGGGTGTCCTGTAATTAGAAATTCTTTCTCTTTGTGTCAAAAAAACAGTCAAATCCAAAGGAGACCCAAAAGTTGATTTCTTTTTGAAGTTCTTCTGTGGGATCCTGATCCAGTAGACAGTAGAATTCTTTGTTCAATAACTGCCTTTTGATCACCTCAATGTAATCGGTAGTATTCATGATCACAGCGCTGAACACCTGACACAGACAGTCCCTGCTCCATAGAGCTTACAATCTAAAAATACAGACAAGACAATTAAGGGTGAGGGAAGTACTGGGTGAGAAGGAACAAGGGGAGGGCAATTGAGTAGAGGCTAGGAGCCGAAAGCAGTGGTGAAATGGTGGGTTTTCAGCATAGATTTGATAACAGGTAGAGATGGAGCGAGACGTACAGGCTCAAGAAGTCTATTCCAGGCATAAGGTGCCGCGAGGGAAAAGGAACGAAGCCTGGAGTTAGCAGTGGAGGAGAAGGGGGATGACAAGAGAGACTTGTCCAGTGAGCGGAGTTCACGGGGAGGAATGTAGGGAGAGATGAGAGTGGAGAGGTAATGGGGGGCTGCAGAGTGGATGCATTTAAAGGTCAGTACGAGAAGTTTAAACTGAATGTGGAAGCGGACAGGGAGCCAGTGAAGTGACTTGAGGAGTGGGCTAGTGTGGGTATAACGATTTTGGCGGAAAATATATATTACGTTTGTTTTTATATATGTATATATATATATTATGTTGTGTTCTTTAATATACAGTATTTGCAAATGTTGATACTATTTTATTATCTTTTATTATTTTAAATGGTGGTGTTTCTCCTTTTTGAAGTATATGTGTGTGTTTTTTAATTACTTGGTCCTCAGTCATTAAAAACACTTTCTTCTATTGCGTGAAATTAACATAAAAATGTTTTATGTTGTATACAGTTTTGAACATTCCTTCAATGTCCGTTTTTTAATGTTTTATGATTTTCACTTTGATTTGTTTTTAATTTAGACCCCTGAGGCAGGCGCTCCTGCGCCGAAACACGGCCCGTGTCGGGTCACTTCTCAATAAAAGAAATGCATTTATCTGCAACCTGAAGGCCCAGTGTTCCTTTTTCTTGTTTATACTTGTACTAGCCGTTATGCCCGTTAAAAAAACGGGCGAGATTTCCAGCTACCCTCCTCGCCAGGTCGCCGCTGCCCCTCCTCCCCCGAGGTCGCCGCTACCGTTCCCCCCCCCCCCCCCCGGGCCCTCTCTTCGCGACTGAACTTACATCGCCAAAAACGCAGCAGGCAGATCAGCTGAGCTGCCGTCGGCCTTCCTTCTCTGCCTGTGTCCTGCCCTCGTGTGACGTAACGTCGGCGAGGGTGGGACACAGGCAGGGAAGGAAGGCCAACGGGAGCTGATCTGCCTGCTTCGGTTTCGGCGATGTAAGTTCAGTTGCGAAGAGAGGGGCCGGGTAGAGGGGGGGCGGCGGCAGTGACTTCGGTTGGGGGGGGGAGCGGTAGCGACCTCGGCGGTTCCCTCCCTCCCTCCCCTTCGTGCAGTTTCCCCCTCTGTCCTGCCCCCGTCATCACGTATTGACGCGGGGGCGGGACAGAGAGGGAAAGTCTCTGCTGCGCATTTGCGGGTGAGTACGGTCACTCGCATTTTATATGTTTGATACTGTTTTACCCTCTCTTCTGTCACCACGAAGTATTTGAGAGACCCATGGATTGAGCCTTGGAGAGTGGGCGATGAGAGGTTGCCTAAATTGAGTCGGGCAGATCACTACCTCAGGTGCTTGGTGTGGGACTTGTGGCAGCTTTGGTATCCATATGTCCCTTTCCAGGTGATGAAGCCCAACAGGAAGCGTGGATTTGAGAAGAGATCTTCAACTGAAATGAAGCCGGATCCAACCTGCAGGGCATACATCCCGGAGGACCCCAGCTAACGGGGACTAGTGCTACAGTGATTTATTCAGGCGAGAAACTGGAATGATCCCTAAGCCTACACCCTTCTAGAGTAGCCTGGAGGTTGGAGTTAACCTCTTTCCTCACTTCTTCAGTGGGTTGCACTGAGAAAAAGTGCACAAAGGGAGAGTTGTTTGCAGGATTGGACCTCCAAATCCTAAGAAAGGGGTCTGTAGGTTTTGTTCCAATTATAGAGGGTCAGGAGGATCATAAGAGTCTGAAGCATCTCAAGTGTAATTTCCTCTTTGTGCTTTAGCTAGGGTTAGTTTGCCAGAATACATCAGGAAACCTTACTGATAGGCAGATGTGTATTATGTCCACTCTTTGACAGTGGAATGCTCCCATTGTGATTAAAGTATTAACTCTCGGTACAACTGTTGCAGCATGGCACAGAGCAGAGTCCTGTACTTCTGTTAAACATACAGGACTTCTTTTACAAAGTCGTGCTACCGATTCTTGGTGCGGCAAATGAGAGAAAGCCCCTTCAATTCTTATGGGCTTCCTCTCATTTGCCGCACAGGAATCGCTAGCGTGGCTTTGTAAAAGAAGCCCTCAGTGTCACATGCATATCAACTCAGTTTTCTAATTTACTTGCATACTGTTTTTTAAGACTGTGTAAAAGTGTTTGTCCTTTATGTTTAACCTTTTGAGCCTGGAAATCCATTGTCATTGATCTTTTCACCGGGTCTCGTTTGCCAATATTTGTAGCTAAGATACTGTAATTTATTTTTAATTGCCTTTATGGAAGGTACCTAAATTATATCTTATAGACTTTTCCAGAGCTTTGTCAACTGGACTGTAAAGAGATTTTCCCTTTATTTTTAAGGTGACATCTTTGATCAGGTGATGTTTGCTATCTCAATTTAGCAGTGGCATCTGTTTTGAGAAGGCAGTCATATAAACCTGTGTATGGCTCTGCATGGTGTTAATATAGCCTTTTCTTTCAGCTCCTATTTCTTACAGTAAATATCCATAGTCTTTTATATTTCCTGGTATGGAAAGTACTCCATTCTTTTCTAGTCTAATGCAATGTTTCCCAGCCCAGTCATAGATGTGTACCTACTGTAATCTGGCTGATTTCCAGAACATAAGAATAGCCAAACTGGGTCAGACCAATGGTCCATCTAACACAGTATCCTGCTTCCAACATGGCCAATCCAGGTTACAAGTACCTGGCAATAAAACTAATTAGTAGCAACATTCGATGCTACCAATCCCAGGGCAAGCAGTGACTTCCCCCCATGTCCATCTCAATAACAGACTATACATTTTTCCTCCAGGAACTTGTCCAAACCTTTTTTTTTTTTTTAAACCCAGATTCGCTAACCACTTACCACAAGTTCCAGAGCTTAAATATTCTTTGAGTATTTCCTCGTATTTATTTCCATCTAATTTCATTGAGTGTCTTCTGGTCTTTGTACTTTTTGAAAGAGTGAAAAATCGATTCACTTCTACCCATTCTACTCCACTCAGGATTTTATAGACCTCAGTCATATCGCCCCTCAGCCATCTCTCTTCCAAGCGGAAGAGCCCTAACCTCTTTAGCCTTTCCTCATATGGGAGAAGTTCCATACCCGTTATTATTTTGGTTGCTCTTCTTTGAACCTTTTCTAATTCCACTATTTCTTTTTCTGAGCTATTGCAACCAGAATTAAATGCAGTACTCAAGGTGAGCTTGCATCATGGAGCGATAAGGGGGCATTATATTACTACTACTTAACATTTCTAGAGCGCTACTAGGGTTACGCAGCGCTGTACAATTTAACAAAGAGAGACAGTCCTTGCTCAAAGAGCTTACAATCTAATAGACAAGTGAACGGTCGGTCCGATAGGGGCAGTCAAATTGGGGCAGTCTGGATTCACTGAACGGTAAGGGTTAGGTGCCGAATGCAGCATTGAAGAGGTGGGCTTTAAGCAAAGACTTGAAGACGGGCAGGGAGGGGGCTTGGCGTAAGGGCTCAGGAAGGTTGTTCCAAGCATAGGGTGAGGCGAGGCAGAATGAGCGGAGCCTGGAGTTGGCGGTGGTGGAGAAGGGTACTGAGAGGAGGGATTTATCCTGTGAACGGAGGTTACGGGCGGGAACGTAAGGGGAGATGAGGGTAGAAAGATAGTGAGGGGCAGCAGACTGCGTGCATTTGTAGGTAAGAAGGAGAAGCTTGAATTGAATGCGGTATCTGATCGGAAGCCAGTGAAGTGACCTGAGGAGAGGGGTGATATGAGTATATCGGTTCTGGCAGAATATGAGACGTGCAGCAGAGTTCTGAACAGATTGAAGGGGGATAGATGGCTATTATTTTTGGTCTTATTGTGCAGCCATTTCCTAATAAGTCCTAGCATCCTGTTTGCTTTTTTGGTAACTACTGCACACTGGGCAGAAGATTTCAGTGTATTGTCTACAATGACACCTAGATCTTTTTCTTGAGTTCTGACTCCTAAGGTGGACCCTAGCATCAGGTAACAGTGATTCAGATTATTCTTCTCTATGTGCATCAATTTTTCATTTGTCCACAGAATAACCGGAATAAATATTCATGACATCTGTGTGTATTGGTTCCCAATTTTTATTTATTTTTTTTTAATATGAAAGGTAAACAAAAATGAAACTGCCGAGTGCTTTGTGACAGGATGAAAAAACCTTTGACCTGATTCTTGTTTAAATCCAACTCAGATCAGTAGCAGGTGTGCGATCACAAACTTTGGGGTCCTTTTACTAAGGTGCGCCGAAAAGTGACCTGCGCTGCTGTAGACGCCGTGTATGGGACGCGCGCAGGTTCATTTTTCAGCGCAGCTGCACAAAAGGCCTTTTATTTTTGGCCGAAAATGGACATGCTTGAAAATGAAAATTGGTGTGCGTCCATTTTGGGCCTGATACCTTACCGCCACCCATTGACTTAGTGGTAATGTCTCACACGTTAACTGGGTGGTAATCATCAGTGCGCATTCACTGCCAATTACTGTCCGGTTAGCGCCATGCGGTAGAAAATAAAACATTTTTTCTTTTTTTTTTCTTTTTTTTTTGTTCAATCAGTTTTTATTGTTTTTATAACATATTATAAATTTAGTACCAATGACAATAACAGTTAACAAAAAGGTCAATGTACCCTGACTATATAATATACATATACTAGACTTTGAGCCCGTAAAAACGGGCTATTATAGGAAGGGGGGGTTGAAAGGCCCGCCCCCACTGCCGAGTTCGCCGCTGCCCCTCCCCCTCCGAGTTCGCGCCCCCCCCCCCCACCGAGCCGTCACCACCCACCTTCCACCCGGCCGGGCCCTCGCTCCGCTATTGAAACAGCGAGGGTCCGGGAACGCAGCACTGAGCTCTGCTGACCTGCCGACGTCGGCCTTCGTTCTTCTTCTCTGCCTGTCCCGCCCTCGTGTGACGTAACGTCGTCGAGGGCGGGACAGAGGCAGAGAAGAAGAAGGAAGGGCGATGTCGGCAGCTCAGTGCTGTGTTCCCGGACCCTCGCTGTTTCAATAGTGGAGCGAGGGCCCGACCGGGTAGAAGGTGGGTGGCGGCGGCGACTCGGGTGGGGGAAGCGTTAGACGGCGGTGTCCCTCCCTCAGCAATGCGCAGTACAGACCCTCTGTGTTCCGCCCCCCGTCATCACGTATTGACGTGGGGGCGGGGCAGAGAAAGTCTCTACTGCGCATTTGCGAGTGAGTACGGTCACTCGCCGTTTATATGTTTAATGTATATACATATGAAGTATGCATGCGTATCAGATGTTATAGTATTAATGCCAATGTTTGAAAAGTACCTGTTCATTAATTACTTAACTGGATGAATATTTAATCATCGGAGACCAAATTTTATTATATGCCATAAGGGAACCACATTTCTCTGCTGCTACTTTTTCGTATTTAGCTGTTAGACATACTGAGTTCCACCACATTTCGTAGGTTAATTTTCTGAAATCTTTCCAGTTTTGACATATCAATTTTATAGCCACTTGGATCAATATATGTAGTAGCTTAATTATATGTGGTGATAATATATTGTTAATGCCGAAATCTCCTGCTATTATCGTTTTGTAAGTTAAAGAAATCTTTAAATTTAGTATAAGAGAAATTGTTTTTTTCTATGTGAGACCAATATTCATCCAGTAATGGGCAATGATATATTAAATGGTCCAAAGTTCCTATATTGCAGCAGGACCAGCAACGATTGGATGCATCTTTTGATATCTTAGATAGTTTAAATGCCTGGCTACTGCGAGCTCTGGGCGGTAATTCCATTTTTTACGTGCATCCAATACACATGTCAGAAAATATGTTTGTTCGTTTTTTTGGTCTAATAAAACATATTTTCTGACATGTGTATTGGATGCACGTAAAAAATGGGATTACCGCCCAGGGCTCGCAGTAGCCAGGCATTAGTTCCAGATTGACGTGCGTAGGCACCTACGCGCCTTAGTAAAAGGGGCCACTTTATTTTGTTTCTTTCCTCTATTTTTGTCGGTTTCATTCCAAATAAAATTTAAGAAAGAAATATAGAAAAAAAAAAAAAAGAAATGCTAGGTTCCTGCCACAAAAGAAAAAACATCCCTGCCTTGATCTCTTCCAGATTCTTACCCACTTTAGGAATATTGCAACTTTTTAAGTTAAGTTAGAGACGATGGTAGTCTAGGGCAGAAATGTAAACTGTCCTAGACTACTAGTCTCCTAAGGAAGGGGTCTCAGTACCACTGCACCCTATTCTGATGAAGAACTGGGAATCTCCCCTCTCAGTACAGGTTGCATTAAGAAGTATCATATCCAGAAGGCTCCCAGACTGCCTTACCACTCTCTGGTAGTCAAATCCGCCCTCAAACAAGCTAGAAGTTCCAGGACTCATGCCTCAATGCCCCAAGCCACTGGACTTATGCCTCGGCGCCTTCAGTCACTGGACTCATTTGGGAGAAAAGATTTCAGACCTCGATGCTTGTTGCCTGCATCAGCTCTACCAATTCTAAATGAGCCTCAACTTGCAGTCTTTAGTCCACAGTACTACTACTACTACTTAACATTTCTAGAGCGCTACTAGGGTTACGCAGCGCTGTACAAATTAATAACTAAGGACGGTCCCTGCTCAGAAGAGCTTACAATCTAAAGGACGAAATGTCAAGTTGGGGTAGTCTAGATTTCCTGAGTAGAGGTGTTGTGATTAGGTCCACAGTACACTAAGTTTTTCAGATTCTCTCCCACGGGAGCTGGCCGCAGAGCTTCGCCAGTTGATCAGTAAGTAGCTTGAGTGAAGAAATATATGGCTGGGGTACACGACGACTCTTATCATATAGCATCCATACTTTCTGCCATGGGTTTGGGGATGCGCAGACTCTCATGGCTTCGTGTCTCTGACCTAGAACCAGCTAAGGGCCATTTGGAACGCTCTGAAGGCTTTCAGAGATCAACTACAGAACCAAATTATTCTCATTCAGAGAGACAACCAGGTTACAATATTGTGTGTAAAAAATTGGGGGGGGGGGTGGGGTACAGGTTCCTACCCCTTGTGACAGAAAGCAATGGGAATGTGGCAGTGGGACCTCTCTTCACTGAATGATATATAAGAACTTAAGTGTTGCCATACTGCGACAGACCGAAGGTCCATCAGGCCCAGCAGCCTGCCTCCAACAGTAGCCAAGCCAGGTTACAAGTACTTGGCAAGATCTCAAAACAGTACAATACATTTTATAATGCTTATCCTAGAAATAAGCAGTGGATTTTCCCCAAGTTCATCTTAATATTGGCTTATGGATTTCTTTTTTTAGAAAGCTATCCAAACCCTTATTAAACCCCTCTAAGCTAACTTTTACTACTTTCTCTGGCAACGAATTCCAGAGTTTAATTACACGTTGAGTGAAAAATATTTTCTCCATATTTTTGGAAAGAGTAAACAAGCGATTCACCTCTACCCATTCTACTCCATTATTTTTATAGACCTCTATCATATCTCCCCTCAACAGTCTTTTCTCCAAGCTGAAGAGCCTTAGCCACTTCAGTCCTTCCTCATGGGGAAGTCATCCCATCCCCTTACCATTTTCGTGGCCCTTCTCTGTACCAGAATTGCACACAGTGTTCGAGGTGCGATTCCACCGTGGAGCGATGCAAATGCATTATAATGTCCTCATTTTTGTTTTTCATTCCTTTCCTAATAATACCTAACATTCTACCCTGTTTCCCCGAAAGTAAGACATCCCCGAAAATAAGACCTAGTAGAGGTTTTCCTGAATTGGTAGATATAAGGCCTCCCCCGAAAGTAAGACCTAGCAAATTTTTGTTTGAAAGCAGGGCCACCAAGAGCCGGCCAAGGCCGCCCCCGGGCCACCCCCCCCCCCCCCACCCGAGGTCGCCGGGCCCCCCCTCCACCCACCCTCCGTCGCTCCTGGAACTAACCTTAAACACCTCCTTTCACCTTCGAAGCAAGCAGCAGCAGGGCATACCTCTCCTTCCTTCCATGCCCCGCCCTCGCGGACGTTACGTCAGGCGAGGGCAGGACACGGAAGGAAGGAGTTGCCTGCCTTGCTGCTGCGAAGGTGAAAGGAGGCGTTTAAGGTTAGTTCCGGGAGCGACGGAGGGCGGGCGGGCCAACCCCGATGTTTCCCCGAAAAATAAGACAGCCCCTGAAAATAAGACCTAGCACATTTTGGGGGGCAAAAATTAATATAAGACAGTGTCTTATTTTCGGGGAAACACGGTATTTGTTTTCTTAGCCACTGCTGCACATTGAGCAAAGGATTTCAATGTATCATCAACAATGACACCCAGATCCTTTTCCTGGTCGGTGACTTTTAATGTGGAACTTTGCATCATGAAAATATAGTTTGGGTTCCTGTTTTCCAACATGCATCACTTTGCTCTTGCTCACATTAAACGTCATGTGCCATTTGGATGCCCCGTCTCATAAGGCCTTTTGTAATTTCTCACAATCCTCTTGCGATTTAACAACTTTGAATAACTTTTGTGTCAAAAGCAAATTTAATTACCTCACCAGTTACGCCCATTTCTAGATCATTTATAAATGTTACAAAGCAGCAGTCCCTGTCTTTGTTTCTGCTTCCCTGTGCTCTGAACTGTTTCCAGGGCCTTCTGTCTATTCACCGTTTCTTTTTTTTTTCTCCTCCTTCACTTCCTGCCCTATATCCATCTTTCACATTTAGCTTTCTGCCTCATTCTCAAATCTTTCTAGTTTCCATCTCTTCCCTTCTCCTCCATCCAAGTGCACCATCTCCTTCAGTCTCTCTTCTCTCTCCCTTGACCTCCTCTCCAGGGCCACCGTCTACTCCAGTCTATCTTCTTTCCCCTTCCATGCCTTTCTTCTCTTGGCCACCGCCTCCTCTAGTCTCTTTTCTCTCCCCTTTCGTGCCCTTCTTCTCATGACCATCGCCTCCTGTAGTCTCGTTTCCCTTCCATGGATGCTGGATGAGGGTGATAGACCTGCTGTTAATGTGTGTTAAAATTTTTAACGCACATTAAACATTTAACATGTTAAATGTGCAACCCTAGTAAATAGCAACATTTACATGTGTGCATTGCACACACGTGTAAATAGTGATTTCAGAAAGCCATTGTTTACTTGTGGAAGTCCAGACCATGCAGTGATTTCAAGGGGGCGTGGTCTGGGCGGGGCTAAAATGTAATGCGTGTTCCTCATTTTACGAAAGGAGTAGATGTGAATGGACAAAAATTTCCATGTCCGGTTTTATAGCAGCTTAATGGCATGCATCTGTTTTTAAAAAGTGCTCGTCACCAAGACTTTAGATGAGCGATCAAGTGAGCCGTCATTCTTAATCATATGTAGTTTATTTCCATTCTCAAAATAAAACCAAGTTAAAATTGCAGCCTCACTACTTAATCAATGGCACTTAAACATCTAGTTTTGTAAAGTGGGCCTTTACATGTGGAAGCTGCTACATTCAGGTCGTTCACTTTTTTAGTGTGGATATTTATAAAATGGCCGGCAACTCCTACAGGTACTAAATGAAAGGTTCTGCATCAGCAGAGCTTTTTCTGAAATACCACCAGAATTGAGCACATCCTAACCTGGACAGCTCAGTTCCGATCTGTATGTTCAATTTAAACTGGGGCTCTTAGAGAAAATATGAAGGCAATGTACAGTGCCAGAAAAGGGGAAATGTATAAATAAAATGAAAGGACAAGACACAAACAGGACAAAGGAACACTATATAGAAATTAAAATTTGTGAAAGAGAGAGCAAAGGAAGGGAAAAATAAAGCATGTCATTGCCTTGACGTTACCAGGACACTATCCATAAACCTTACTAAAAATCCATATTTTAAACATATTCTTAAATTGTACCAGGGAAGTCACCCCAAAGATCTGATAGGAGGATAAGGAGTGATTGCCCAGGGTATGTTCATGTGAACTTAATGCATGTGCACCCTAAGACACTCCAGGGGGCAGGGCGTAAGTACAGTGCACTCCATTTAAGTGCATATCGGGTAAGCGCATGCTCTGTTTAACTGCATGCTGTACTTTGGTCCCGTTTTTGGCGCCATGAATTTCTATGGGGACAAACTTCGGTTTAGTGCACCACTGATAAGTACAAGATTCGCTTATATGCATGGTTTAAGACCGCTCCTCTGCAGGAAAGACTCTGCATAAGCGCACATACAGAATATGGAAGCCGATTGGCTCATGAGAACCAATGAGATTTCAAATTTACTGCTCCTTTAACTGCCACAGGCAGAATAAACGAAAGAATGTGTACACTGGTGTCGTCATCGCGCAACTGTAAGACTTTAACACTGGCTGACTGAATAGAAGTTCTTAAAAAATTAGAAAACAAAGTCAAGCATCTATTGCTAAAGAATATGGTGTCAATCCCAGTCAAATTTCACGTATCTTGAAGCAGAAAGACCAGCTTCTGGAAGACTGGCAAAACAATACAAATCCACACCGGAAACAAAAACGTGCGGGAAAAGCTGAGGAGATAGAAGATGCTCTTCTTTGGTGGTTTTCTCAAGTCAGGAGCAGACAGTTTCCTATCAGTGGTCCATTGCTTATGGAGAAAGCTAATCAGCTAGCTCAAAGTCTTGGACTAACTGAATTCAAAGCCACTGTTGGATGGTTCGAAAGATGGAAGGAGAGGAACAACATAAAATTCAAGACGCTGATGACTTTGTTGCTGAAAATTGGGTTGTTTCAGTTCTTCCTACGATCTTGAATGAGTTTGCACCGCATGACATTTTCAATGCTGATGAAAACGGTCTCTACTGGCGAGCGATTCCTGATGGAACACTTGCATTCAAACAAGCCGAAACTACAGGAGGTAAAATGTCGAAGGACCGACTGACGAACCTCCTTTGCTGCAATATGGATGAGAGTGAGAAGTTGGAATCCCTCGTCATTGGAAAGAGCAAACAGCCCCGTTGCTTCAAGAAAGTTAAGTGACTTCCTGTGTCATACGAGGCTAAAGCAAATTCATGGATGACTGGGGAAATTTGGAAGCAGTGGCTAAAGAAGTTAGAATGCAGGCACAAAAGCGTCAGATTTTGTTGCTTTGTGATAATTGTGCTGCACACAGGGATGGTGTCAGGCTGTCTAACATCAAGGTGGTCTTCCTGTCACCAAATACTACCTCTCTGATCCAACCTATGGATCAGGGCATAATAGCCAATTTCAAACAACATTATCGGGCTCTTGTGCTACGTCGTCTGATGAGCGTTATGGATGACCAGACTGGCAAGGATAAACGTGCTGTTGAACTGGCTCGTAATCTATCACTGTTGGATTCCCTACATACGCAGAATGAAGCCTGGAATCATGTTACACAGGCAACCATTGTGAACTGCTACAAGCAGGCAAGCTTTGTTAAGGATGTGGAGAGGGACGAAACAGATGCAGGTGTTGCAAACGCGTCAGATGAACAGGCTATTGACATCCCAGCCTGTGTTACTGAAGAGGAGTTTCATCACTACGTAGCTGTTGATTATGATCTACAAACAGCTGACGACAGCACTGATGTCCAGACATGCGCCTACACGCAGGCAACGGCTGATGATGAAACAGATGATGAAATGAGCAGCGAGGCACATGCTGATGAAATTCAACAACCTCCTGTCACTTTTGCAAGAGCGCTGGAGAGTCTCAACACCATGCGGGCCTATCTGGAGGCCACTGGATATCAGTGCTATGACAGTTTTTTCCCGTCTGGCAGACGTAGTCTATGGAACTCACAGACCCAATAGTGTATAGAGGACTATGACTGATTACTTCAAGTAAGCCTAACGTCAGTTAACGGAGACTGTATAACGTCAGTTAATGGAGACTGTACACTATACGTATAATAACAGTACTGTACATATGTTTATCAGATGTCAAGCTTCTTTGGGTCACAACGGTTAAGTGCATGCTGCGGTTAACTGCATGTATTTCTTTGGTCCCAGACCCTTGCACGTAAGCGGATTGCACAGTACATAAAATAAAATAGGAAAGCTGCTCCTGCTTCAAAGTAAGGTGTAACTTTGTGTTATAGCTTTCCAGAGGCAGTTTTTGTAACGGCACTAATGTACGTATGTTCCCTTTTATAAAATAGGCTGCCATTATAATATCCTCAGGTGCATAATGGCTAGAGGCAGCTCTTGCATGAACAGCTTGTTTTTATATGTATTGTAAAAAGGTTCATTAATTTTGGTAACAGTGTTTGCTGTAAGTATAGAATTGCCTCTGTTGTCAATCTCCGGTGGGAAAATTGCCCTATTTTGCTTAGGAAAAAAAAAGGATGATTTCTAGCTTTTTCAGTACATTATGCTAATATTTGTTCAGAAATAATGGTTATGCCTCTTGGCACTCTCTCATCTCTTTTCAGTGCTAATCTTTCTAAAGCTGCTTGGGGATCTCTGGAAAAGAATGGCACCCAGTTGATGATCCGCTCCTATGAGCTCGGAGTACTTTTCCTGCCTTCAGCATTTGTAAGTTTGTATAACAAAACGGCAGCATTTATTATCCTTTAGCTAATTGGTTGGATTGTAGTATTTTGCTGCAGAATTGTACTCCCTTATATCTTTTTGTACATATGTATAGTTGTTGTGTGCTTTAACCTTCACAACCTGTAGGCCACTTACTGAAGGGAAAAGGTGGTGGACTTTGGTCCTGAGGAACTGAGCTCGATTCCCACTTCAGGCACAGGCAGCTCCTTGTGACTCTGGGCAAGTCACTTAACCCTCCATTGCCCCATGTAAGCCGCATTGAGCCTGCCATGAGTGAGAAAGTGTGGGGTACAAATGTAACAAAAATAAAATAGATACTATTGGAGATTCTACATGGAATGTTGCTACTGTTGGAGATTCTACATTGAATGTTGCTACTGTTGGAGATTCTACATGGAATGTTGCTATTCCACTAGCAATATTCCATGTAGAAGCCTGCGCGGCCACATTGGTGATCTGCAAGGGCCAACTTCTACATGGAATGTTGCTAGTGGAATAGCAACATTCCATGTAGAATCTCAAATAGTAGCAACAGTGGAGGAGTGGCCTAGTGGTTTTTGGTCCTGGGGAACTGAGGAACTGAGTTTGATTCCCACTTCAGGCACAGGCAGCTCCTTGTGACTCTGGGCAAGTCACTTAACCCTCCATTGCCCCATGTAAGCCGCATTGAGCCTGCCATGAGTGGGAAAGCGTGGGGTACAAATGTAACAAAAATAAAATAGATACTATTGGAGATTCTACATGGAATGTTGCTACTGTTGGAGATTCTACATGGAATGTTGCTACTGTTGGAGATTCTACATGGAATGTTGCTATTCCACTAGCAACATTCCATGTAGAAGGCTGCGCAGGCTTCTGTTTCTGTGAGTCTGACATCCTGCAGAAGCCTGCGCAGCCAAATTGGTGATCTACAAGGGCCGACTTCTACATGGAATGTTGCTAGTGGAATAGCAACATTCCATGTAGAATCTCAAATAGTAGCAACAGTGGAGGAGTGGCCTAGTGGTTTTTGGTCCTGGGGAACTGAGGAACTGAGTTCGATTCCCACTTCAGGCACAGGCAGCTCCTTGTGACTCTGGGCAAGTCACTTAACCCTCCATTGCCCCATGTAAGCCGCATTGAGCCTGCCATGAGTGGGAAAGCGCGGGGTACAAATGTAACAAAAAAAAAAAAAGATTTTTGAATTTAGGTCACACCTTTTTTTTTTCAGTTAGCTCAAGGTGACTTAGATTCAGGTAAAGCAGGTAATTTTCCTGTCCCCAGGGTTAGGTGACTTACCAAAGATTACAAGGAGCCACAATGGGGTCTGAACTGGGCTTCCCTGCTTCTCTCGGCCTGCTGCCCTGTAACCATTAGGCTATTCTTCCACTCCACTGTAGATGGCAGTGAAATGAAATATATGTTTCATGCTGATCTGTTCCAGTGAGCTTGATAGGATATTCATTTTATTCCTCCAGATTAAGAATTAATGTAGCTGTTTTACAGAGAGTTTGCATTTTTTAAAGCATTTTTGATCACTTCTGAATAGTTTTTATGCAGTGGTGCCTTCATCTGTTTTCCATTCTTCTTAGGCATAATGATATTGCTTGTTTGAAATTTCCCTATGGTCTTGAAATTTACCCTATTGAAATTTTACCAGTTAGCATGGCGGTGATTTCAAATGGGCTACCTGATTAGTGTATCCATATCCATTCACTGTCCATACCAAGAACAAAAATCCCAAACAGGAGAGATGAAAACATTTACAAAAATCAAAAAAACAATCCACTCTAAAGAGAAAAATATAAGTTATATCAGATGCCTAGAGAATTGCATAACCCTGAAAATTTAATTTTTAAAGGGAACAAAGGAGAGTTCAGTATAGGTTGTATCCACAGCCGAGCTTTATCTCGGTGAGTATAGCCAAGAACAGCTCACTTAAGAAGCTCTGTACATCATTAGTACTCCTAATTTTGTGTCCCTTAATTTTGTTTCTTTTTTTATATCAAACACATATTTTATATTTTTTTATATATCAAACCAGGATTATGAAAAATTCAATAGGAATCTGTATAAACAAAGTCACATAAATCCATTGACTGAAAACAGTTGTCCAAATGTGTCAGTACTGTCCATATGCTATCCATGACATGCCCCCCTCCTAAATAAATAAATTAAATACCACAGATCTGCAAAACTAACATGGAACACTTTAGCGTGTCCCACGTTAGGCCACTTGTGTTGTGTTAGGCATGCAGCTTTGTAAAAAGGCCCCATAGAAAGCCCTCCAGTGACAGGAAAACTATCCACTTAACCAGAATGTAATTCATTTTAAGCTATACCTGAAAAATGTGTGAGCTAAGTCTAAAATCCCTTTCCTTCTGTTACTGTTTATCATGCTGGCAACTTGGCTAGTGGACACGCCTGAGCCCTTAAGAAACTGCAGCCACACAGAGGGTTAAAAGTAAAATAATTATTGATGTACAGGGAAGGGGTAGGCTGTTCTTTTCACAGATGAGGAGAAATAAACAAGCAAAAAGGCGGTCTTTGTTCTTCTACTACTACTATTACTACTACTATTATAAATCATTTCTATAGCGCTACCAGTCGTACGCAGCGTTTCACAATTGAACATGAAGAAAAGACAGTCCCTGCTCAAAAGAGCTTACAATCTATATCAGGACAGACAGACAGGATCAATAAGGATAAGGGTAGGACAGACAGAAGGACACACAGGGTAAGGGACTATTGAAGAGAGGAAGACAAGATAAAGGAGGGAGTGGAAAACATGAAAAAAGATCTGAAGAAGCTAGAAGAATGGTCTAACGTTTGGCAATTAAAATTCAATGCGAAGAAATGCAAAGTGATGCACTTAGGGAGTAGAAATCCAAGGGAGACGTATGTGTTAGGCGGGGAAAGTCTGATAGGCACGGACGGGGAGAGGGATCTTGGGGTGATAGTATCTGAGGACCTGAAGGCGACGAAACAGTGCGACAAGGCGGTGGCCGTAGCTAGAAGATTGCTAGGGTGTATAGAGAGAGGAGTGACTAGCAGAAGAAAGGAGGTTTTAATGCCCCTGTATAAGACGTTGGTGAGGCCCCACCTGGAGTATTGTGTTCAGTTTTGGAGGCCGTATCTTGCGAAGGATGTTAAAAAAAAAAATGGAAGCGGTGCAAAGAAAAGCTACGAGGATGGTATGGGATTTACGTTCCAAGACGTATGAGGAGAGACTTGCTGACATGAACATGTACACCCTGGAGGAAAGGAGGAACAGGGGTGATATGATACAGACGTTCAAATAGTTGAAAGGTATTAATCCGCAAACGAATCTTTTCCGGAGATGGGAAGGCGGTAGAACGAGAGGACATGAAATGAGATTGAAGGGGGGCAGACTCAGGAAAGATGTCAGGAAGTATTTTTTCACGGAGAGGGTGGTAGACGCTTGGAATGCCCTCCCGCGGGAGGTGGTGGAGATGAAAACGGTAACGGAGTTCAAACATGCGTGGGATATGCATAGAGGAATCCTGTGCAGAAGGAATGGATCCTCAGAAGCTTAGCTGAAATTGGGTGGCGGAGCAGGTGGGGGGAAGAGGGGGTGGTGGTTGGGAGGATAGGGGAGGGCAGATTTATACGGTCTGTACCAGAGCCGGTGATGGGAGGCGGGACTGGTGGTTGGGAGGTGGGAAATACTGCTGGGCAGACTTATGTGGTCTGTGCCCTGAAAAGGACAGGTACAAATTCAAGGTAAAGTATACACATATGAGTTTGTCTTGGGCAGACTGGATGGACCATGCAGGTCTTTTTCTGCCGTCATCTACTATGTTACTATGTTACTATATGTTACTATGTTAAGGTTACGAGCAAGTGACGAGTTAGGAGTCAAAAGCAGCATCAAACAGGTAGGCCTTTAGCCTGGATTTGAAGGCGGCCAGGGATGGAGCTTGACGTAGCGGCTCAGAAAGTCTATTCCAGGCATAAGGTGCGGCGAGATAAAAGGAACAGAGTCTGGAGTTAGCGATGGAGGAGAAGGGTGCAATCAGGAGAGATTTGCCTAGTTCTCAGGAATTCTCCCCGTGGCCTGCTCTTACAGGTCCACAGCATGCACTAGTCTGGATCTCAAAAAAAAGACAGCACAAACAGCTGGTCTGTGGCCTGTAATCCCAGAGTTAAAGTTCTGTCCTTCAGTATTCAAAACAGTCGGGCCTAACTTAGGGCATCTTTTACTAAGGCGCGCTCACGTTTTTAGCGCACGCTAAAATTGGGGGTGTGCTAAACATTAGAGACGCCCATAGGAATGCATTGGCGTCTCTAACGTTTAGTGTGCCTACAATTTTAGAGCACACCTTAGTAAAAGACCCTCTTAGTGCTAAAGTCCAAAGTTACACTTTTGTAGTAGGATTCCAAGATAAACTTAGTGGAGCTTCTGCAGCGTGCACGTCTGTGGTGGAGGCATAGGGTGGAGGAGTTTTCTGTCCTCAGGCCTCCCTGTTCTGTCCTGTCAGAGGGCTTTTAACTTCTGCTCTATCTCATCCCTGCCCTCCTGACTCAGCAAGCTACCTAAGCTATTCCCCTGCCTTTTTCGTAGCTCATTTTCAACCGCAATGAGGGATTTTCTAAAGGAAACCCTGCCTTGTACCAACCCCACCCTCACACATGCCTTTCTTCCCTGTGAAACTCTGAAAGATGATTCACAAAATCTATGGTTGTGCATGATTTGACTGCCTTATTTTCCTTTTCATTGATGGACCTACTTGATAACACCATGCAATGTCTGTTTACCTCCTCATCCTTGGATCAAACGTTTCCGCAATCTCCACTGCTGCAGAAAATTTAGGGTATATTTTCCTTAAAAGATGCTACTGGCTCTGCACATTGAGCAGCATGCAGTTGTCATGCACCATTTCTTACTCTTAGATCTGTAATGAAACTTCAGAAGCACATCCAAATCTGGCCAGCCCAAGGAGCCCACATAGTTTGACTGCAAAAAGAGAATTGTCCATTGGGCTTATCCTTCTCCTGACTGTCTCTCCAGCTGATCCTATATTGCTGTACTATTAATTTCTTATGTTTGTGAAATTATCCAGCTTTAGTCATATCCATTGATGCAGCAAAAACGCCTGTCTTTATTGTGTGCCATAGATCTTCCTTAAAATCAAATTTAATTTTTTTTCTAGATTTAAACTATCCTTTTGGTCTTTTGCTCACTGCCAGAGCTAAACGTACTATCTGATAAACATACTGATCTTTCAAGCATTTATAAACAATAATCCAGTCACTTCTTAGGTGTTTCCTTTCCAAGGTAAACATTCCCAGCTGTTCTAGTCTTTGGTTTGTGAAATGTTCTAGTCCCCAAATTAACTTAGCTAGGAATGGAATCCTAGTTTTTCATTTGGTAGAGTGTTGAGTTTGTGTTCTTTTTATTCATCCATCCATATAACCCCCATTCCTACCACCTGAGCCTCAGGCACTCCTGTTTGAATAGCTCAGCTCAACTCCACTTGCATAGAGCTGTTGGTCTTTTAGTAAGAGGGATGTGGTGGCCGTGTTAGTCCACTTTCAAAGGTAATCAATCAAACATATAAACGGCGAGTGACCGTACTCACTCGCAAATGCGCAGTACAGACTTCCCTCTCTGTCCCGCCCCCCCGCATCAATACGTGATGACGGGGGCGGGACAGAGAGGGAAACTGCACGAAGCCGCCGAGGTCACTACCGCTCCCCCCCCCCCCCCCCCCCCCCCCCCCCGAGGTCGCCGCTACCACTTCCCCCACCCGGAGTTGCCGCCGCCACCCCTCCACCCGGCCCGGGCCCTCTCTTCGCTACTGAACTTACATCCATTCGCCGGAACGCAGCACGCACACTGAGCTGCCGTCGGCCTGCCTTCCCTGCTTGTGTCCCGCCCTCGCTGACGTTACGTCACACGAGGGCGGGACACAGGCACAGAAGGAAGGCCGGCGGCAGCTCAGCTGATGTGCGTGCTGCGTTCCGGCGAATGGATGTAAGTTCAGTAGCGAAGAGAGGGCCGGGTGGAGGGGTGGCGGCGGTGACTCCGGGGATGGGGGGGAACAGTAGCAGCGACCTCGCGGGGGGGGGGGGGCAGCCAGCGTCGACCTCCGAAAACCCCAATACCAGCCCATTTTTACGGGCTCAACGGCTAGTAGAAACAGAATAAAATAAAACATAGAAAAGAAAATAACCACTTCAGATCTATTTCAGCCCAATTTTATGGGTCAAAGATACAAATTTTTCCTGATATTAGTAAAGCAACTCAAAAAAGGAGACGAGAGTTTTTGGGCCCCGAATCCTCTCATTAGGGGGTACTTTTAAACTTAAATTTTCATGTAGATGTCTTATCTCCTTAAATGAGACTTATTATGTGTTCTTTGACCCAGATAAATTGCGGCAACTGATTACAGCTAGCGAAAGTGGTGGTACGGTAGTTTTGAATGCCGCAGAGACAAGCTGAAACCGCTGGCAGGGGTCTGCTTCTTACCCTCTCAATTTAGTTTGTTTAGAGATTATTCTCGTTTATTACCTTATACTATTTTCTTTGTATCTTGATCATAGTTAGTGGACTAAGTACTAAGAAAATAGCTTACTCCTTGTTTATTTGAAGGAAGAGGGTATATTTTCTTATGCATTTTCCTGTATTGCCTACATTTATGTTAAATGAATGTATTATTCTGAAACTATAAATAAAGTAAATAAAAAGAAAAGAAAAGAAGATGATATCTTTTTTATTGGACTAACTTAATACATTTTTTGATTAGCGTTTGAAGGTAGCCCTTCTTCGTCAGATCAGAACTAAGCAAATTTTGATAAGTAACAGCATATATAAGTGAAACATCAAAGTATTTCAGTGACAGTCTAAAGGGATGAGGGAGTGGTGGGTTAGGTGAGAAACAGAGAGGGCTGAGAGGATGAGGGACAGGGAGATACGCATGGTGATCAGAGGGTGACAAAGCAGTGAAATTTCATGGTTTATAATGGGCTAGAAAACCCAGATCTTTAAGTCCTGTCTGGTGGCTGTCAAAATATTTAATCATTTTGACTTCAAAGGTTTTTACGCTCCTGTATTGTTTTAAAGTTTCCTTTCAGTATTCTCACCATAAAATCATTGGTACAGTGTTCTGGCTTTGTAAAGTGCTGTCCCACAGAGGTAGCATCCTGGTTGGTACTGGCATTTTTCACGTGATGTCTATGTACATTAAATCTCTTCTTCAGCATCTGGCTTGTTTCTCCAATATAGCACCCTTCGTCACATTTTTTACACTGGATGACATATACTACATTGGAAGATGAGCATGTGAAGGATTCCTTTATGTTGAATTCTTTTCCTTTGTGAATGATTATGAGGTATTGTGAAATTTTTTGGCATAGTTTGCAGCTGGATATATTGCAAGATGTGTGGCATTCACTTCTTTATGGGTCTCTGTTGAGAGCTTTATGCTGACGACACCCAGCTTTATCTCTCCACACCTGACATCACTGCGGAAACCCAGGCCAAAGTATCGGCCTGCTTATCCGACATTGCTGCCTGGATGTCCAACCGCCACCTGAAACTGAACATGGCCAAGACCGAACTTCTTGTCTTCCCACCCAAACCCACTTCTCTTCTACCTCCACTCTCTATTTCGGTTGATAACACCCTCATCGTCCCCGTCTCATCTGCCCGCAACCTCGGTGTCATCTTCGACTCCTCCCTCTCCTTCTCGGCGCATATCCAGCAGATAGCCAAGACCTGTCGCTTCTTCCTCTACAACATTAGCAAAATCCGCCCTTTCCTCTCTGAGCACACCACCCGTACTCTCATCCACTCTCTCGTTACCTCTCACATTGACTACTGCAACCTACTCCTCACTGGTCTCCCACTTAGCCACCTATCCCCCCTTCAGTCCGTTCAGAACTCTGCTGCACGTCTTATATTCCGCCAGAACCGATACACTCATATCACCCCTCTCCTCAAGTCACTTCATTGGCTTCCGATCAGGTACCGCATTCAATTCAAGCTTCTGCTACTAACCTACAAATGTACTCGATCTGCAGCCCCTCCCTACCTCTCAACCCTCATCTCCCCTTACGTTCCTACCCGTAACCTCCGCTCTCAAGACAAATCCCTCCTTTCAGTACCCTTCTCCACCACCGCCAACTCCAGGCTCCGCCCTTTCTGCCTCACCTCACCCCACGCGTGGAACAAACTCCCCGAGCCCATACGCCAGGCCCACTCCCTGCCCATCTTCAAATCTCTGCTTAAAGCCCACCTCTTCAATGTCGCTTTCGGCAACTAACCTCTACACCTCTACCCAGGAAAGCTAGACTGCCCCAACTTGACATTTCATTCTTTAGATTGTAAGCTCCTTTGAGCAGGGACCGTCCTTCTTGGTTTATTTTGTACAGCGCTGCGTAACCCTAGTAGCGCTCTAGAAATGTTAAGTAGTAGTAGTAGCTTGCTCCTCACTAGCTTGTGTTTTAAATTGGGTGGCTATCGGAAGGCCAGCACTGGTGGGGATGGGAATATCTCTTTCCGTAATTCATCCTCCTGGAGTAGTGGCTGCAGATCTTTTATGATTTTCCTCGGTACTGAATTAAAACTGCTGGGCCAATAGTCTGGTCTCTGCTACCTTTCAAAACTTTCATGTTTGTATTGATAAACTATAATGTGCTGGCTCATTGGCAGTGCACCGTGCTTCTATGCAAGAAATTTGGGCTCAGTTCCTCAGGCCCAGCTGCATATGGAGGCAAAATTCTCAAACCGAGGAGGAGGGTCCTAGCCAAATCTGTGACATCTGATCTTTTATTTATTTATTTTATTTATTTACTTGGATATTCATCCCTTTCTAGCTTAAGTCCTAGGATGGGTAACAAATGACTCTCCATAAGAGTGACAATAATGTAAAGCCAATCCAGCAAGTACAAATACCTTGGCGGCAAAGAGAGACCCCTCCCTTAAATGAGTCACCAACCAGTAACAGTCAATAATCAGCCGGCATATTCAGTATTTTTTAAAGCACCAACTGCTGCTGGCTAAATTAGACCCAGTTAATAATGTTGAGGCACCGGCATTGAATATCTGACCATGACAGGGCAGGTGCTAGACACCTTCTCTTAAATGTGGGTCCCTGCCAAAATTCAGCTGAGACCCACATAAGAGGATTTGTTAGGTCCTCCTTCCTCTTCCCTCCTCTGCTTGTCCCCTTCTGCTCCCACTCTGTCTGGTTCTGTGTTTAAAATGATGGCGCTATTCCCCAGTGGTAGTCTTGTGGTACTACCGCTAGGGGTCAGCACTGTCATTTTGATCCGAGAGCCGGAAGGGGACCGCTCCTGTCCCATCCCACTAAACTACCAGGGATCACCTCTGGGTAAAACCTGGGGTGAGGGGGATCAGAATTTAAAAGGTGGGAAGGGGGGGAGATCAAACCTTAGAGGTGGGATGGGAGGAATCAAACCATGGATTCTTTTGTGAACAAATATTTTCAAGCCTCAATGCTTATCTCTTGCATCCACGCCTGCCAGCTCTACTTGAAGTCCATGGTGTACAAGCTGCTAGACTTTGTGGACCCTCTCCCTCCAAAGCAGGCCGCTTATCTTCACCAGATAGCCAATATGCAGAGGGCGTGTCAAAAATATCTGGTTAGGGGCACCTTCAACATTTTTGAAGTGGTATCCAGACTCTTCTGGCTGCTCATCTCTGATCTAGAACCTACAGTTCAGAAGAGGTTGGAGGATGTCCCATGCCGAGGCCATAATCTTGGATACTTACCTTATCAAGAAGTATTCTATCACCATTAAGCCCCTGTCTCGGCCTGCCCCCTCTTTTGCAGTCTCCACTGATGAAAGATCTTTTGTTTGGTGGCGGCCACTTCAGCATGCAGGTTCAATGAGCTTCAGGCTGTAGTGTGGCAAGCCCACCTTACATGAAGTTTGATTGTTAGAGTAGTTTTCTGCACGCACCTTAAGTTTCTTCCTAAGGTGGTGTCGGAGTTTCCTCTTAACCAGTCAATTGACCTACAAAAATGCTTTTCAATAGCTGACACCCATCCTGGTGGATGCACACTGGACAACTTGAACTGCAAGCAAGCCTTGGCTTCTACCTTGAGCAGATTAAAGCCCATAGACAGTCCACCCAGCTTTTTGCTTCTTATGACCCAAACAGGATGGGAGCAGCTATCAGTAAGCACATATCCAATTGGCTAGCAGACTGCATCTTTCATTTACACCGAGGCTGGGCTGACTCTTGAGGGTCATAACATGGTTCATAAAGTCAGAGCCATGACCGTGTCAATAGTGCACTTGAGATCAGCCTCTTGAGAAGATTTACAATTCTGCAACGTGATGTTTAGTCCACACATTTACATCTCATTACTGTCTAGAGCAACATTCCTGTCACAACAGCCGTTTTGGTCAGACAGTCCTGCAGGATTTGTTGGTGTCTAGGACCCAATTCCACCCTCCTAGGCACCCTTATTTTCTGTTCTAGGCTTCACCTTTACAACAGGCCTCATTCGGTTGGTAATTATTGGTTCTTATTGGCCTTGCAGTTGCAAGTCTCTATTGACCGACGTTTGTTGTTTTCAGTGAGCATGGTAGCTGGGATTCCCAGATTTAAGAATCGTTGTTCAGTTTGTCCTCAGAGAAAGTGAAGTTACTTACCTGTAGCAGGTGATCTCCAAGGACAGTAGGGCATGAACTATCCCCTCCCACCTCCCAGTTCAGTTCTTTTAGCTATTTTGCTGTACTGATGATCCCACACACTCACGCTGGGTTGGAAGGCACATGCGCATGCATGATGGGATGCTGCCAAAGGCACAGAATGCGGGTAAAAAAAAAGCCCCCAGCACAAATGGCCATTCGGTAAGAGAAGTCTTACCTCATGGCCATGCGACAAGGAGCCCTTACTGCCACCCATTGAGGTAGAGATAAGGGCTCTCACTGGACAGTGCGCGGCAATACCCGATTACCACTGGGTTACCACCGCACAAGCCATTTCCGGGGATTTTCTTTTTCTGTTCAGGGCCGGATTACTGCGTTGGGCCAGCGGTAGTCCTGAAAGTGTGAGTGGTAAGCCCAGATTTGGGAACCCCTGGTTATGCCTATTGAATAGCAGGCCTAAATCTTGCTCTTACTTAATTTTAGGAAGAAAATAAAAACCTGGTTATTCAGGAAATTTGTACTGAGCAATATCTTGTAATTGATTCTGTCTTTTATTAGATGTTCTCCTGGGTTGTATCCTAGTCTATTTTTCTAAGCCGCTTAGAACTGCAAGGTCATTGCGGCATACAAGACTGTACGTTATGTTATCTGGCGCAGTGCTGTCACCTATATGGATAGCAGAGTTGAATATATGAATTCAGTTATGTGATAGTGTTTAACTTAGGCCGATGACCATACCAATGATCTCCTTTATGTTCGACTCTGGAGTCCATACCTTTGAAAGGATATAAAAAGGATGTAGGTGATCCAGAGAGAGACTACCAAAATGGTTGAGGGTCTGCACCAAAAAACATATAAAATGAAACTTAAGACCCTCAAAATGTATGCCCTAGAAAAAAGGAGAGACGGAGACATGATGTAAATATTTAAGTAACTCAAATGTATAAATACTGCGTAAGAAACAAAACTTCTTTTCAAAAGAAAGTGTTCTCTAAATGAGTGGTCAAAGTGTGAGGTTCTACGGACGTAGACTCAGGAGCAACATTAGAAAATATTCCTTACGAAAGGGATGGTGAAAAGATGCAGCAAGCAGAAAAACAGCACAAAGGGCCTTTAAAAACACAGTGAACACAATTCTTTCATATAAAAAATCCTTTAATAATGGAATTTGATTGGAGGAAGACCCGACATGGGCCGTGTTTAGGTGCTACCGCACCTGCGTCAGGGGTTACACCAATGACTAAAAAAACCTTCAACAGACTAGTTTCAACTGTCTGATGTTTTCCCTCCAAACAACATGCAGTGATAGACTCAAGCACACCATTAGTGTGAGTCGCAATGAGATTTAAAAAAATGGTGTGCTTGAGTCTTTCACTGCATGTTGTTTGGAGGGAAAACATCAGACAGTTGAAACTGGTCTGTTGAAGGTTTTTTCAGTCATTGGTGTGACCCCTGACGCAGGTGCGGTAGCACCGAAACACTGCCCGTGTTGGGTCTTCCTCCAATCAAATTCCAGTATTAAAGGATTTTTTTTATATGAAAGAATTGTGTTCCCTGTGTTTTTAAAGGCCCTTTGTGCTGTTTTTCTGCTTGGACTTTTTTCGTACTTAGCTCCCTCTGTTTGTTGCAGAAAAGATGCAGCAGCCACCCAGAGGAGGTGACGGGGACTGTAACAGTAGTAGATTTCAAGAAAACATGGGATAATCTATCTTACTTTTTTTTTTTTTTTTACATTTGCAGATCTGGAGTTGTTAAAGTTTTATTGTAAACTGTCGTAATAATTTTGCAAATGGTGGCATATCAGGTCAATATATACAAAATGTAGATGAACGCTGGGCCCTTTGGATAAGTATTAAAATGCACTGGCTGAACCATTAAGAGGAATCCTGTTTCTATGGTTCCAAAATCAGGGAAACTGATTTTATTCATTTTTATGTCTACTTTCTGTGTATTATGTAACAGAGTTCATGCCAAGAAAAGCTTGTGAGTTGCTTAGCAACAGTACCTCTGAATTCCCAGTATTTGTCCAGGTGCCTAGAATAAAATTATGCTTAGAGCCTTCTGCCTTTTACAAATAACTGAATGACTTATGGGTCATTTCTAATTACAGTTGCATGCTGCATGTAACAATTTAGGAAAGCTGTCATGACATTGAAGGAACTATGTAGTATTTGTTCAGTGATTTAAGAGAATATTAATAAATCCAGACTTGTTTATTGAGAATATACAACATTTACATGGATGCACTTTTTAAAGTATCTTTTGGACAGTGCTTGTTTCCCTGGTTGCCTGTGGTGGTCTTTTTGAGAGGCCCTTTGACCCTGGGAAATGTAATGTTGCTTGGTTGTAATCTCTGCAGAAGTAAACACCACTAAATATCCTAATCACGGGTCAGAGGACACAAACTGCCCAACTGTACCTTGCAAATGGCGAGAGTAATAAGTAGTGATTACACAGTCGTTAAAATTTTAGTAGATGGATAAACTCTCAAAGCTACTTCAATAACCCGTTGCTTAGTACGGGAAGTAGTTACCTTGGCAGCGTTTACAAAGTACTTTTAACATTGCAGTTCTGTAACTTGGTGCCCCAGGGTCGAAAGCACGAGTTCTCACTTAATAGATTTCTGCCTGTTCCTTTTTGTTCCCTCTTCCACAGTGACTCAGAGACATCAGCACCAGTCTCTCTGGGGATTGTCTTGTAGATTTAGCACCTCTATATTTCTGAATTTTCTCCTTATAGACTGCTTTATTAGTCGAGGAAGAAACACAGATTTATTATGAAGCTGAAGGCAGCGGGAGACTGAACATTGATCAAGTTCTTATAAGAATGCTACAGCTAGGATTATATTTTGCCTTTTGTCAAGTTATACATTTTTTTATTTAGTAGTTGATAGACCACCATTTGGAACATGCCAACATGGCGGTGCCCAGTGTTATCCCTGTAAAATAATTAGGACTCGGAAAACTTTATCAGACAATAATTTTTGTGTTTAACCAAAATGACATCATTCTGTGTTAAGGAGTTGCAGCTCGCAGATCTTGCTTATCTTTCAAAAGTCTGACTGATTAGACTACTACGATGTGAATTGTTGCAGTATTTATTTTATTTGTAACACTTATACCCCGCGCTTTCCCACTTATTAGCAGGTTCAGTGCGGCTTACATAATATCTTAGAAGCTGACTCAGGCTTTCTGTGTGTTTATGTTGCTATAGGACAAGAAACCACAGCAAACCAGCTGTTGTTTACCATAATGGAACTATGCATGAATTTTTTTGGATTTAGCTCACACCTTAACAATGAAATACAAGCAAAGTTACATTCAAGTATAGAAAATATTTCTCTATCCCTGGAGAGCTTTACAGTCTGTCTGTACCTTAGCCAATGGAGGGTTAAGTGATTTTTTTTTTAATTTGTACCCCGCGTTTTCCCACTCATGGCAGGCTGAATGCGGCTTACGTGGGGCAATGGAGGGTTAAGTGACTTGCCCAGAGTCACAAGGAGCTGCCTGTGCCTGAAGTGGGAATCAAACTCAGTTCCTCAGTTCCCCAGGACCAAAGTCCACCACCCTAACCACTAGGCCACTCCTCCACTGTTGCTACTATTTGAGATTCTACATGGAATGTTGCTATTCCACTAGCAACATTCCATGTATAAGTCGGCCCTTGCAGATCACCAATGTGGCCGCGCAGGCTTCTACATGGAATGTTGCTAGTGAAATAGCAACATTCCATGTAGAATCTCCAATAGTAGCAACATTCCATGTAGAATCTCCAATAGTATCTATTTTATTTTTGTTACATTTGTACCCCGTGCTTTCCCACTCATGGCAGGCTCAATGCGGCTTACATGGGTAATGGAGGGTTAAGTGAGTTGCCCAGAGTCACAAGGAGCTGCCTGTGCCTGAAGTGGGAATCGAACTCAGTTCCCCAGGACCAAAGTCCACCACTAGGCCACTCCTCCACTCGCCCAAGATCATAGAGAGCCACAGTAGGATTTGAATCCGACTTCCCTGGTTCTCAACCTGCTGCTCGAACCATTGGGCAGCGGCTACTCCACTGAAAAGCACGAACTTTTCCAGATATACTTTGTGTTTCTCCTGATGTCACCATTAGGAAATGGGCAAAAGCATCACACAGAACATGCTCATTTCATGATGTTGTCTTTAGCTAAGTGCAAGAAGCCAAAAATACTGGATGACTACACTTTATTTTTTTTATACCTTCCCTCGTTTTCATCCCCTTTTTAATCAATCCAGTTTGTGCTTCGTAAAAGCAGTTGCTACTCGTATTTTGCTACATTATCATTTACATACATAAGTGCCTTACGTGGATCGCTCAAAGCCATGATTCCATGATGTTAACCTCCATTTGAATATCCATTTAGTATTTTCATGACCAGTTGATTACACAAGCCCATATTTAAAACAAATGTAATGAAACATCTGCTCCTTTTGATTTTTGTACTCTTGTCTTTTTCATGTTACAAGTGCTTGTGTGAAGTGGTGGTCTAGTTACAAATGCCAGGCAAGTGCTGCAATAGTCGATTAATCACAGCACGAACTGTACATAGGGCATAATTAATTCACCTGTGAAGCTGTAGCAATAGATAATCTCCCTGTAGCCCTGCCAGTTCCATAACATTAGATCTCTGGAGTAAAGGTATTTGCTCAAAAAGTGATATTAACTCTCTGAGTAGCAGCGGGGTACATGGCTGCATGGATCTATAAGTGCTTAGACTGCCTTCTATCTGGAGTGGACTAAAGGCTAGACACAGTCCACCCAGCTTTTTGTTTCTTTTGATCCAGATCGGATGGGGGTGGCCGTCGGCAAACGCACAGTTTCTAATTGGCTAGCAGATTGCATTTCCTTCTCTTATGCCCAGGCTGGGCTGACTCTAGAGTGTCATGTCAAAGCTCATAATTTCAGAGCCACGGCAGTGTCGGTAGCCCTCTTGCAGTCAGCCTCCATAGAGGAAATCTGCAAAGCTGCGATGTGGTCTTCTGTCCACACATTCACATCTCATATGAGTTTATCTTGTTGGGCAGACTGGATGGACCGTGCAGGTCTTTTTCTGCCGTCATCTACTATGTTACTTTGAGGCATATTTTCAAAGCACTTAGCCTCCCAAAGTTTCATAGAAACCTATGGAACTTTGGAAGGCTAAGTGCTTTGAAAATATGCCTGATATAAGTCTCCAGAGATCAGTTGTTTGACTGAGAATTGATAAATGATTGGCATACAGTTCTGATATATAGTATATATTTCTGGATAAACGCGTCTGATTAGTTCATTTGCTTTTCTCCTTTGAAGAGAAAGATGACATTCACTTCCTTTGCAAAAAGAAATGCTGTTCTGTTTTCATACATCTCACAGGCAGTGTCGTATGCACTGGTGTCTATATGGAATCAAATCCATGTGGCCTTAGATAATGTTAAGGACGTTCTCTTGATTCACTTTGACGTGATCACTGCCTTTGATCTTGTTGACCATTTGCTTGTTCTGCATAGGGTAGCAGAGGTGAGTGTTTCTGTATCAGCTCATTTTTTTTTTCAGGCCTGCTCTAAATTCTTATGAACAATCGACTTTCTCTGCCCTACCCCTTTACATTGTGGGGATCCCCCAAGGATCATATCTTTCTCTCATGCTGGTCAATGTATTCTTATTTTTTTGCCAATACTATCCAGCTGGTAACATACCCATACCAGCTGGAACTTAGATTTCCATATCCATTGTAACTGTTTTCTTTGTCAGCGAATAGCTTCTAATAATTTTTTGATGAACTTTCAGTTTCCAGTTTGTCATTCAGAAATCACAGGCACAGGAATTCCATTAAAAACCTTGGTGCATTCTTTAGGGGTTATTCTAGGTAATAGACAATTTTGCACCCTACATTTCTTCTTAAGTCAACATGTGTTGTCAAGGTTTTAGAATGATCAGGTCCCTCCTTAACGGTGCTGCCACCAAGGTATTGTTGCATGCCTTGCCTTGATTATTGTAGTTCGCTTTTTGCAGGTGTACTTATCTTTCAGTTGAAATGGATACAAATAATTGAAAATACCTTGCACCCTTTTGCGTTTTGAACAGAACTGGCTACTCAACCCATATCGCATCAAGTTCTTGACCTAAATTCAGTAGTTATTTCTTACCCCCCCCCCCCTCCCCTTGGTTGTTAAGATCTTTGATGTGGTTGCACTGTATATGCCAGTGTGCATTTTGGCATTTTACATTTTGCATTGTGGGACTCTCTTCCCCTTGGCTTACTTTTGGAAAGCTCTTTCCCAAAATCTAAAAAAGGGGTGGAGATGTGGTTAGTTCAATAGACTTTCAGTGACCTGGTAAATTAATAAGTTAGACAGGCAGGTCCCCCCCCCCCCCCCCCCCCCCTTCCAAATTTTATTGAATAATCAACACAATTAAAAATAATAAAGAAACATGTGAAAAAGATTAAAGGTGTACAAAAAATAAAAATAGCCCATGTCAAGAGGTGGAGGGATTCAAATTATATAGTCCAAATATGAGACTATTAGCCAAGATGGCTGCTGTATGCACCTGACGACGCGTGTGGAGTCTCTTTGCACTCTTCCTGTTTTTTTTCCCTTCCAGTGCCGAAGAGAAGGGGACGGTCTGCTTCTGGAGCCTCTCGGCGACCTAGTACTCTTTCAGTTGCCAGAACTCTTTTCTGCAGAGAGCCGGGTTCCCGAGAGAGTCAGTGAGCGAGCCCGCTGGAGCAGTGTGCGGCAGTTGGAGGTTCTAGACTGCTCCCTGGGCTAGAGATTTCATTCAGCCCCAACATGAGAGCCCCTCCCTTCCCCCCCCCCACCCAGCCGCAGGAAAGGCTAAAGTGGCTAGGGCTCTTCAGCTTGGACAAAAGGCGGCTGAGGGGAGATATGATAGAGGTCTATAAAATAATGAGTGGAGTGGAACGGGGGTAGATGTGAAGCGTCTACGCTTTCCAAAAATACTAGGACTAGGGGGCATGCAATGAAACTACAATGTAGTAAATTTAAAACGAATCGGAGAAAATTTTCTTCACTCAACGTGTAAGGTTTGGATGGCTTCCTAAAGAAAAAGTCAATAGACCATTATTAAATGGACTTGAGGAAAATCCACTATTTCTGGGATAAACAATATAGAATGTTTTGCACTTTTTTGTGGTATCTTGCCAGGTATTTGTGACCTGGATTGGCCACTGTTGGACACAGGATGCTGGGCTTGATGGACCTTTGGTCTTTCCCAGTATGGCAATACTTATGGACTTATGTAAGAAAGCAGCTCCTTGTTGTCAGCTTCCTCAGATCTGTGTTTGGGTAGTCCCGTAGAGACTAAGCAACCAGAGGCAAAGAGTCAGCCAGGGGGTGCTCCAGAAGCCTTGAATTTGCAGGGTTCTACAGCGGCTTCCACAGCTGTTTTACTACCAAATTCGGGGGAGTTGGAGGCTGTGAGTATGGAGAACCAGTCTTCGATCATGATGGAACAGGGGCTGGTTCCACAATATACTTTTTCCTTAGCAAACCCTGCTGAAGTAACTCTGGACATTTTATGGACATTAAAAGTGGACCTGGGTGAAGCTTTGTGCCCCCAGGTCCAAAAGCTGGGCCAGGATTTGATCAGTTTGGAGGGCAAGTTTTTAGCCCCATATATTTTTCTAAATGTTTCCTTGCAATACACTTAATAGAGCTGAAATGATTTTTGGCATGAGTTTATATTTTCAAAATGTATTTTATATAAAATAAAATATTTGGTTGTTTATTTGCCATCGCTTATTTTCATGGGTTAGAATAACTGCACTGTTAAATAGTATGATGACAGTGTCTTGACTAATCCAGCAAGAGTTTACACAGAGCATGAAATATAGCTATTCAACTTCTATCCTCTTTACGTTTTCTGTTAATAGTAGGGTTCCCTCTTTAGGTTTCACTGCTTTTCAGTACCATGTCCTGGACAGCTCCTGTGATGGCCCCACAGCCCTATCAAAATTAATTTGGGATATGCAGAGTAAAAGTTATTTCACTTTCTCCTTTTCTTTGTTTTTGATACTTTTTCTTTAAATTTTGTTGTGTTTTGTTATTGTACTCTTGTAATTTTATTCAGAGAAATAAAATAAACTTAAAATGAATATAGACCAAAATTAATAGAGCTTTTCAAATGTTTGGAATTTGCTAAAGAATTAGGCTAAGCTAACAGTTCTTGCTGTTGAAAATCATCTTAGCCATTCAGTATACATTAGTGTCCATAACTCATTGAAACTAACAAAAAGTTATGTGTGTGAATTTTGTTGTAAACCACTTGAGCATTTATGATAGGCAGTATATCAAAAAAGTTGAAGCTGAATTTCTCCAGTTTTACATTTTTAAAAAGTGCTTAGATATAATACAAAAAAAATCTTTTCAGCTTGAATTGTATGATAGTATCGAAGAAGAAGGGTAATTAATTGCAGTTAGAACACTGCACAAGGGTACTCTAGGAGAAGAAATTAAAATATTTCATGAACCAGAGCTTCTGGAGTTTTCAAAATGGCTGTTCATATACCACAGAAACATGTAGATACTTTTAGAAAGCATTGACTCTTATAAAACACATTGGGCCCCTTTTACCAAGCTGTGGTAAAAGGGGGGGCCTGTGGTGTGGTCAGCACATGGATTTGCTGTGCACCGAGGCCCCCTTTTACTACAGAGGGTAAAAAGTGGTTTTCGGCCAAAAACAAAAGTCCTTGGCGTGCGGCTGTTTCTGCTCATGACGGTAAGGGCTCTTGTGCTAACCCAGCGGTAACTGGGCAGCATGGTTACTGCCGGGTAAGCCCCAGTGATAACAAAAATTTTAAAAATGTGTTTTTTTTGCGCCGGAAATGGTGTGCGCTGGAGGTGGGAACTACCACCAAGCTTCTGTGGTAGCCCAGCAGTAGTCCTGATTTGGTGCACATCAATGCCGCGGTAGCTGTACCATGGCATTGTAAAAGGGCCCCATTGAGTCTTATGAAGACCCTTTGTTACACACTAGCTAAATTATGTTCCTTCGTAGGTGCAACTTAGAATACTAATTCTCTGTTAGAAGGATATAAGTACATAAGTACATAAGTAGTGCCATACTGGGAAAGACCAAAGGTCCATCTAGCCCAGCATCCTGTCACCGACAGTGGCCAATCCAGGTCAAGGGCACCTGGCACGCTCCCCAAACGTAAAAACATTCCAGACAAGTTATACCTAAAAATGCGGAATTTTTCCAAGTCCATTTAATAGCGGTCTATGGACTTGTCCTTTAGGAATCTATCTAACCCCTTTTTAAACTCCGTCAAGCTAACCGCCCGTACCACGTTCTCCGGCAACGAATTCCAGAGTCTAATTACACGTTGGGTGAAGAAAACTTTTCTCCGATTCGTTTTAAATTTACCACACTGTAGCTTCAACTCATGCCCTCTAGTCCTAGTATTTTTGGATAGCGTGAACAGTCGCTTCACATCCACCCGATCCATTCCACTCATTATTTTATACACTTCTATCATATCTCCCCTCAGCCGTCTCTTCTCCAAGCTGAAAAGCCCTAGCCTTCTCAGCCTCTCTTCATAGGAAAGTCGTCCCATCCCCACTATCATTTTCGTCGCCCTTCGCTGTACCTTTTCCAATTCTACTATATCTTTTTTGAGATACGTAGACCAGTACTGAACACAATACTCCAGGTGCGGTCGCACCATGGAGCGATACAACGGCATTATAACATCCGCACACCTGGACTCCATACCCTTCCTAATAACACCCAACATTGCATGTTTAGGTAGTGTAGTAGGAATGCATCCCGAAAAATAGCTGCAATTCAGGTGGGGAGGGGGGGGGGAGTTGTCAGTTATTTTGGAATGACCACATATAGTAGTTGAATTTAAGTACCATGATTGTGTCCTGTTGCTTGCTTACTTCTTCTTGCCCACCTCCCTCTAGGCCAAGGATTCTTCCTGCCATGACCAGTCTAAAGTAAGTTTGGAAGGGATGAAAAATAGGGAGAAAATCCCCAGCCCTGATTTGAATTGAGCTGAAAGCCCAAATAAGCAAAAACAGGTAGTTGCTACTATTATTTCTGAAACTCGATGGGCGCACATGAGACTTTTGCATTTGACTTGGAAAAATGTCAAACAAAAATCAGTCAGAGCCAGCAACTCAATGTAACATTAACCATGCATATCCGATGGCCAAGTTGGTCACTGCCCTCCAGGTCTTTGTCGTTGAGTGTTAAGCAACGAAGATGGGAGAATAAATATGTTGCTTTGGAAAGCAGGGAGACTAAATAATGTAGATTTTGATGCAAATATTGTTTGGCAGACCTTTGAGCAACCTAATTCAAAAATATATTCCTAAATTGAATTTGGCATGTCAGTAGCATGTGATATGCAGGGTCCTAGTATTGAACGCGACTGGCCAGTGATAACACGTTAGGTTAAATATGCATGCAACAGGTTTCTTCAGACTCTGTGATACTCTGTTGCAGCTGTGAAATGAGTATGGCTGGTATGTATGTTTGTATATGCACTGGGATATAGTAGATTCTGAAAATCCTAGTTGGGAGAATTGAGTTGTGTGTTTCAAAATGGACATTTTTTGAACCAAATAGGTAAAAGAATGGTAGTGTTTCATTTCCATTGGCAAGAATTCTTGTTTAGTTCAAGACTCGAATGCATATTTATGCTTGCATATATATTTTATAAGCTTAAAGCATGTTGAGTGATCTGTAAATTCAAATGTCATTAAACGTAAATAATTGTCAGTAAATGTAAATAATTTGGGTCACTCTTTCTCTTGCACAGTCTGTGGCAGCTATAGAAGAACATCTTGGTCAGAATTAAAGAAATTATTCCTTTATCAAATATAAAATTTGTTATTTTTGGCCCTTCTGCTTCTTTCTTGTTTTTGGCCTGATACTTAGAAACATCACATACGGTTTATGATTCCTCAGAGAAACTGGAATAATTGATGCTACGGGACATTTTGAAATATGCATGGAAGGTGGAAAGGAGAATGCTTAGCCAGGAATATTTAAGGGATAAACTGTGTGCTGGCCGCAGTGCCAGTGGCTTCCGCCCAGCAGATGCACCAGCAGCTTAATATGCTCAACTGATGAAACTACGAAGAGAGGTGTAAACAGGAGGCAGAGAGAAAAATGGAAAGGAAAGGAGTTTGTAGCCAGTATGACAATATTACGATGGTGCTTGTAAGGGTAGAGGAATTAGGTCAGGTTTGCAGAGCTATATTAAATAAGATTGTGTTGTTTTACAGGACTGTTACTTTTGCTTATTTTTTTTTATTATATTGGGAGCAATGACATCAATAGTGTGTTGGGCAAATAAACAGCGGTGACCATCAAATGAAAAGGCAAAAAATGGTCAGCGATTTCCTCTCAATGTGTCAGCTAAATGCTGTTATCAAGGAAATTCTCTAGATGGGACCAGAAATGGTACAGTCTGATCAAAGAATTTTCAGTTTATTTAACTTTCAAAATTGCCCTAGAACATAACTTTCCTTTTGTAAATAAATCTAAAAATTCCCAATAATTATAGCAGTTTCAGCAATGTAAAATGCAACTTTAGAGCCCAATGCAATGCAGTTTGAACAGCCTGTCCTCTCTATCAGAGCTTGGCAGGAAAAGAAAGAAAGAGGTTTCACAGGGCAAATTAATTAATTAAGCAATAAGCATTAAATTAAAGAGAATATCAGGTATCTCACCTATAGCCAGAAAGTTGATGGACCATGCAGTTCTTTTTCTGCCGTCATCTACTATGTTACTATGTCAGATTCATTCAAATATAATCTATGTTTGCCCTTGGTATTTTCGTGGAGATCTTTCTCTTGTTGTTTCTTCATATCAATACTGCATTGACATTTCCCTTGTGGTATTAAATGAATGGGCATCTCTAAAATTAGGTATGCGATTGATAGTAGGAAATAGTCACGTGTATGTGTATATACAGACATGAACAAAGTAAAAGCAGATCACATACAAAATACCAAAACAAGTAAAAGAATTGGTTTATTATACAGTTACCCGACGTGGCCACGTTTCGCCCTCAGGCTGCATCAGGGGTAAAAGAGGGGTAAAAACACAGTATACCCCTAATAGTAAAAATCAAACCATCTATGCCACTTCTTCACACAAACAGATTCACTTGTCTCAATGAACTGGCAGCATAGACAGACAGATATAAAACATCCATGAAAACAGTGTAGCGGTGTTTCCTGCCTCAGCACATCATTACATACCTCTAGGAAGGTCATCTAAAGGTTTAGAAGCCACCGTTGAGATCCTGTCCGTGGAGAGCCATATCTGTCTACAAATGGTGACCTGTTATCTCCCTTCTGTTTAATATCACAGAAAAAAAGTGTTTAGGCTTGTCAGCAAGCTAAAAAAAAGTGGAATAAGAATCTCTGAAGCTTTTTCTTAACTGCATATGTAATTCTCAGCCCCCTAAGAGCTGTAAGATCCCCGCAGGCACAAACTGTCAAGGCCTGCTTTTCACGAAGTCTGCTTAATGTGCTAGCAAAGAGAATATTGCTCTGTTACGATTACACAGCTGCCCTTGTAACACACTGACTCATCTAAAGACTCTTTCAGTTACATATTAGCTAAGTTATATGTTCCTTTAAACTGTTATATGAAGAGGATTTTTCCCCTCCTCCCGATTTCCTCTATTATTGCATATACAGTGGGGGAAATAAGTATTTGATCCCTTGCTGATTTTGTAAGTTTGCCCACTGACAAAGACATGAGCAGCCCATAATTGAAGGGTAGGTTATTGGTAACAGTGAGAGATAGCACATCACAAATTAAATCCGGAAAATCACATTGTGGAAAGTATATGAATTTATTTGCATTCTGCAGAGGGAAATAAGTATTTGATCCCCCACCAACCAGTAAGAGATCTGGCCCCTACAGACCAGGTAGATGCTCCAAATCAACTCGTTACCTGCATGACAGACAGCTGTCAGCAATGGTCACCTGTATGAAAGACACCTGTCCACAGACTCAGTGAATCAGTCAGACTCTAACCTCTACAAAATGGCCAAGAGCAAGGAGCTGTCTAAGGATGTCAGGGACAAGATCATACACCTGCACAAGGCTTGAATGGGCTACAAAACCATCAGTAAGACGCTGGGTGAGAAGGAGACAACTGTTGGTGCCATAGTAAGAAAATGGAAGAAGTACAAAATGACTGTCAATCGACAAAGATCTGGGGCTCCACGCAAAATCTCACCTCGTGGGGTATCCTTGATCATGAGGAAGGTTAGAAATCAGCCTACAACTACAAGGGGGGAACTTGTCAATGATCTCAAGGCAGCTGGGACCACTGTCACCACGAAAACCATTGGTAACACATTACGACATAACGGATTGCAATCCTGCAGTGCCCGCAAGGTCCCCCTGCTCCGGAAGGCACATGTGACGGCCCGTCTGAAGTTTGCCAGTGAACACCTGGATGATGCCGAGAGTGATTGGGAGAAGGTGCTGTGGTCAGATGAGACAAAAATTGAGCTCTTTGGAATGAACTCAACTCGCCGTGTTTGGAGGAAGAGAAATGTTGCCTATGACCCAAAGAACACCGTCCCCACTGTCAAGCATGGAGGTGGAAATGTTATGTTTTGGGGGTGTTTCTCTGCTAAGGGCACAGGACTACTTCACCGCATCAATGGGAGAATGGATGGGGCCATGTACCGTAGAATTCTGAGTGACAACCTCCTTCCCTCCGCCAGGGCCTTAAAAATGGGTCGTGGCTGGGTCTTCCAGCACGACAATGACCCAAAACATACAGCCAAGGCAACAAAGGAGTGGCTCAGGAAGAAGCACATTAGGGTCATGGAGTGGCCTAGCCAGTCACCAGACCTTAATCCCATTGAAAACTTATGGAGGGAGCTGAAGCTGCGAGTTGCCAAGCGACAGCCCAGAACTCTTAATGATTTAGAGATGATCTGCAAAGAGGAGTGGACCAAAATTCCTCCTGACATGTGTGCAAACCTCATCATCAACTACAGAAGACGTCTGACCGCTGTGCTTGCCAACAAGGGTTTTGCCACCAAGTATTAGGTCTTGTTTGCCAGAGGGATTAAATACTTATTTCCCTCTGCAGAATGCAAATAAATTCATATACTTTCCACAATGTGATTTTCCGGATTTAATTTGTGATGTGCTCTCTCACTGTTACCAATAACCTACCCTTCAATTATGGGCTGCTCATGTCTTTGTCAGTGGGCAAACTTACAAAATCAGCAAGGGATCAAATACTTATTTCCCCCACTGTATATACGTCACACTGAATGTTTCTGATTTTAAACACAGTGTAATATTAGACATAGGCCTGAGTAAACAACATAACACAGTTTATAAATTGCTACTTCATTTATTTAAAATTATCCAACATCCATATCACCTATGTGAACAAATGTCTCTTTAGTTAATCAACCAAACTGACCAAATTTAATTGATAATTAGATTCAGTGTTGGTCCCTTTGAAGTAAAGACAGATGCCGGTCTCCACCATGAACATCAGAATTCACCTGGTCTGTCTCAAAGCATTTGAGAGCATTAAACACATGTTTCTTTTGAAGGCAATGGTTCACTATTGGCGCTTCCTTCAGCTCTCTGTGCATTGTACATCGGTGCTCTATCAAATGGGTCTTCAGTTTTCTAGATGTTTGTCCCACATAGATTCCAAAACAGGGACACAAAATGATATAAACTACAAACACTGAATCACATGTGGTAAAATTTTTGACTGATGTTTATAATACTCTCATGATGAACATAGACATTTGTAACAGAAAAATTGAGATAGTGGCAAACTGTTCTTCAGAGACAGGGTGACAGCTATCAAAATGCAGGAAGGTGTTGCAATTGGTGCTCGTTCTAAACATGGTGGTTTAAAAAAAACAACAAAACTTGATCTGATCTTGAAATCGTAATGTCCAAAATTGAGATGTTATTGTGAAAAGACTTCACAAATTTGATAGTTGGATGACAATTGTTCAAGTAGCTCAGAAACTCATTGAGCTTTTCCAAAGTATTCATCCAAATCAAAAATGCCATCAATAAATCTTTTCCAGAGTCTCACATATCCAAAGAACTCAGAGTTGTAAACAAAATCCTCTTCAAATTTAGACATGAATAAATTCGCCACAGACGGGGCTATTGTGGCCCCCCGTGGTCACTCCTGAAATGTGCTGGAAAAATCATCTGTCGAAGAAAAATACATTTTTAGTCATTGGTACTTCAATCAGCCGAAGCAGAAACCCTAAGAACATAATATAAGTGTTGCCGTACTTGGACAGACTGAAGGTCCATCAGGCCCCGCATCCTGTTTCCAACAGTGGCTAATCCAGGTTACAAGTACCTGGCAAGATCCAAAAACAGTACAATACATTTTATGCTGCTTATCCTAGAAATAAGCAATGGATTTTCCCCAAGTCCATCTTAATAATTTTTTATTTATTTATTTTTGTTACATTTGTACCCCGTGCTTTCCCACTCATGGCAGGCTCAATGCGGCTTACATGGGGCAATGGAGGGTTAAGTGACTTGCCCAGAGTCACAAGGAGCTGCCTGTGCCTGAAGTGGGAATCGAACTCAGTTCCCCAGGACCAAAGTCTACCACCCTAACCACTAGGCCACTCCTCCATAATGACTTATGGACTCTTTTTAGGAAGCTATCCAAATCTTTTTTAAACCCCACTAAGCTAACTTTGTTTACCACTTTCTCTGGCAATGAATTCCAGAGTTTAATTACAGTTTGAGTGAAGAAATATTTTCTCCAATTTTTTAAAAATTTGCTGTTTTGAATCTTCATTTCGTGCCCCCTAGTCCTAGTATTTTTGGAAAGAGTAAACAAGCGATTCATGTCTACCCGTTCTACTCCACTCATTATTTTATAGACCTCTATCATATTTCCCCTGAGCCATATTTCTCCAAGCTAAAGAGCCCTTTCCTTCTAGGGAAGTCATCCCATCCCCTTTATCATTTTTGTCACTCTTCTCTGTACCTGTGGGTACCCTAGGAGAATCAGTTCTCTGTTCCAGGAAAAGTTCAAGTGCAACTAGAGCGTCTGATTGTGGAATCACTATGTATAGAAAAATGACATCAAGTGTTACTAAAAAAAAAAAACATTTACACTTGTGACTAAAAATGGGTACTTCCTTACCCCTACCCCTCCCGGCGAAAGAAAATGATCCAGCGCTGGAATGATATTTTTTTTTCTTTAATATCATAATCTTAGTCTCACTTATTTTGAAATCTCTTTACTGTCGGAATTTGTATTTCTTTTCCATCCTATTATGCTTTCATTTTATTAAATGGTAAACTGCTCAGAAAGTTTGGTCATGAGCGGTATATCAAAATCTAAATAAACCTGAAACCTCCAAGATGGCAGAGTTTTACATATGGGAAATGTAGGCGCTTAGCTCTTAAAGTTAGCCAGCTGGGACTTTTAATTATTAGCCTTATTGTTCATCCCTTAAAACTGATCAGAAAACATTTTACGTGATTTCACCCATTGCAGGATTAAGTGTTGTGCGTAAGATTACACATTGATGTGATTTGTGATTCTTGTGTAGTATTTATTTTAGATTTCGTGCCAGGCAGCCTGACCATATTGGCATTCGGATTTGGCAGGGCTAATGTTTCAACATTTGTTTTTTTCTGTGCAGGGCTCTGACACAGGTACATTCAATGTGAAGGTGGACATCTTTTCAGAAAACAAAAATTCAGTGCTCTCTTTTCCTGTTCCGTATGACTTGCCACCAGAACATTATGGCAGTAAAGGTAAGAGATCTTTTTTAAAAAAATACATAATAGCTCAATGCTGTGACTTAGCAGCCGTAGTTTGTTTGTTTTATTAATTTATTTACAGCATTTCTATCCCACATTTGTTGGAAGAATGTACTTTTAAAGTTAAATTTTGGGGGGGAACATTGCTCTCATTCTTACCAGTTACAGTGGGAAGTTCCTCAGGGCTCACCTTTGTCACCACTTTTGTTTAACATCCATTTTTACAACCCTTGGGAGAAATTATTAGGTCCTCTTAATTTCTCTGAGGGCAAGGAAGACACTTCTGGATGATTTTATTTTATTTTTTTAAACTTTGCAAACTTTTACAGATTCAAACAAAAGAATTAAGAAAAGAGAATCTCTTTCACATAATATATCCCAAAGAAACTTTTTCATAAGGCGGTTAGCTTGGCAGAGTTTAAAAAGGGGTTAGACGGTTTCCTAAAGGACAAGTCCATAAACCACTACTAAATGGGCTTGGGGAAAAATCCACAATTCTGGGAATAACATGTATAGAATGTTTGTACGTTTGGGAAGCTTGCCAGGTGCCCTTGGCCTGGATTGGCCGCTGTCGTGGACAGGATGCTGGGCTTGATGGACCCTTGGTCTTTTCCCAGTGTGGCATTACTTATGTACTTATGTCCTCTACTTGGCTCACTTTTATTACATAGAGCAGTGATTTAACCTATTGTGATGTCATAGTGGCTCATTCCACCAATAAGAGCCAACCTCATTAGTGATGTCACAATGGCTTGATTGTATAGAATGTTTGTACGTTTGGGAAGCTTGCCAGGTGCCCTTGGCCTGGATTGGCCGCTGTCGTGGACAGGATGCTGGGCTCAATGGACCCTTGATCTTTTCCCAGTGTGGCATTAGTTATGTACTTATGTATAAATCTAGTCAACAGAGATCTTCTGCAGCCCACAAATAGAGGGGAGAGCCGAAAAGAAATGAAGCACAAACTAGTGAAGAAAAATCAAGTGTTAATTCAATTGAACTTTACAAACACCATTCATAATCTACTTTAACCCTAAATAACAGATAGAAGACTTATTATCTGAGGAAACCTCGTTTGTAGAAGTCTTTTCAGAAATGAAGGAACACAACTATATTGGGTCTAAAAAGATATATCTATACTTCTGGTAGTGGAGGAGTGGCCTAGTGGTTAGGGTGGTGGGCCTGGGGAACTGGGTTCAATTCCCACTTCAGGCACAGGCAGCTCCTTGTGACTCTGGGCAAGTCACTTAACCCTCCATTGCTCCATGTAAGCCGCATTGAGCCTGCCATGAGTGGGAAAGCATGGGGTACAAATGTAACAAAAATAAAATAAGATACTATTGGAGATTCTACATGGAATGTTGCTACTGTTGGAGATTCTACATGGAATGTTGCTACTATTGAGATTCTGTTGCTACTATTGGAGATTCTACACGGATTGTTGCTATTCCACTAGCAACATTCCATGTAGAAGGCTGCGCAGGCTTCTGCTTCTGTGAGTCGGACGTCCTGCACCAGACTCAGAGAAACAGAAGCCTGTGCAGCCACATTGCTGATCTGCAAGGGCCGACTTCTACATGGAACGTTGCTAGTGGAATAGCAACATTCCATGTAGAATCTCAAATAGTAGCAACAGTGGAGGAGTGGCCTAGTGGTTAGGGTGGTGGACTTTGGTCCTGGGGAACTGGGTTTGATTCCCACTTCAGGCACAGGCAGCTCCTTGTGACTCTGGGCAAGTCACTTAACCCTCCATTGCCCCATGTAAGCCGCATTGAGCCTGCCATGAGTGGGAAAGCGCAGGGTACAAATGTAGCAAAAAAAAAAAATAGATGACACATTGCAGAGGAAGCATAGAAAAAAGAAGCACCCATAGAAATTACTTGGGGCTTGAGCTGTAAAAAAGCTTTCTTCCACGACTTGAGTGGCCTTATCCACAACCGGAAACATCATAACTTTTTGGCCACAGAAAACACTATCTTTAAACTGGAAATAATTTTTAAAAAGAAAAGCTTTGACCATTGTCATGGAGTTGCTTCAGAACTATTTTCGGACTATAAGACGCACTTTTTTCCTCCCAAATTTGGGAGGAAAATGTTGGTGCGTCTTAAAGTCCGAATGTAGCAACCCCCATTACAGGCACCTCCCTCCCTCCGTTACAGGCATCCTCCCTCCCTCCGTTACAGGCATCCTCCCTCCCTCTGTTACAGGCTCCCTCCCTCCCTCCTTCCGTTACAGGCACACCCCCCTCTCTCCCTCCTCGGAATTTTAAAACTCCTCACCTCGTCGGTGTGACTCGCGATAGCAGCAGCGCTTCAGCGTGCATGTTGCTCGGCGATCTTCATTCAGCCTTCTCTCTCTCAGCTAAGGGCGGGACCAGAGAGCTGAGAGAGAGAAGGCTGAGTGAAGATCGCCGAGCAGCATGCACGCTGAAGCGCTGCTGCTACCGCGAGTCACACCGACGAGGTGAGGAGTTTTAAAATTCCGACGGAGGGAGAGAGGGAGGTGTGCCTGTAACGGAGGGAGGGGAGGGTGCCTGTAACGGAGAGAGGAAGGGGGTGCCTGGAACAGAGAGGGGGGCCTGTAACTACTAGCCGTTGAGCCCGTGAAAACGGGCTACTTTTGGAAGGGGGGGGGTTCCGAGCCCCCCCCCCCCCCCCCCCCGGAGTCGCTGCTGCCGCCCCTCCACCCGGCCCGAGCAGCACTGTAAACTTACATCAGCACGCAGCAGCAGGCACATCAGCAAAGCTGCCGTCGGGGCGGGCTTCCTTCTCTGCCTGTGTCCTGCCCTCGTGTGACGTAACGTTGGCGAGGGCGGGACAAAGGCAGAGAAGGAAGCCCGACGGCAGCTTTGCTGATGTGCCTGCTGCTGCGTGCTGATGTAAGTTCACAGTGCTCGGGCCAGATGGAGGGGCGGCGGCGACTCCGGGGGATGGGGGAGGGGGAGCGGTTCCGACGTCTGCAGCATGCCAGTAGAGACTTCCCTCTCTGTCCCGCCCCCATCATCACGTATTGAAGCGGGGGCGGGGCAGAGAGGGAAGTCTCGACTGCGCATTTGCGAGTGAGTACGGTCACTCGTCCTTTATATGTTTGACTAGCCTTTGAGCCCGTAAAAACGGGCTATTATAGGAAGGGGGGGTTGAAAGGCCCCCCCCCCCCGTGCCGCCGAGTTCGCTGCTGCCCCTCCCCCTCTGAATTGCCCCCCCCCCCCCCCCCGGAGCCGTCGCCATCCACCCTCCACCCGGTCGGGCCCTCGCTCCGCTACTGAAACAGCGAGGGTCCGGGAACGCAGCACTGAGCTCTGCTGAGCAGCCAACGTCGGCCTTCCAAGTTCCTTCTTCTCTGCTTGTCCCGCCCTCGTGTGACATAACGTCGTCGAGGGTGGGACACAGGCAGAGAAGAAGAAGGAAGGCCGACGGCAGCTCAGCAGAGCTCAGTGCTGCGTTCCCGGACCCTCGCTGTTTCAGTAGCGGAGCGAGGGCCCGACCGGGTGGAGGGTGGGTGGCTGCGGCGACTCCAGGTGGGGGAGCGTTAGCGACAGCGGTGTCCCTCCCTCGCAAATGCGCAGTACAGACCCTCTCTGTTCCGCCCCCGTCATCACGTATTGACGCGGGGGCGGGGCAGAGAAGGTCTCTACTGTGCATTTGCGAGTGAGTACGACACTCGCCTTTTATATATATTGATTTTTCCGACTATAAAATGCACTTTTTTTTCCTCTAAATTTGGGAGGAAAACCTAGGTGCGTCTTATGGTCCGGTGTGTCTTATAGTCCGAAAAATACGGTAAATTCATTCGTTCCCCACTGTCCCTATTTTCTTTATATGTATATAGTTCATTCATGCTTCGGTCTTTTTGTTTTAAAGGTATACACGTTTTTGGAAGATGGCCAATGCTATGTTCTCGTCCCTGTTGATACCTTTCTGGAACTCCTTTCCTTCTTTTATTATGATTGAGATGATTTATTATGTATTTCATAGAAAATTAAAAACTTTCTTGTTTGGTAAATTGTGATTTCTAAGCATATTTTAGGTTTTGTGATTTTGTTTTAATAGATTGTATTTGTTTTATTATTTTTATACATTGATCACAAGTATAATTCTGTCAAAGATTTTTATTGTTTATGGAGGAAAAGACTTCAGATGTTCTGCCTTCACGCTATTCAAATGTGTTTTGTGGAATGGCAGGTTGCCTCATATCCAAATGCAGACTAGGTTTCTGCTGTTACTGAACATGCTGTGAGCTCCTCACAAGTCAAAAAAAGCTGTATTATTACTCAGACTTTTTGAATAGAAAGTGCACTTATCTGGGCTTTAGCTGTGTCGGTAGGGTACTCTCAACAGAGAGCCCCTGTTTCACTGCTGCTTCTTAAGGAGCTGAACCCTCGGCTACTGCATGTGTCCTAAAATAAAGTATAATTGTACATTCCGAGAGAGGACCAGGAAAAATGCTATCGAGTTTTTCTGCACAAAGAAGACAATGAAAGAGCCTACCTTTTTTGGAGTCCGTCTGATTATTTCTGCTGGACTCTGAATAATTCAAAATGGCGCCTGTTTTTAAACAGACACTAACAGAGTTTTCCTCCGTAAACAATAAAATCTTTGAGAGAATTATACTTGTGAACAGTGTATATTGAATTAATCTTCAGTTGCAAGTACCATAGGAAGCGTTTATTATTATTATGTAATTTTGGGGATATAGCAGTCAACAGGAATCTTATTGATATTTTACTAATAGCTGTCTTCTCAAGGGATACAATCTTTAGTACACCCTTCAAATATATCCGCCAGAATTTCATGACAGATAAAAATCTTGTATATGGAAAATTCAGAAGTCTGATGTTCTTATTTCTAAACATATTTTCCATCACTTCCATTTTGAAATGTAAAGATAAATTATCTTTAATGAAAGCAACTCCAGCATCTTGAGATTTAATAGAGCTGGTTTGAAGATGGTCCAAACATTCAATCACTTCCAGTCTTTTTTCTTGTTCTTCCATCTTGGTTGCCAATTGTTTTGAAAAGTTTGAAGTAGCTGCAGTAGATTATTTCAGAATATTTTCAATCTTCAGTAAATGTTTGGGGTTTTTTTTTTTTTGCTGTTTGAATATTTTTATTATTTAATGCAAAAGCTAAATTACAAAACCAACGGAATAAAATTTACAAAACAATATCATTAACAATTCACAATAAGGAAAAACTATAAAACCTCTCAAGCTTCAGTCAACATATAATAATCCAACAACTCGCACTTGCTTCTTAATTTAGGTACCAATAAGCCCCATTCCTCTAACATCTTCTCATGTTTTCAAAAATAAATAGATCTATTGCCACCATAGAACATGCACATCACTAATATCCTGTCGATGATTTACAATAACTTTTAGTGCCTCTGTAATTAAAAAACCAGATAGACACTTTGTAGACTGTGGAATGGTAGCTGAAAGAAGTAAGACTTCCAAAGAATGATCTTCAGTGACAAATTTAATGTCTATTCCCAAAATAGTTGATATCCTTTGCCACACATCCTTCCAATAGACTTGCAAATTTGGACACTCATATATCAAATGAGTCAAAGTTCCAACTGACCCCTTACGAGACCAATTAGGTTTTCTTTCTACATTTTTTATTTTTTGTTTTAATGGGCATCCACAGAGAATGATGAAAAAGGAAAAAAAATGACTGTAATTGATGCTGAAAAAGTCGAGCATCCACTATACAACCAAAAGGACTGCCACAGAGCTTCTGTTAGGCTGACTTGCTGCGTCTCAGTACAAACATTCTTGGTCATATACTGTATCCATTTATAAATTGCAGATGCTGCACCAGTTGATTTCATAAGTTCTCCAAATAAAGGTGGAAGCCACTGTGAATTGGCGACCTTTGTCAAATCCAGCTTGGAGGCACGAAATGCATTTTGCAACTGCAAGCAGGCAAAATATTGCGAGTCTGGCACACCAAACTCCTCCTGCAGCATTTGAAAGGTTTTAAAATCCCCATCATGTAACAAGCTGCCTCTGCTCCCTCTGCCAGGCTATCTTTATCTTTGGATTATTGCAAATAACCAAAGTAGAATTCCCATCAGCATTCTCCCCCCCAGCTCCTCAAGCCTCTGGAAAGCAATTATAGTAACCATTCTAACAAGAAATCGCACATCCCTGCCAGATAGCGCAAAGGAATGGGTGACACCATAGACTCTTCTACCATTAGCCAAATTGGCTTATTCTGCAAACAGTGCTCTAGAAACCAATAGCCTTCCTGCGTAGCTTGAAGGTATAATGATAATGTTCAAAATTAGGTAACCCCCCCCCCCCCCCCCCAATTACCTAACTAGCTGCAAATTCCTCAATGCAATCCTTGGAGGATGATTTAGCCAGAGAATTTTAGGTACAATGCTTTCCAGAATCTTGTAAAAAAAAAAAAAACTGCCAGGAAAAGTAATGGCAACAAACTTAAAAAATAATTAATTTTTGGCATTAACACCATCTTAATAGTCTCCATTGTACCCCCCAAAGACAAATTCAATGGAGAGTATACCCTACCAAACCTTTCAATGAAGTTATCAAGTCTGTAATACTACTACTACTACTTATCATTTCTATAGCGCTACTAGACGTACGCAGCGCTGTACACTTGAACATGAATAGACAGTCCCTGCTCGACAGAGCTTACAATCTAATTAGGACAAACAAGAGATATGGGAATATTAAGGTGAGGATGATAAAATAAGGGTTCTGAACAAGTGAATAAGGGTTACGAGTTAAAAGCAGCATCAAAAAGGTGGGCTTTTAGCTTAGATTTGAAGACAGCCAGAGATGGAGCTTGACGTACCGGCTCAGGAAGTCTATTCCAGGCATATGGTGCAGCAAGATAAAAGGAGTAGAGTCTGGAGTTAGCGGTAGAGGAGAAGGGTGCAGATAAGAGAGATTTACCCAGTGAACGGAGTTCCCAGGGAGGAATGTAGGGAGAGATGAGAGTGGAGAGGTACTGAGGAGCTGCAGAGTGAATGCACTTATAAGTCATTAAGAGGAGTTTGAACTGTATGCGGAAACAGATAGGAAGCCAGTGAAGTGACTTGAGGAGAGGGCTAATATAAGCATAACGACACTGGCGGAATATTAGTCGTGCAGCAGAATTTTGAACAGATTGAAGAGGAGAGAGATGGCTAAGTGGGAGACCTGTGAGAAGCAAGTTGCAATAGTCTAAATGAGAGGTGATAAGAGTGTGGATGAGGATTCTGGTACTGTGCTCAGAAAGGAAAGGGCGAATTTTGGTGATATACAGAAAGAAATGACAGGTTTTAGCAGTCTGCTGAATATGTGCAGAGAAGGAGAGGGAGGAGTCGAAGATGACCCCAAGGTTACGAGCTGATGAGACAGGAAGGATGAGAGTGTTATCCACAGAAATAGAGAATGGGGGAGGAGGAGAGGTTGGTTTAGGGGGAAAGATAAGAAGCTCAGTCTTGGTCATGTTTAGTTTCAGATGGCGCTGAGACATCCAGGCAGCAATGTCAGACAGGCAGACTGATACTTTGGCCTGGGTTTCGGCTGTGATTTCTGGTGTCGAGAGGTAGATCTGGGAGTCATCAACATAAAGATGATACTGAAAACCATGGGATGAGATCAGAGTACCAAGGGAAGAAGTATAGATGGAGAAGAGAAGAGGTCCCAGGACACATCCCTGAGGTACACCAACTGACAGTGGGATAGAAGTAGAAGAGGATCCACTAGAGTATACACTAAAGGTACGCTGGGGGAGATAAGAAGAAAACCAGGAAAGAACAGAGCCCTGAAATCCAAGTGAGGACAACGTATCAAGGAGTAGGCTGTGATCAACAGTGTCAAAAGTAGCAGATAGATCGAGAAGGATGAGGATAGAATAGAGACTTTTGGATCTGGCTAGGAACAGTGTTGCCATACCAGATTCCTGGTTATTTAAAACAAAATGGCTTCCTTTGAAATGGATACTGCGCAATATCAATTTTAGAAATTAAGGGGTCTTTTTACCAAGCTGTGGTAAAAAGGGCCCTTTGCTAGCAGCGGGGGTCATTTTTGCTGTGTGCTGTGGCCCTTTTTACCGCAGTGGGTAAAAAGGGCTGAAAATAACCATGCCCATGCGGTAAGATTTCTCTTAGTGCATGGCCATGTCAGGGGAGCAATTAGTACCACCCACTGAGGTGGCGTTAAGGGCTATACAAAACAAGTAGTTGACACTAGGAAAAATGGCTAATCGACTTGAATGTATTTTTTTTTAAGAGGAGAGGATCCCTCAGAAACCTGTCGGACGTTCAGTGCTCAATGCTTAAGCTATGTGTTGCTCAATATATAATTGGTGTTTTCTTTTAAGCCTGTCTATCTAGATTCAAGTCAAATTTAAATGATTTTGAAGTATAGCATTGAGCACTCAGAAAATCAAAAAATAAGGAGAGCATATAAATCCCCATGATAGAAACTTATCAACGGCTCTCACGTTACCCGTTGTAAACCTAGGACTGAACGTCCGACAGGTTTCTGAAGGACTCTCTCCTCTTTAAAAAAAATACATTCAAGTCGATTAGCCATTTTTCCTAGTGTCAACTACTTGTTTTGTATAGATTTACCATATTAAGGACAATAGTTCCACTGCATTTTCTGTTCAGTGGCGTTAAGGGCTCCCAGTCTAACCTGGCGGTAACTGGGTAAATGGGCAGAGCTTCCCGATTACCACCAGGTTAGTGCCACGCTAAAAAATACGGGACGATTTTCCATAGCGCGGGAAATGGCGCATGCTGGGGCTGGAACTACTGCTAGCGCCCGCATTGGGCCAGCAGTAGCTCCAGATTAGCGTGTGGTAAACCCGCGTTGGGCTTACTGCCGCTTTGTAAAAGGGCCCCTAAGTTTGATGAGGAGAAACACTCTGTTTTATCCCAACTCGCCCTTTAACCTGCAAATTTGCCAAACCGATCTATAATTGTCAACAAGGAGGGAATAGATGCCACTGTAAGATATACTAACAAATCATTAGCATATAACGATATTTTAATCTCCAGCCCTAACAAACGATACCCTTCTACAGCTGCTGACTAATACCCAGTGCCGAAGGCTGCTTATATTCACAGCCGAAGGAGAGTGTGTATGTGAATGGGTTGTTGTTTGGGGCCTTCTCTGTTTCTAGAGGCACGTGGCAGGGCTGCCCCCTTTCCCCCTCAGTACATGTTCTGAATATTTGTTGAAGCTTTTGGCAGCGTTGCACTGCATATGAGCGGGTGCTTTCCTGCCTGACATAAGCACAGAGAGCCAGCAGTTTTTTCTTTTGTGGAGCACAGCAGTCATGTTCTAGTCAGTTGAAAGCTGAAATTAAATGTGTCAAAAACTACTTGTTTAGTTTTAGGAAATATTTCTAAGGAAGAAGTTGGAGGGGAGGGGGTGTGTATTCAGAGGCGTAGCCAGGTTTTCATGCGAGGGGGAGCAGACTTTTGTAAATTAAGCGCTGGTCAGTGTCGGACAGGCGACAGTGCCAGTATTGTTACTCAGGTACAGTGACTGTGGCCGGCAGTAATTAATACAGGCAGCCTCTGCTACATCCCACCTACAAGGAAACTGGAAGTTACATCAAGAGGCGGGAGGTAGCAGAGGTCCTGGGATCAGTCAGAGCAGGCAGCCTGTCTTAACTGCAAGTAAAATTATTCAAATTGTGACCATCACCTCAGAATACTCCTTCCACTGGTAGACACTTTGTTTAAATCAGATGGGCTTTTGTTTGTGTGGTCACTCTACAGGATGAAGAGTCCATTAGTCCTGAGCATTTTTATTTTTGGTGACAAGGGCCACCAAAGGCAGCCCTTGCCCCAGAGCCTACTTTCAAATAGAGCCAAACAGTTTATGAAATAACACAAAACCCTGCAAAAAGACAGGGAGCATTTGTGGGGCCAGCCAGAGGCAGTTTGCTTTACTTGTCGATGCTGCCAGCAGGCATAGAAACACTGGAGGTCCGCCAAGAGAGATATCGGACTACGCAGGACAGGGGAAAGAGGGAGAAATGCTGGATCAAGTGTTGTACAGCTCCCCATGTGACCCCGTAGTGATGCCTAGGCCAGTGGTTCTCAAGTTTTTTTCAGTCAGGACACACATAATGGATGATGCTTGCATCTATTACACCCTGCACACATAATCCCCATGGACCTTGGTCTGAAACAGTATATCAGTTCTTACATGTTAAATGTAAACATGATCTGCATCCACAAAAACCTTATCTCCTCTACAACAACAGATGTAGATCATAACTAGCACATTTTCTCCATGGAAGTTACCATACAAAAATGTAAAAAAAAAAAAAATTACGACTCTCATATCATCTCAATAATAGTGAAATAAATCCACTACCAGGCACATTGTGAAATAACACAAAACTTGAAAAAAAATCCTAACTCGGCATACATGAAGCAAATCTGCAATAGACCGGTAATACTGATTTAAACAAGAATCCTACTTAACATGCAGCACTACAAATATTTTATGGGGCCCTAGAACACCAATACAACTACTACTGGTAAAACAGAAAAAGTGGGACTGCTACAGAGTTGTACGCAGAAATTACTTGCTCACAGAATGTCACACACCAAATACAGAACAAGGAATCACAAATTAGAAATATAAAGATAAAAACTGAATTGTAAACCCCAAGAATTCAAACTAGGCATGTTCCACAACATAGGAGAAATGAAAACACAAATGTATTTCCTCTTGTACTGAAAAAAAAAATTACAAAGACATCCGTGTTGCACATTTCCCAAAGCTAACATATTCCAACAAATAAACTCAGAATAAAACACTTTTTTCTACCTTTGTTGTCTGGGTATTTTATTTTTTTCAAGCATGTTGGTCCCAGTTTCTTCTTTTGTTTTCCTGTCTTCTGCTCTCTTTCCAGTGGGTGTGGTCCATTTGTCCTTTCTCCACTTTCCTCTTCTATTCCCTCACTATATCTGTCTGTGACACGTTTTCTCTCTCCCCCTAGATTTCATCTTCTCACTCTTCAGTCCTCCACCTATATTTCACTTACCAGTACCTATCAACTTTCCATCTTCTCCTCTCGCCTCTACCTCAACTGGTTTCATATTCCCTTCTCTTTCACCCACTCCCCATTATACAATTCTACCCTCTGTACTTACCATCCTCCTCTCACTCATCTCTCCTTGAGAACTGCCATGGTCTCTCCCCACATTGTTCCACCATGCCAATATCTCCCCTTACACCCTTTGTAGCCCAGCATCTCAATGTCCCCCAACCCCTGTCTCTCCTCTACCACCACTATGGTCCAGCAATTCCCTATCCCCTTTCCTCCTCCTTGTGCCAGGAGACATGGCTACACAAATCCCTAATGCCGTGAGTCTTCCAGTTTGTATATGCAGCAAACTGCACACCAGAAGTGAAAGCCTGCTTAAGTGTGGTTTACTGCGTACACAATCCAGGAAGGAGCAAACCATCAGGGTTTGTATAGCTGCATCTGTGGGTCCAGCATTTCTCCCCTTCTCTTACTCACTTTCCCTCCACCATCTTCCTCCTCTACTCCTGCTTTCCATCTTTATAACACCAGGCTTCCCAAGGCAGATTGCAGCAGTTAACATGAACCCATCAGGAAACAGGATAGCCTCACTGAAATTTGGCCATCTGTATTATATAGAACAGTGTAGAAAAATGAGCACAAAATTCATTATAACCCCTCTTTTCTATGATTCCCTACTGTGTTTGTAACATATTTATTTCACTAACTATAACATTTACTCTGGATTTGTTTCATCACCGGAGGTAGATACCGCCTCACGGTATTATGTAAGCCACATTGAGCTTGCAAATAGGTGGGAAAATGTGGGGTACAAATGTAACAAATAATTTATTACTGCTGTTTCTACCAGCTACAATAATTTTTAAGCTGTTTTAGTGATATTCAATTGTTATTTCATGATATTTATATCTACATATGGGAAGCTTTCAAATAAACCGAAAAGCTGTAAAAAAATAAATAAATAATTTTGTCTTCCACCTTTTAAGGCACTGCCTATGCAAATAGAACACCTCTAGACTTTTTACAGGTGGACCCACCCATAGGTAGTCCCTTATCTCTAATAATCTACTTGTTATTGTTTTCTATAGATTTTACTGTTGTTTTGGGTCAAAATTCTTGATAGCCTCCATCACCTGCTTTATCTAACCTCCTTGCCTTCAACCCCTCCCCCCCATCCCTGAGTCCAACACCGTTTTCTGTTTCCCCTCCCCTCTCTCTCCCCTCTCCCAAGTCCAACACCACTGTATACTCTCTCTCTCCACCCCCCCAGTCCAGTACCGCTTTGTCTCCCCCCCCCCCCCCCGAGTCCAGCACCGGTTTCTTTTCCCCCTCTCCCCTCCCGAGTATACTCTCTCTGTCTCTCCGCCCCCAGTCCAGCACCGCTTTGTCCCCCCCCCCCTCAAGTCCAGCACCAGTTTCTTTTCCCCCTCTCTTCCCTCCTGAGTCCAGCACCGGTTTCTTCCTTCCTTCCTCCCCTTCCCCCCCCGGGACCGTCAAACCTGCTTCATTTGCAGCCCCTGCAGCGATCCTTCCCTCTACCGTGTCCCGCGCTGCTCTAGCTCGGACACACACTTCCTGTTTGCGCGAGGGTGGGAGTCGTGAGTCACGTGACGCCACGCAAGCAGAGAAGGAAGGATCCGAAGCCGGTCTTCTCAGTCAGGCTGCTTATTATTGCTGCAGGGGCTGCTTCCGCTGCTAAACAAAGTAGCCTTGATAGTCGGGGAGGCCGGGGGTGGGGGGGAGAAGAAGAACAGAGAGTGGCATTGGGCTTGGCGAGAGAGGCGTGCCGTGGAATGGTGGGAAGGGAGGGGAGAAAGCGCACATTAAAAAAAATATATATCCGACCCTGCTGGTTCAAAACGATATAGGTGCCATTTTTTTTTAATCTGTTCCCCCTAGCTATGCCACTGTGTGTATTGTGTATGAGGAAGTACCCTGGATAGATGAGGCTAAGGTGTTGGGTGTGATTCTTAAAAAAAAAAGGTAGAGTAGGTCAAAGCAGATGCCTTATGTTCAAAGAAAAAAGTCCTTCTGGAAATTAAAATTGATAAGGGCATCTGCAACCTTTTTTTACACATACAAGCTTTGCAGGCAGTTGTATATGCTTTATTGTTAAGTCTATTAGACCTCTGTAATGTATGAGGGATAGCTGGAAATCTGCTTAAACAGCTGCAGATGATTGAGAATGCAGCTGCTAAGTTAATTATGGGAAGGAGCAAGTGGGATAGAGCTAGCCCTAGATTTAGAGAACTTCATTGATAACCAATTAGAGTTAGTTTTGGTTTTTAAACTATTATATTAGCAGACACTGACCTATTTACTGAGGGTTATTCATTAATATGACTCAGCCGTTACATTCAGATCTTCATCTCAATTACTATTAGAAACCCCAAATTTAGGACTCTGTTTACAAAGGTACGCGAGAGGTTTTACCACATGCTAACCGTGTAGATGCCCATAGGAATATTATGGGCTTATACATTTTTGGGGCACGCTAAAAACGCTAGCGCTCCTTTGTAAACATGGCCCTTAGCTTTTGTCCAAAATTAAAATGCAGGAATAAGGCCTTCAGCATGATAGGTCTGAGTCGTTGGAACAAATTGACTACCAAACCTGAGTGGTGTATAACGAGTAGAAATAAATCAATTTTTTTTTTACTCGTTCCAAAAGTACAAAGACTAGGGGACATTCGAGGAAGTTACATGGAAATACTTTTAAAACAAATGGATATATTTTTTCACTCAACGAATAGTTAAGCTCTGGAACTCTTTTTCGGAGGATGTAGTAACAGCAGTTAGCGTATCTGGGTTAAAAAAGGTTTGGACAGATTCCTGGAGAAAAAGTCCATATTCTGCTATTGAGACAGACATGGGGAGGCAACTGCTTGCCCTGGGATTGGTAGTATGGAGTGTTGGGTTTCTGCCAGGTAATGTGACCTTGGATGGGCCACTGTTTGGAAAACATGGACCATTATGTTCTTATGTAAACTGCAAGATGGAGCTACATTAACTTGTTTTATGACAGATTTTAAAAAAAATACTTTTCAAAGGGTCATGGATTTGATATACCGCCTTCCTGTGGGTACAACCAAAGTGGTTTATATATATAAATGCTAATGTCACCTTTTTTGGTTTAATTAAGGGATGGGATGAGATTAGTGTAAGTTTCTGTCTGGTATTCTCTTCTGCACTTTCTTAATGTATTTTGTTAACGATATAAACCACTTTGAATGATCTGCCCATAAAAGTGGTATAATATTGGCCAGGGCCGTGCCTAGGGTCTCCGGTGCCCCCCCCCCCCCGGTGCCTAGGGTCTCCGGTGCCCCCCCCCCCCCCCGTTGGCACCGCGCCGCTCCCCCCCCCCCCCCCCCGAAAACGATCGCTACACTGCCCACCCTCTTCTCCCCAGATCCTTTTCCTTTTTTTTTTTTTGTTTAAATTTACCTCTGTCCGGCGGCAGCGTAGCGTCAGTGAGAAGGAGGTGGCGCTCCCCCGCCCTGATGTGTCTACTAGTCTTCTTCCCTTCGCTAAGTGTCCCGCCTTCTTCTGACACCATTTCTGACGTCAGAAGAAGGCGGAACACAGCGAAGGGAAGACTAATAGACACGTCGGGGTGGGGGAGCGCTGCCTCCTTCTCACTGATGCTACGCCGCCGGACAGAGGTAAATTTAAACAAAAAAAAAAAAGGAAAAGGATCTGGGGAGAAGAGGGCGAGATAAGCATGGTGCGGCGGGGTGCCCCCCAGAGGATGGTGCCCTCCTGCCATGCTTACCTCGCTTACCGTGTTGGCACGGCCCTGATATTGGCCCTTAAGGACCAGTCCTAGTTCTCCCCACATGAGAATAAGGAAACTGAGTTTCCCTAGTGACTCTTTCTGCACTTTACAGGCTTTCACAGTTCAGACCCTTCCTGTGGGATGGGCCAAGTAAACTAATACATTCCTCTCGCTACATCCTGTACCAGAAATTCCTACATTAGTAAAAGCCGAGAGGATCTTTACAATTTGCTATTGTCCAACTTGCAGCTATTTTTGTTGGCTAATTTTCCCTAGTGCAGAATGTATTCATTTCTTTAAGAAGTTCACCTTCACCTAGGGGAAATGGTACTTAGCTCCCAAGTCATACCCGACTGGTAAGTGATTCTACGGTCAGAAAACATCAAGAAATCTTCAGCATCATAAAGCACTTTGCCTGTCCTGGCTTAGTGCTTTTTTTTTTTAATGATGTTGAATAATTGTCAGACTTTTATGGAACAGACAATGATTACTCTGTGGTATCTAATTTGCATGGTTATTTTTCCTCCCACAGACTTGTATTATTTCACTCTGCCTGATACAATCACAGCTCACATGCTGCCTTGTTCAGTGAGAAGTGTGCTAATGTAGTTAGGGTAGCTTAGTATGCTAATTAGGACGCCAGGGAATGTAAACCTCTATAGTATGGCTTTTTCTTGTTTGCTGTATTCGAGAACTGAAATATTTGCTATTGGTAAGAGCAGATAATACCTAATGATGCAGCAGTGCCTTGCTGTGCAGTAAACGTGTTCCTTTTAAAGCTGTTTTTAATCACAGGTTAAAGCAGACTGTGTTATCAGAGTGGCATAACTCCAAGGGACAGTCAAAGTTCATTTTGGCCATCTACTGATTTGAAATAGAAAACAAAAAATAACCTGGTGGCTAGATAAATGTTTGTGGTTGCAGTTGGTGAGCTGGTCGCTGCTTCTCTGCTTTTTCCTGCTTTATTTCTATTCTCGATTCGGGTATTTTGTGATACACAGAAACTCATCCCGGATTCTGTATAAGTTGCCCAAATTTGTCAATTAGATGTCAACAATCAGTTATTAGAGTTAACAAGCACTTAACTGGCAATAATTAAGAGTTATGCACAGATCTCCTTATGCCCTATTCTGTAACATGTGGGCTTAAATTTTATAGTGTGCAACTCAAAAGGGGGGCATGGGCGGGTCACGGGTATTTCCAGAGATTAGGCACGATGTTATAGAATACCGGCATTTGCACACCTAACTGCCGTCAGTTGGGCGCAAGGATTTATACCAGCTTTTGGCAGGCATAAGTGCTCGCGTCCAAAGTTAGTATTCTATAAAGGGAGTTTGGTGCAGACCACCCTGTCCAGAATACTAGGTAAGCGCAGATCTTAACGGCACCTAATTGGGGATGCCATTTACTGAACCTGGCCCTTGGTGCCTTCAGCTGCCCAAGAAGTGACAGGTGTAGCAAAGCATTACCAAAGTACAAAGATTAGGGACACTCCAGTGACATATTTAAAACACATAAGTACATAAGTATTGCCATACTGGGAAAGACCAAAGGTCCATCAAGCCCAGCATCCTGTTTCCAACAGTGGCCAATCCAGATCACAAATACCTGGCAAGAACCCAAAAAAGTACAAAACATTTTATACCCAAATTGCAAAGGACTGAAATACAAAACAACTTAAGAAGCCATCTTCTCCTACATAATGTAACCAGGGGTTAAGAGAGAAAAAAATAAATAAATAAATAAATTATAAATTCTTACCTGGGTCCGGGAAGTCAGTAGGGAGAGGCAGAGAAGAGAGGTGCTGCAGGAGGCAGCAGCGATTTTTGGGAGCGCTGCGGTGGAGGAGTGGCGCTCCCCGAGAGTTTTTGGGGACTTCCGTTGTCCCATTCTCGGGAGAGAAGGAGGAGAGGCATCGCTGTTGCTCCCGGGGCTGATTGGAACGGGTCCCGGGAGTGAAGAGTGGCGCCGTTGTTTTGGGGCCGCGTGTCGGGACGCGTGAAAGTCCGGGAGGGTCAGCGGGCCAATGTTCGGGGCTGGAGAGAAGCGGTGCATGAGGCAGCACTGCGGGGCCAGCATTTTTTTTTTAGAAAATGGCTGGCGATCCGCGAGACGTCGGCGCGAGTGTGCATGAGGCGGCGCGCCTCATGCACGAATCGCGGACGCGCATTTTCGCGGCTAGGCCGAAGCCGGGGCCTAAATTTTGGGCCGGCTTCGGTAGTTTTTTATTTTTAACTCCGATTTCGTGTGGAGGGCGTCGAGACAGGAACGGATGGGGGTCTTCGAGTGTGGGAAAATTCTACTTTGAGGTAAGGGGTCTGGTGACCCAAAATTGTAAGTTGTTTATTTTTAAATTGTAGAAATGGGGTTTTTTATTTTTAAAAAATCAGGGGTTTATCAGATTTTGATGGGGTTTTCATATTTGGGATCAGGAATTTTTTGTGGATTTTTCTGGGGGGTCAGTTTTGTGATTTTAACATTTTGAGGGGGTGTTTTGGTGGGAGGTGGTTTTGAAGGGGTTAATTAAGAGTTAGGGGGCTGAATTCGACGTAGTGTGTCCGGGGGGAGTTATTGGAATTTTTGAGAGGGATTTTAAATTTTTTGGGAATTTTTACAGGGATTTTTGTTAGGGTGTGGTAAGGCGGGGGTTAAATTTTGAGATTTTTAAATTTTAAAAAGATGGTTTGAATGAGGACGGAATGTTTAATTAGCATGGGAAATTTGGGGAAATTTCTTAAAAGTTTAAGGGGTTTTAGGGTTAATTGAAGAATTTCCTATTGATTCCTATGGGAATTTTTCAATTAAAATGGAGATTCAGCAGTGCTGCTCAACATTCCGCTTGTCAGCAGAGGAGCTTGGAATGTTGAGCAGGACTTGGGATTGGTTGGTAGGGTTTAGAACCCCAAGCTCAGAGCTGGTCTCCTAGGTAACGGTGACTCTGGCGGTTGGCAGAGTGGTTTGGACGGTCAAGGTGGAAGGAAGTGTTGTGTGTGGTCAGAGCAAAAGAGGTGATTTGAATGAAAAAAGAAATTAATTAAAGTAAAAAATAAACAAAGAGTTAGGGGGAGCATTAATATAGGAGTGTAGTAATATTGTAAGAATAGTGTTGGGGGGGAAATTACATAAATTCATATAGGGGTTAGGAATTTGGGTATAAGGGAAGGTGTTGGGGAGTGTTCATTGGTGGGAGTGTATAGGTAAACAGGTGTTTGAATAAGGGGCCGTGTGTGAAAATTTATTTTAAAGAAAAAAAAAACTATTTACTGTTAGTTAGTCAAGGGTGATTTGGGAAGGGAAAGAAGAGGAAATAGAGTGATGGAATGTTGTGACTGGGGAATATCTGAGGTGTGGTGTGAGTGCTGTTGAAGGTGAAATACTGTCTAACACTCTTTAATTGTAGAGTAAATAAAAGTTTAATTAGAGGTAGGTTTAATAGCTAAGGGAATTTTTGTTTTTTTTATTTTAGTAGTTTACTTGGGCCAAAGTCTTTATTAAAAATCTTCCCCAGAGTAGAAACTGTTTCAGCCAGTCAGGGAGAAAGGGTTTTGCCTACTTTTGAGTTTCTTAAGATTAGGTGTAGGTGGAAGAGTTCCGGAGAGAAGATCTGTGGTTCATCAAAACTATCACGGGCCCCACCGCAAGAAAGGCTGCATCGCATTTCAGCGAGAGAAGATTCTGAAGCTAAGTGACTGTGTGGGACATTTGGGAAATCCTAAATAAAGAAAAGATAACAAGGATATTGATAAAGAAAAAATATATATATACTTACCTTAGAGATCCGGAAAGGTGCTGGGTGGAAAACCTGAAATAGAAAATTAGACACAAAGTATCAATTCTTTGTGATTGATGAGTAAAGAAATAAAAGTAGATATTACATGTTAGCCTAATTAAAATTTGGAAATACTTATCTGATAGATCCTCTTGTTGAGGGAGAAGTACCTGTAACAGAAACAGAACAAGAATTATTAATTGAGTTTACTGTTATAAAGCATTGGTTTTGGTTATATGAAAGATGAAATGTTTTCTTACATACACTAGATAGAAAAAGCAAAATCGTTTTAATAAAATGGTTGACATTTTTTGTTAAAGAAATCTTGAAGTGTGTGTTTTCTCAACCAGAACAAATTGGGAAAGAAATCCAAAATTAGTTTATTTTTTCCTCTTCCGCTCTCTGAGAGTGGAAGACGAGGTTAGTTTTTTTCTGCAGCACCCCCGGGATTCTGAAGTGCAACTCAGGGACTGGCCTGACTACTGACATCTGTCCTGGGGCACTTAAATTTCATCCGGAATTTCAGGGGTGCATGACAATAAGCGCGCAACTATGGAATGGGCTCCATGACTGCTTGAACTTCAGGAAATCACTAAAAACCTACCTCTTCAAAAAGGCCTACCCCAACGACCCCACGTAACCCTCTTCACCTACCAACACAGCATGACTATGATCGAACAGGACATCACGCAATCTTCATCCATTCCGACCCTCCACTTATACCTGATTATACAACTTTGTATTTGTTATCCACCGACTGGGCAAACGCCTTTGACGGTACTATGTAAGCCACATTGAGCCTGCAAATAGTTGGGAAAATGTGTGGTACAAATGCAACAAATAAATAAATATTGCTTATCCCAGAAATAGTGGATTTTCCCCAAGTCCATTTAATAACGGTCTATGGACTTTTCCTTTAGGAAGCCGTCCAAACCTTTTTTAAACTCCACTAAGCTAACCGCCTTTACCACATTCTCTGGCACATAGGAGATGTTTTTTTTTTCATTCAGCCTACAGTTAAGCTTTGGAACTCATTGCCAGAGCAAATGATCAAGGCAGTTAATGTAGCCAGGTTTAAAGAAGGTTTGGACAAATTCCTGGAGGAAAAGTCCATAAACCGTTATTAAGGTAGATCTGAGGAAAGCCACTTTTTATCCCTGGGGTTAAGTAGCCTAGAATCTTGCTACGTTTGTGGACTCTACCAGGTGCATGTGACCTGGACTGGCCTCTATTGGAAACAGGATACTGAGCTAAATGGACCTTGACAACTTATATTCTTATGTTCTTGTTTTCAGAATCTAATTGTTACCATCAATAGTAGCAAATCTGTACCGGTTTGGAAAGCCTCAGGGTTACTCAAAATAGATATCCCCCCCCCCCCCCCCCCCCCCACACACACACACACACAACCATTTTCACTTTCCATATAATAAAGGTAGTTTGTCCAGTTTGTTAATCAACACCCTCTGTTTTGCTGAACTTTTTTCAGCCCGGTACAGCGTGTCTGCACACTTTAATAAGATATGTGGTGCTATTACATATTTGCACAGATGCATTTAGACTGGTGCGGTGTTGCTGCTCTGTTTAGGGATGTGCTTTGAAGAATTTTGAACTTTGAAATTTTGGAACTATTGACTATTGTCTGATAATTTGACTAGAGTGATATTAACACTATGGACACTTCACACACAAATATTAGATTTGACTGATGTACTTCATATTTGCATTGGTATGGTCACTATGTAGTGACATTTACAATATGCTGTGATAATATAGGGTGTCATATTGACAGACCCCCCCCCCCCCCCCCCCTCAATATTCAACCGTCGGCAGCAGTCAGCATTTTTTAAAACGCTGATCATCACCAGCTAAATTATCCCCCGATATTCAGTGCCAGGCCATGTCTGGGCATCGGCATTGAAAAAACGGGGGATAATTGTAGGCGGGCTGGATGCCAGAACTTATGTGGGCCCAGCTGATATTCAGCCGGGCCCGCATAAGTGTTGTGTGGCTCTGGCCAATGTTGGAAACAGGATGCTGGGCTTGATGGACCTTTGGTCTGTCCCGTTGTGGCAATACTTATGTACTTATGATGACCTGAACAAGCCTCAACCACCTAGAATCCTGAATTTGATTTACTTGTTTATAAGAGAGTTTTTCACTTTCATCCAACCCAGATGTCAGTGTTAGAGGTGGTAGAAGCAAGTGTTGGAAACTGCATGTTCCCTGAGCAGCAGACATAACCTTCTAGAAGAGTGATCCTCAAAGCTGTCCTGGGGGACCATCAGCCAGTGAAGTTTCAGGATATGTGCAATGAGAGGTTTACATGTACTTCCTCTTATTGTATGCAAATTTCTCTAATGCATATTTATTGTTGATACAACATCAGGAATTGGATCTCAGAAACACGTAGCAATATGAGGAAGTACACTTTATTGATGAACTGCCCAACGCAGCCACGTTTAGATATGCAGCTGAATCAGGGGCATGCTCTCATATCCAAGATGCCCACTCCCAATGACACTATGTATAATGTAATAGATGTTTTCTTTAACCTTAAACTTGATTACTCAATAAAATGATATTGCTTCTAAAACTTGAGCTTAGACCAATTACTGGCAATGTTCCTTTGTTTATTAGAATCCTGGCCTCTCTTTTGTCTCTGCTTATTCATTGTTGATATCCAGAAAACCTGACAGTCTGGTAGTCTCTGACAGATCAGCTTTGAGAACCACTAATCTAGAGCATTTCTAAAGGTATAATATAAATAAATAGAAAATTGTGTTTTGTTTGATCTTAAAGTATCTCTCTCAAAATAAGACCAAGAAGAACATTTTTTTTCCTAAATATTTTCTCCTCAATACGTCTGTCTAGCTTATTTTCGAAAGGGAAGGACGCCCATCTTCTGACACAAATCGGGAGATGGGCGTCCTTCTCCCGAGGTCGCCCAAATCGGAATAATTGAAAGCCGATTTTTTGCATCCTCAACTGCTTTCCGTCGCGGGGACGACCAAAGTTCACAGGGGCGTATCGGCAGTGTACCGAAGGCGGGATGGGGCGTGGTTAAGAGATGGGCATCCTCGGCCGATAATGGAAAAAAGAAGGGCGTCCCTCACGAGCGTTTGGTCGACTTGGTCCCTTTTTTTCACGACCAAGACTCGAAAAGGTGCCCGAACTGACCAGATGACCACTGGAGGGAATCAGGGATGACCTCCCCTTACTCCCCCAGAGGTCACCAACCCCCCCCCCCCCCCTCTCACCCTAAAACAAAAAATTAAAAAACATTTTTTTCCAGCCTCAAATGTCATACCCAGCTTCATCACAGCAGTATGCAGGTCCCTGAAGCAGTTTTTAGTGGGTGCAGTGCACTTCAGGCAGGCGGACCCAGGCCCATCCCTCTTCCCACCTATTACACTTGTGGTGGTAAATGTGAGCCCTCCAAAACCCACCCGAAACCAGGTGCCCCCCTTCATCCCTAAGGGCTATGGTAGTGGTGTACAGTTGTGGGGAGTGGGTTTTGGGGAGGGGGGGTTGGGGGGCTCAGCACCTAAGGTAAGAGAGCTATGCACCTGGGAGCAATTTGTGAAGTCCACTACAGTGCCCCCTAGGGTGCCCGGTTGGTGTCCTGGCATGTGAGGGGGACCAGTGCACTATGAATGCTGGCTCCTCCCACAACCAAATGGCTTGGATTTGGTCGTTTCTGAGATGGGTGTCCTCGGTTTCCATTATAGGTGAAAACTGGGGACGAACATCCCTAAGGAAGACCATCTCTAAGGTCGACCTAAATGTTGAGATTTGGGCGTCCCCGACTGTATTATCGAAACGAAAGATGGACGTCCATCTTGTTTCGATAATATGGGTTTCCCCGCCCCTTCGCCGGAACATCCTTAGAGACGGACGTCCTTAGAGATGGTCGTCCCCATTCGATTATGCCCGTCTTTGTGTTTTCAGCTTCAGTAGATGAAGCAATATGGATCTACAGTTACAAGCAACACATGCTTTTGGAATTGGCAGCCTGTTTCTCTGTTTGGCACATGAAGGTGGAAACACTCACTTTCATGGTCACTAGCAGGATTGACTTTGCCAACACAGCAAAGATTACATCTGTCTACCTAAGAAACTGACCAAACATAATATGGGTTTTGTAAAGAGATCAGAAGTGTGGAAACTTCCTCATATTTGCAAGGTGACTTACTAGATGAACCTTTTATATGAATTGGAGCTAGAAATAATTTTATTGAAGTATGAATAACAGGCTTTAGCAGCCAGAAATGAAGACAATTAAAACTGTGAATTGGGAGTATGTGAAAAGTTTATGGTGTTAGCTTGGTTGTAAGCTCATATATGAGATCTCAGTAATAGTACTTTTTAACATTGAACAGGACTGAAGAACTGGTTACTGAGGTTGAACCTTATCTCAGCTTAGTTCAGGACTTCATAACAGCAAATGATCAATTTAGATTATAAAGTAGAGATGAACTCAGCAATATAAGCTAATGTTAAATATTTGAGTACAGAATTTGGATGTCATCCGTATAACAATAAAGACTGCAACTTGTGGACTGTATGATAAGAATTAAAGGAGACATAAAGACATTAAAGAGCAGAGGAGCAAATATAGACCTTTGTGGAACCCCAAGAGTGTAGGAATACTTGTCAGAAGAGAGGGGACCCAAGATCAGTTGGTAGGAGCACTTGTGAAGCTATGAAGAAAACCAAGAGAGAACAGTTCCAGAAATACCTATTGATGATAAACGGTGTAGCAGTAAATTGTGATTAATCATGTCAAACGCAGATGAAAAATCAAGGGAAATGATAACAGAAGATTTCTAGTCCAAGGATGTACGTATTTCATTGTAGAGTGCAGTAAAAAAACAGTTCCAGAAATACCTATTGATGATAAACGGTGTACCAGTAAATTGTGATCAATCATGTCAAACGCAGATGAAAAATCAAGGGAAATGATAACAGAAGATTTCTAGTCCAAGGATGTACGTATTTCATTGTAGAGTGCAGTAAGAAGGGTTTCTATGCTGTGAGAGGTCCAAAATCCAGCTTGCCTAGGGTGTACAGCAAAAATGTGCTCAGAGAATGAAGAACGTTGTTTCAGAACACTTTTTTCCATAATTTTGGAAAATAGGGGAAAATTAGAAATGGAGGGGTCTAGATCTGACTTCTTGAGAATAAGAGTGTTGATAGCTTGCTTCCAGGTGCAAGGGACTATCCCCGATGCTAAGCTCTGTGTGATGAATGAGTGTGGAATAGGAGTCAGGGTAGAGAAGAGTTGTCTGACTAGGGTTGCTGGCCAGGGATCCATGGCGGAGGTGGTCAGATGGATGGCCATACGTCTAGTAGGTCCTTTACTTTAATTCTTCTCCTACAGTCCACAGGTTGCAGTCCATATTGTTTTGTGGATGACATCCAAATTCTCTACTCATAAACTTCTGAGACTACCGATCCCTCACCTTTAAATTCTTGCCTTGGCCGTTCAGCGGAATGGTTAGGTTCTTGCAGACTTGCTCTGAATGTTTCCAAAAATGAAGTGATTCACTTTCCCAACCCATACTGTCCCACTCCAACACTTCCAGCTCTTTACGGCCATGCCATAAATTTTGCTGAGAAACTGTGTATACCGGGGTCACATTTCCAAAATTCTTCAATCATCTTTCATTGCCTTACATAGAATCCATTTAGTCAAGTCATACCTCTTCCCCTCCAGCATTCTCACTCTCCTCCTCTCCCTACTCATTACTCATTTATATTATTGTAATGCTTTATTTGCTGCTCTGCCATTATCCTCTCTGAAGTGCTTACAGCTGGTACAGTCAACAATGATCAAATTATTACATAATGCCAGTAAATTTGATCATGTCACTCCACTTTTGATACAAGAACGTTCGTTGCCAATTTCCTATGGCATTACCTACAAACTCCTTTTGTTGGTATACAAAGACTCCCTCCCCTCTGCCTCCGACTGTATTTCTAGGTTATTAATTCCATATTCACCCACTCGTTCCCTGCGTTCCTCCCAACAGTCTCTCCTTAACATTGCCCCTCCTTCGGTTATATTCCTCGACAGTACTTGTTCCTCTGCTTTTTCATCTATTGGCCCCAAACTTGGGAATTTTTTTATCAACTCGCATCAAAGCTGAAACCTCATATCCTGCTTTTAAGAAACTTATCAAGTCCTGGCTCTTCAACCAAACTTGTTCTTCATAACCACTGTTTTCCTCTCCTGATTTCTCCTTTTTTTATACTCTCTTGGCTCCTCAGCCTTTTATTATAAACAGCTGTGATGCCACCAGGTGATATGCGGTATATCAGCTGTAATAAAACAAGAGAATTCATTCTCTTTGTACATTTTTAAATTACCTTATTGTGAAACAACCTCAGAGAGAGAGAGAGCTCCCAATTGAATTACAAAGAAACTGAATTCCACAGTTTGCTTAGCTTTTAGACTTTTTGTGTATAAAAAGGACAAGGTGTTAAATTGCAGATTCATTGAATGGTTTTGCTGAAAACCTTTTCTTGGTGGAGCTTTTTGTTATAAGTTTTCTTACTCCTTTAAAGATGAAAAGAGGGGGGGGAAAGGATTTATTGCATACTTTTATTATTCAAGATTGAGACAATGAACTCTATATGTTCATTGTATATTGGCAAGGTCTACCTCAGGGCTGCCTTAGTTGACATATTTTGTGTGAGAGTATGGCAGATGGAACAGTCTTAGAATACAAAGACTAAAGATAAGCCGATAGCAAAGAGTGGTTTAAGAAATATAATTTTATTTTTGTTGCCTGTTTGTGTAAGGCTCACGTCGCTTTTAATTGAGAGAGTCCTGTCTTGTTTATAGTATCCTAACACGTCTCTGGTAAATACCAAAGATAGTCTCACATACAGTAAAACACGAATCTGCATTAAATACCAGAGATGTAATGCAGATTAGTGTTTTATTGTATGTATGCCAAGCTGTAGACCACCTAGTACATTGAGATAGTGTGGTCTAGAAATTGTAGAAATAAATAAATGAATGAGTCGGCAGCAGTTCACTGTATCGCAATGCACATTTCATACACACTTTCTTGGTGACTGATAATACTATATAGAACACGGAAATTAACGTTTAGGTTGTTTTCTCTTCCTCTTCCCTAATTAGGGATCCAGAAGCTTGGCAAGTAGCAGCTAGGGCTATCGTATTCTTAAATTAATAGGACATGTCATATAGCGATAAGAATTTTACCAGTAATATGACCTATGAAGGTAAATTGAGGTAGCTGGGTTTATATAACCTGAAACAATTGAGAATCTTAGGGGCTCTTTTTACTAATGTACTGTAACCACTAGTATGCCCCTATCGAACCGACTGTTCACTTGTCTATTAGATTGTAAGCTCTTTGAGCAGGGACTGTCTCTCTTTGTTAAATTGTACAGCGCTGCGTAACCCTAGTAGCGCTCTAGAAATGTTAAGTAGTAGTAGTATTACATATAGCAGTGATTTAACCAGAGCTGAGATTGTGATGTCATAATGCCTCATTCCACCAATGCCTAAGAGCCAACCTCATCAGTGATGTCATAATGGCTCGACTGTCCTATACTTGGCCCACTTCCCCCCTTAGTGTGAAGAGTTTCAGTCTCTGGTATCCAGAGCTGAGATTGTGATGTCATAATGCCTCATTCCACCAATGCCTAAGAGCCAACCTCATCAGTGATGTCACAATGGCTTGATTGGCCTATATTTGTCTCACTCTTATCTATTAGATTGTAAGCTCTTTGAGCAGGGACTGTCTCTCTTTGTTAAATTGTACAGCGCTGCGTAACCCTAGTAGCGCTCTAGAAATGTTAAGTAGTAGTAGTAGTAGTATTACATATAGCAGTGATTTAACCAGAGCTGAGATTGTGATGTCATAATGCCTCATTCCACCAATGCCTAAGAGCCAACCTCATCAGTGATGTCATAATGGCTCGACTGTCCTATACTTGGCCCACTTCCCCCCTTAGTGTGAAGAGTTTCAGTCTCTGGTATCCAGAGCTGAGATTGTGATGTCATAATGCCTCATTCCACCAATGCCTAAGAGCCAACCTCATCAGTGATGTCACAATGGCTTGATTGGCCTATATTTGTCTCACTCTTATCTATTACATTGTAAGCTCTTTGAGCAGGGACTGTCTCTCTTTGTTAAATTGTACAGCGCTGCGTAACCCTAGTAGCTCTCTAGAAATGTTAAGTAGTAGTAGTATGCACTTACCACAGTTTAAAATGGCTTGACGCATTGAAGTGTCCTGTAGTAGTGTCCAAATCTCAAATCGCGAGGAGTGAAGCAAATAATTACAACAAAATCCTAGTCAAACTCCACTATACCAGTGTTGAAAAATTTCTTCTCAACTTTGAATTGTGATCAATACATTCTACTGAAAAAGGAGGAAAAAAGCCTCAGAACTCAACGGGTGTTAATATACACCTCCAGCTGTCAATCATCGGCTTTTTAAAAACCTCCCAGTCTTTAATTGAATTTATAAATTTCAAATATTTTCCATTTTTTTAAACACTTTTTTAAAATGAATTTTTGTATACATTTTTATCGAATGATGTCACTTCATTTCTGTTGTACATAGGGAGAACAGAAATGAAGTGACATCATTTGATAAAAACTTACACAAAAAAATATTCTTTCAAAAAATGTTTAAAAAATGGAAAATATTTGAAATTTATAAATTCAGTGAAAGACTGGGAGGTTTTTAAAAAGCCGATGATTGAGAGCTGGAGGTGTATATGAAACTAACACCCATTGAGTTCTGAGACTTTTTTTCCTTCCTTTTTCAGTATAATGGGTGTTCAGAAGAATTTTTTCAACACTGGTATAGTGGAGTTTGACTAGGACTTTGTTGTGGTTTCCAAATCTGCAAGTAGCAACCATGTGCTAAAAAATTGTTTTAAACTTTTGTTCGAGGGGGTGCGTCTAGGGGCAGAGAGTGATCATTCCTGCGCTAGTCAGTTAATGCAGCTACATTACCACACACTAACTGATTAGCGTAAGATTAGCACGCGAGTCCTTGCCGCCTATAAAATAGATGTCGGTAAGTGCTCACACGCTAATTTCTTTTAATGGCTGCGCACTATTGGCAACATTTAGCTTATTTATTTATTTACATTTGTACCCCGCGCTTTCCCACACATTGCAGGCTTTTTGTTTTTTTTTATATTTGTACCCCGCGCTTTCCCACTCATGGCAGGCTCAATGCGGCTTACATGGGGCAATGGAGGGTTAAGTGACTTGCCCAGAGTCACAAGGAGCTGCCTGTGCCTGAAGTGGGAATCGAACTCAGTTCCCCAGGACCAAAGTCCACCACCCTAACCACTAGGCCACTCCTCCACTGTTGCTACTATTTGAGATTCTACATGGAATGTTGCTATTCCACTAGCAACATTCCATGTAGAAGTCGGCCCTTGCAGATCACCAATGTGGCCGCGCAGGCTTCTGCTTCTGTGAGTCTGACGTCCTGCACATACGTGCAGGACGTCAGACTCACAGAAACAGAAGCCTGCGCAGCCTTCTACATGGAATGTTGCTAGTGGAATAGCAACATTCCGTGTAGAATCTCCAACAGTAGCAACATTCCATGTAGAATCTCCAACAGTATCTATTTTATTTTTGTTACATTTGTACCCTGCGCTTTCCCACTCATGGCAGGCTCAATGCGGCTTACATGGGGCAATGGAGGGTTAAGTGACTTGCCCAGAGTCACAAGGAGCTGCCTGTGCCGGGAATTGAACTCAGTTCCTCAGGACCAAAGTCCACCACCCTAACCACTAGGCCACTCCTCCACTCAGGCTTGATTGCAGGCTTAATGCGGCTATTTTACTGCTGTGGTAAAAATGGTTTTAGTGCACAGGAAAAGCCTGAGTAAGGGCATATTGATACTTTTCTTGAAGAAATGATAGAAAATGTTTGTTAATATGCAAGATGAAGTTTTGTGACATTTATAATTAGCCCATCAGTTTCCCCCAAGTCTGTCAATATGATCTTGTTAAATTTTGACACCTTTCATCCATGCCCTGCAACCAGGAATAACTTTCAATTTGCAACTGCTCCACAAGTAGCAAGAAGCAGCTTTGCTGGGCTTCCTGCTTGACCGTCTTGTCGAGCTGTGTGTGTCCCAGGAAATGAAAGAACAGCAGGTCGTTCTACTGAGAAGAAACATTCTCAACTTACCATGAGCATTTCCATATCTAGTGCTGTGGAAATAGTATGAGAGTTCTGCTTGTAACAGGTGATACTCTCAGGCAGGGGTGTAGCCAGACAACAGATTTTGGGTGGGCCTAGGCAAGAATTGGGTGGGCACCAAGTGTCCCCCCCCCCCCCCCCCCCCAAAATGATCTCAGCTGGTGGTAAAACGTTTCTTTCCACCTTGGCAGCAAGAATGCACTGAAAACTGAGCATGCACAGGTGCCGGTGTCATGGAGAGTAGCATTTTCATCACCATCAGGGGAAAATCTTCAGCTGGCAGAGCTTGGGATTCCCACTAGTTACCAGTAAACATGTACTACTGTTGGGTGGGCCTGAGCCATAAATGGGTGGGCCCTGGCCCACCCAAGCCCACCTGTGACTACGCCACTGCTCTCAGGACCTCCCAAAATTGAAATTAAATCCTTTAAAGATAGAGGTTATTGAGGGTATGGAAGACTACTTCTTTTACAAATAGACCATCTGTGATTTAGTTGACAAGGCGCATTTTGTGAGCTGTATGGCATATTGACGCCTGTACAAACCGGGCTTCTGACACATTTGGAATTATTCATTGAACCGAGTATCTAGACCATCTTTATTACTCCTTGTATAGCTTTTGTTCTTTCTTAAGAGCTACCATATCAACCCCTGACGCAGGTATAGATGTCAAAACATGGCCCGTGTTGGGTTTGAAAACAAAGATCTGTTTGCTATCCTCAGTCCTGGAAACCCTTGGTGCTTTTTTTGTTGCTGTTCATAGGAAAAGATCAGGCAAGTAGCCTTGGGTGCAGCTTGATTCAAGTTTGACTTTTGAACTGCAGATATTCTATTACGGAGCCTTGACAGCTCCAGTAATTTCAGCCATTCTCATCAGAGATGCCTTTTGTGGTCCATATGTTCAATAAAACAGATTAGATTATTGCTGTGTGCTTCATTTAGGACTGCCGTTAAAATTGCTAATAATGAAGAGATATAATTAATTCCAACACTGTGCTTCTCTGTGTTAGACTTACCTAAACAATTACTGCATAAATATATACCACACTTCAATTTGTATTAAAAAAAAAAGTTATCAAATGTTAAATCTTTTTTTGGTAAATAATCAATGGGAGACCCTCAATAATGCAACTTAATACATAGTAACATAGTAAGTGATGGCAGATAGACCTGAATGGTCCATCCAGTCCTCCCAACTGTCACACTCAGTATCGATCACGGTCTTTCTTTGGCATTTCTGGGACATATAGAGTCTGCCCTGCCCTGTTCTTGTGTTGCAACTACTGGAGTCTATCTGTCTTGTCATTTGTGGGACACAGACTGTAAAGGTCTGCCCAGCACTGTCCTCAGGTTCCACTTCCAGCCACTGAAGTTGCTGTCAAAACCCTTTTCCAGCCCATCCTAAACTGGATTGCCATATACTGGACACAGTCTGTTCAAGTCTGCCTGGCACCAGCCCTAGTTCATCACTGCTGGAGTTGCCATCTAAGCATCACTTGACACATCCACACACATGCAGCCATTTAAGTTTAGGGTTTTTTTTTTGTACCATTAATTTTCTTATTAAAGATCCTCCGTGTTTATCCCGAGTCATTTTGAATTATGTCACTGTTTTTTTCGGAAGGGCATTCCAGGCTTCGACCACCCTCTCTGTGAAAAACAAGATAAGTGCTATACAAAATAAAAATTAGCAATCACAATCAAGAGGAAAAACAAAGAAATGCAAGCGCTGAAGTTTTTCTTTAGCCAGTGAAGACGTGTGGTTCTGTAAGTCATGAAGCAAAATTAGACTTTGACTACAGATGTACGGAGGCTTTTTCCTCCGAAGCACTTTGCTTTTTTTTTTTTTATAGTAGATTGATAACTGCATGAAAAGGATGTAGCTTATCTATTACCACAGTTTTGTAACCACGTTAATGTTTAGAAAGTAATTTTTCATTCACGGATGGTTGAGTTCTTTATGTTTAAAAAGAATTTCCTGACGTTACTCCTAAGTCTACCGCTCCACAACCTCAATTCATGTTCTCTAGTTCTACTGTTTCCCCTTCTCTGGGAAAGATTTATTCTATATTAATACCGTTCAAGTATTTAAATGTCTGTCTGTTTCATATCTCTCCTTTTCCTTCTTTCCTCTAGGATATACATATTCAGGTCTTCCAGTCTCTTCTCGTATGTCTTTTGTCGCTTACCCCATACCATTTTTGCTGCGTTCCTCTAGACCACTTCTAGTCTTTTTACATCCTTAACAAGATACGGCCTCCAAGCAGTCAGTAATCAGAAAACCTACTTACATGTTCACCATTGTGCCAATATGTGTGCTCTTAATGATTCACTATGATTATTGCTGGCACAAAACATCGTTGGGCCCCCATTGAAATTTAAAACTAGTTTCCAGTGTCTAACTTAGTGTTCACAAGGTGACCAAAACAATGAATTCAGCTGCAGTGACATACTAAAAAGAAAATGGTTCAGACGTGTACATCTTTGACATTCAAATGCATGCTTGTTTTTTTTACCTATTGTACAAAAACACACAAAATAAGATGTACATGGGTACATAAGTACATATAAGTACATAAGTAATGCCATACTGGGAAAAGACCAAGGGTCCATCGAGCCCAGCATCCTGTCCACGACAGCGGCCAATCCAGGCCAAGGGCACCTGGCGAGCTTCCCAAACGTACAAACATTCTATACATGTTATTCCTGGAATTGTGGATTTTTCCCAAGTCCATTTAGTAGCGGTTTATGGACTTGTCCTTTAGGAAACCATCCAACCCCTTTTTAAACTCTGCTAAGCTAACCGCCTTCACCACTTTCTCCGGCAACGAATTCCAGAGTTTAATTATACGTTGGGTGAAGAAAACTTTTTTCTCCGATTTGTTTTAAATTTACTACACTGTAGTTTCATCGCATGCCCCCTAGTCCTAGTATTTTTGGAAAGTGTGAACAGACGCTTCACATCCACCTGTTCCACTCCACTCATTTTATATGCCTCTATCATGTCTCCCCTCAGCCGTCTCTTCTCCAAGCTGAATAGCCCTAGCCTCCTTAATATAATAATTCTGTGGTTATTGCTGCACAGCTTGCCAAATTGAAGACACATCTGAGTTTTGGCTTTAGGTCCTGGCTCTCTGATGAGTCACTCTGAGATTTGAGGACACTTTATGCAATATATTCTAGCTGGCCAGAGACTGGCATTACAAGCAGCTCTAAAACAAGCTACATCATTCTTAATCATTCATCCATCTAATATGCGCAATGTCCTCCTAATGAGAGCAAAATGAAAAAGGATTTATTTAAAAGGTTAAAAGAAGATCCTGCATCTTGTTCTCCTCTCCAACTTTCGTTCCAAAGCTTTACTATATTTGACCCATGCCATGAAGAACTGACAGAGTCACCTGGTAAAGGACACCAGTATGTTACCCAATTAACTCTTTTTAGTGACGCTGTGTGGAGGGGCCTGCAGTATTTGCTGGGAGGAGTTTAGATTAGGGCTGCATTTTCATGAAAATGTTTGTGATTAAAGTTGAGGCATAGCCAGCTGTCCATGCGGGGGAGGGGGGCGGCAAACATGTCCTCTCCCTCCTCTCCCTCCCTCCCCCCCCCCCCCCATATTAGATATCATACCTTTGCTGGAGGGGATGCTGAAGCCAGTCGAAGAAATCCACTGCCAAAGCACCTCCTTCCTCCTCGTGCTGCCTCAGGAAGTCAGAGGGGTGCCCCCAGCCACTGATGTCGTCACTCCCCAAGCATGCTCAGTACGAGGAGGAAGGGGGTGACTCAGGTAGCAGACTTCTTCCACTCATGGGGCTTCAGTTACCCCACCAGCAATTGAACAGGTACTGCAGCTTTGGAGGGGCCTGAGCCCATTCTCTCTTTCATATGTGCCCCCCTGTGCCTTCACTTATTGTCATTCTCTCTCTCTCATGTGCCCTCCTGTGCCTTCACCCATTTTCTTTCCATGGGCTCCCTTGTGCCGTCACCCATTCTCGCTCTCTCTCTCTCCCCCCCTCTCTCTCTCTCCCTCTTTCTTAAGTTGCCGTCCTGTGCCTTCACCTATTCTCTCCTGTGCCCCCTGTGCCTTCACCTATTCTTTCTTGTGCCCCTCTGTGCCTTCACTCATTTTCTGTCACTCTCATGTGCCCCCCTGTGCCTTCACCCATTCTTTCTCTCTCTCTCTCTCTCTCTCTCATGTGCTCCTCATGCCTTCAACCATTTTCTGTCGTTCTCATGTGCCCCCGTGCCTTCATCCTTTCTCTCTCTCTCTCTCTCTCTCTCTTACCCACTGTGCTTTACCCATTCTCTCTCTGTTGCTCTCATGTGCCCTCGTGCCTTCACCCATTCTTTCTCTCTCATGTGCCCCCCGTGCCTTCACACATTCTCTCTCTTTCTCTCATATGTCCCCTGTGCCTTCACCCAAAACTGAACTCACCTTCCTTTCCTCTGAGCAGATTTCATTTATCACCACTCTCTGCTGCCTGTCAATCAACCAGTTTCCAATCCAGTTCACCACTTTGGGTCCTAAGTTCAGCCCTTTCAGCTTATTCACGACTCTTCTTTTGAGGGACCGTATCAAAGGCTTTGCTGAAATCCAAGTAGATTGCATCTATCGCACGTCCTTCATCCAGTTCTTTGGTCACCCAGTCAAAGAAATCAGTCAGATTCATTTGGCAGGACTTTCCTTTGGTAAAGCCATGTTGCCTCACATCTTGTAACCCATTGGCTTCTAGAAAGCCCACTATCCTTTCCTTTAGCAGCGATTCCATTATTTTTCCTACCATCGACGTGAGGCTTACCGGCCTGTAGTTTCCCACTTCTTCCCTGTCTCCACATTCGTGAAGAGGAAACACATCAGCTCATTTCCAATGCCTCAGTACCTCTCCCATCTCTGTTAAATATATTTTATTTTTTGTTACATTTGTACCCCGCGCTTTCCCACTCATGGCAGGCTCAATGCGGCTTACATGGGGCAATGGAGGGTTAAGTGACTTGCCCAGAGTCACAAGGAGCTGCCTGTGCCTGAAGTGGGAATCGAACTCAGTTCCCCAGGAACTAAGTCCACCACCCTAACCACTAGGCCACTCCTCCACTGTTGCTACTATTGGAGATTCTACATGGAATGTTGCTATTCCACTAGCAACATTCCATGTAGAAGTCGGCCCTTGCACATCACCAATGTGGCCGCGCAGGCTTCTGCTTCTGTGAGTCTGACGTCCTGCACGTACGTGCAGGACGTCAGACTCACAGAAACAGAAGCCTGCGCAGCCTTCTACATGGAATGTTGCTAGTGGAATAGCAACATTCCATGTAGAATCTCCAATAGTAGCAACATTCCATGTAGAATCTCCACTAGTATCTATTTGATTTTTGTTACATTTGTACCCTGCGCTTTCCCACTCATGGCAGGCTCAATGCGGCTTACATGGGGCAGTGGAGGGTTAAGTGACTTGCCCAGAGTCACAAGGAGCTGCCTGTGTCTGAAGTGGGAATCGAACTCAGTTCCTCAATTCCCCAGGACCAAAGTCCACCACCCTAACCACTAGGCCACTCCTCCACTCCTTAAGGGGTCCTGCCAGGACTTCTCTGAGATCCCTCAGTACCCTGGGATATATCCCATCTAGCCTCCATTTAATTACTATCGTATACAACATTACGATGATGTTGTATCGCCCTGGAACAGTTGCTCAACAGATAACTTCATTTTGTATTATATTCATTTATTTTATTTTACATCTAATAAGTCTGTCTGTTCTCAAATTTAATATTGTGTATTCTCTATCTTATATACCATGTTCTTGTTCATCACATACACATTTTGTATTTTATTAGAATTTTGTATACGCAGCCTGGTATTTTTTCGCTGTGCTTTTTACCTGAGTTCCCCCATCTTTAGCATTCAGTTTGTCAATCAGACTGCTCTGTAAATGAACAACCCTTTCTATAAGCCTTTCTTTTATGCCTTTTGTCTTTTGTATTTTACAGATCGACCCTGGATTTGGAATATCCCATATATGAATGCGCCAGACACACATGGAAATATGTGGTGTCCATCATAGAAGCCCCTAGAATCTACGGGACTGGAATCACAGGAGCCTGAGTCTTGCCCGCTTGTTGAGATGTAGAATGAATGTTACCTGTATCATGACAATATAAATTTGGTAATATGTTTAAAGATGCAGCCATGCTACTAACTTATAAAACATTTAGGGTGTTATTTACTAAAGCTTAGCTTCAAGACCTATCTTCAGCAGGGCCCAGAGGAATAAAATGGGCCCTGCTGCAGATAACTCGAGATAAGCTTTAGTAAACAGGGGGGGGGGGGGTTAATATCTTTTAGAATGCCCTGTTTTATGTTGTAATCTCTATTAAATCATTAAAGTTAAATCATTGTACTTAAAAAAAACTGATCTAGCTCAGTTTTTTTTTATGTTCTCGTCTACCCATGTCAAGTAATTCAGGGATCATATTTAGTAGTATTGTTATAAAAGATTTGCCCAGCGAAGTGAAAATAAATCCTGCATATATATGTATTAAATAAATATGAATTTTGTTTGTAAGCTTTCCTGTTTGTGGTATTTTTTTTAGATGTCTTGTTCCAGAAGAAGACTTTTTGGGGGAGGGACCATTGAAAACGCACATGACGCTTGAAAATCAATCAATGGATGGGGGAGTTCCAGAGAATAGTTCTCTGCTGCCCCCCCCCCCCCCCCAAAAAAAAAAAGGCCTATTGCTTTTTGATGAAGAAAGCAGTTTTACTTTTTTCAGCATAGAAAATTTGATACTCTGAAGCACAGCAGTTAACGAACTTTTCAAACTGCCTCTCCCCTCTTCTCAGCTCTCCCAGTCGCAAGACACACACAGAGCCAACATAGAACTGAGTGTTGTTTACCACACTGGATCTGAGGAATTTTGTTCAGGATCTAAAAAAAAACATTTTGACTCTGTTGCAGTTTATCCACGGTGATACCACATGCGTCAGGATTACATGGGCCACAGTTAGAAGAGGATGATGTCGTTATTGATCAACTTCAATGGCTTCCAATCCAATTTAGGTTATTATTAAAATTATGAATCAGCATTTAAGATCATTAGAGGTTTAGCCCCTACCCAGCATCTTTGATTTCAGATGGGATGCAGGTTGGCTCAGCCAAGCATTTGACGCTCTTAACAAAGGAACTTACCATTCTTGGAAGGGATCTGTCCTTGTGCAATCAGTGACCAAAATCAATGAAATTACTATGTAATTGTATTTGCAACATCTGTTCTTTTAGGTTTTCTTTTTTTTTTTTTACTTTTTAAACTTACATTTCTTATCACAAGTATCAAACTTGCACCAGAAAACAAGAAGAAACTTATCCTTTAAAAAAAAAAAAAAATCACAATGTAGCAGGAAAATAAAAAACATATCATAACCCACAATAAGTAAAAACCCAGAAAAAAAGTACATTTCAAAATCTATGTGAGAAGAAAAAGGACCCTCCCCCCCCCCCCCCCCCCCCCACACACACACAGAATCTTTAAATTAGTTTAAGGCAAGGTCCCTCCCTGCTTCCTATTTTCTCTCTTGGTCCACTAGGACTGCCTATCTTTTGCCAGAACCAAAATAACTGTGACCGTAAGGAAAGCCAGCTTCCTGTACAATGCTCAGAGCCTAGCCTGACTCCTCCCCTAAGGCAGATAGCAATTTGTCATGAGGTCACTCCCAGCCAAATTCTGCCTCCTTTTCTGCTGGCACTGTTCATACATCTTGAGTGGTCTGGGCTAAGAGAAACTTCCCTTCCATACCTCCTGAATGAATCTGGCAAGGGGGGCTCTACATACAATAGCACAGTGAGTCTCTGAGTGGGCTGATATGGGTCCCAGAACCTCTGAAGAGAGGAAGGTGAAAATCTCAACCTCCCCTTCCACTCCAAGCTCAGAGTGCATTTTTTTTTTTATTGAAAATGTTAAGGTGCACATACAAACCATAAGCAGAGCAGTAAAACAGCCAGCCCCCATCCTCATCCCTGTAAAACTCCCTTCTGCCCAACCCCCATCCCCCCCCTCACCAAATACAAAAAAGAAACTCCTCCTAAGGGCATCTCCTGTTGTTCCTTCAGGATGTGCCAGGATCAGTAACTCCAACCCCATAGAAGCCCCCCTACTCCCTAACTATGGGAGTCTTTTACTAAGGCACGCTGACGTTTTTAGTGTGCGTTAAAAATAGGCGCACGCTAAAGGTGCCAATGCATTCCTATGGGCGTCTTTAGCGTTTAGTGCGTGCCTATTTCTAACACGCACTAAAAATGCCAGCGCACCTAAGTAAGACCCCTTATGATCTTCTAATGAGTTCAGCTTGAGAATAGTAGGCGGCTGGGGAAGTTCGGGGCAATGTGGGCAAGGAGGTTGGGGTATCAGGTCGAGGGGATCTGCTAAGGAGGTTGGGGGGATCAGTTCAGGAGGGGATCAGATGGAGGGGGAATGTATGTTGTGGGGGGGGGGCAGATCTGTGCTTTTTAAAAAAATGTATTTGTGTGTGGGTCTGCACTGTATTATCTGCATTGGCAGATAACATGGATGCATATAATATGGCTCTGTATATTAGGTGACTGCCATGTGCAGTACTACTACTACTTATCACTTCTATAGCGCTACAAGACATACGCAGCGCTGTACACCATTCATGAAAAGACAGTCCCTGCTCAAAGAGCTCACAATCTAAATATGGAATGTTGCTAGTGGAATAGCAACATTCCATGTAGAATCTCAAATAGTAGCAACATTCCAGAATCTCAAATAGTAACAACATTCCATGTTCCACTGCACTAACCACTAGGCTACTCCTCCACTAGCAACATTCCATGCAGATCAGCAACGCGGCCGCGCAGGCTTCTGTTTCTGTGAGTCTGATGTCCTGCACATATGTGCAGGACGTCAGACCCACAGAAACAGAAGCCTGCGCGGCTGCGTTGCTGATCTGCAAGGGCAGGCTTCTACATTACTACTACTACTACTACTTATCACTTCTATAGCGCTACAAGGCATACGCAGCACTGTACACCATACATGAAAAGACAGTCCCTGTAAATAGGACAGGCAAACAGAACAACTAAGAGGTAAGGGAATTAAGGAGGTGGGGATAAAAGGGTACAGGGCAAGTGAGTAGTGGTTAGGAGTCAAAATCAGCGTTAAAGAGGTGGGCTTTTAGCCTGGATTTGAAAACGGCCAAAGATGGGGCTAGACGTACAGGCTCGGGAAGTCTTTCGCAAATCCTTGAAGACATCTCTTCAACAGAGCCTACAAAAAGAACCTCTAAAAACACAAATCACTACACAACCCACCCACACAACCAATTACACCTCCTACATCACCCTACTTAAAACCCTCTTCTCTTTCTCTAAATATCTTCATCCTACCACTGACTATATCTACTATTCCCTCATGACTATGTCATAACAACACTCTGTAAGCCACATTGATCCTGCAAATAGGTGGGATAATGTGGGGTACAAATGTAATAAATAAATAAAATAAAATATTCCAGGCGTGAGGCGTGCAGTAAATACGAGACAGATACTGAACACATCCCTCTGCATTAAGGGCCCCTTTTACTAAGCCTTGGTAGGCTCTACGCGCACCCAACACGCGCCAAAATAGACACCACCTGACTACCACGTGCCTTTTGCAGTAATTTCATTTTTGGCGTGCGTTCGCAAAATATTTTTTATTTTCGGACGTGCGCAGGTCGTTACCGTGCAGATTCTTTACCACTAGGCTGGCGGTAAAGTCAGACACCCAAAATGGACGCACGGTAATTTTGATTTTGCCACACATCCATTTTCAGAAAAAATTTTCAAAAGGCATTTTTGGTACGTGCGCTGAAAAATATTTCTGCGCATGGCCAAAACCCGTGCCTACACTACCGCAAGCCACTTCTTACCGCGGCTTAGTAAAAGGACCCCTTATTGCGCACTAGTTTTTGCAACTAGCGCACGGTACATGCAAACTCTTAACTCACTTAAGAGCCCCTAAATGAAAATTGTATGCTGTCGTGAAATGACCGATACAACCAGAATGCATTCATTAGAATAAAATCTTCTATATGATTTATGGTTATGTAACTTGGGTTACTTGTCATTGAGAATTTTGGCTCATGTTTTTCCGCTTAATCCAGCACTAGTTGGACAACAGAGCCTAGGAAAATCTGAGCCTAATGAGGTGTTTGTAATAACACCCTTTTATTTATTTTCCTTTATTTCTTATATACTGCCTGCAAGCTATCGAAGCTGTGTACATTCTGGAACAGTAGCTATTGATCTTGCAATTAATTTTTCTGAGGTTGTGGAGGCTGGAGTGCAATTTGATGTGTGTCCCAAATGGCATCAGGAGACAAACCATTTAACCCTGCTCCCCACCCTCTAAATAAACACACAAACTACAGTTCAGATTATTAGCTATAAACAAACGGCCAAGCGTTGGATATTCCTTCTTAGCTTAAACCAGAAAACAACTTCTTAAAACTATGGCCAGAAGTGATTTTGTCAAGCGAATCATTGTTTTAATATGAGTTGAGTGTTACTGAACTTGTGCCTTGTTGTTTTATTATGCAGAGAAATTCAAGTGAATAATTCTTCTTGTAAGCAGGCAACATAAAACCTTTTTTGCTGTTCTTGAATTTTACACTGTGCATTTATGTCTAGGTAAGGAAATTACTCACTATTGATGCAAAAAGACATTTATGTACCTTTAGGATATTTTTGGCATCAGATAGGCAGCCTTTTAGGAAAAAAATTGCTATCCAAGATGGTATTTCACAATAAATGTTTCATCAGTTATATTCATAGTGTGATTTAACAAAATGGGAAGAATAAGAGAAACCAGAGATGACACATTAGCAAGTAGTTCTTAGCCATTAATTTGGTACTAGCTGTAACGTAGTCTGGAATCCAATTTCATTTCATGTCATCTTAGCACAAATTCATCAAACACTGCTCCAAGCCACCAAAACCTGTTTAAACTATTGTTCACATGAATAATCCAGCTTGTGACTGGAATGGAAGAAATTGAATAATGGAGCAGGGTGATTAAGACTTGAAAATATTGCTACGAGCAGTTCTCACTTTATGCATCCCAGCTATGCGAAATTTATGTGCGATTCATTGATTGTTGGCTGGTATCACTGGCCTGCTGCTTGGGGTTTGGTACCTGTTCTTTTAATCAGCATAATTCTTACCCAGATTTGATGTACATGTGACTGCAGTGCTGAATGAATGAAGCTAGTATATCTTACAAAGGTGTTGCAGACTGGTACTGGGAGAAGAACTTTAGACTATTTAGAATTTATTGTTCACTGTTTCTAATTGTACAAGTGTTGGAGTTAAGAGGACAGATAGCAGCAGAATCGGATACTGGGCCAGCATGATCAGAAAAACAAAGTCACCAGACAACAAAGGTAGAAAAAAATCATTTTATTTTCATTATAGTGTTTGGAATATGTCCACTTTGAGAATGAGGTGCTCAGCATTAAAAGTTTATATTTATTTACTTATTTGTGGCATTTTATCCCACATTAAACATGAATTAGATTGGAACCTGGGAGCATTTAATTTTTTTTTCCTGGAGTAATGCATCCCCCCCCCCCCCCCCCCCCCCAGGCTCTCTCCCTGGCTATAGTCATAAGTACATAACTAATGCCTCACTGGGAAAAGACCAAGGGTCCATCGAGCCCAGCATCCTGTCCACGACAACGGCCAATCCAGGCCAAGGGCACCTGGCGAGCTTCCCAAACGTACAAACATTCTATACATGTTATTCCTGGAATTGTGGATTTTTCCCAAGTCCATTTAGTAGTGGTTTATGGACTTGTCCTTTAGGAAACCATCTAGCCCCTTTTTAAACTCTGCTAAGCTAACCGCCTTCACCACGTTCTCCGGCAACGGATTTCAGAGTTGAGTTATGCATTGGGTGAAGAAAAATTTTTTTCTCCGATTTGTTTTAAATTTACTACCTGTAGTTTCATTGTATGCCCCCTAGTCCTAGTATTTTTGGAAAGCGTGAACAGACACTTCACATCCACCTGTTCCACTCCACTCAATATTTTATATACCTTTATCATGTCTCCCCTCAGCCGTCTCTACTCCAAGCTGAAAAGCCCTAGCCTCCTTAGTCTTTCTTCATAGGGAAGTCGTCCCATCCCCGCTATCATTTGTCGCCCTTCGCTGCACCTTTTCCAATTCCACTATATCTTTCTTGAGGTGCGGCAACCACAGCTCTGCAATTTGGAGGGGGGGGGGACGAAGAGGTGGATGGGGGGCGCAGAGGTGAACCGGGGAGAGAGCCTGTTAAACATTTACCAGCACACCACTGTGTATGTAAGAGACAGTCCCTGCTCGACAGAGCTTATAATCTAATCAAGACAGACAAACAAACAGGACAAATAAGGGATAAAGAAACAGGTAAATGGGAGTTAGTCATTAAAAGCAGCCTCAAAAAGATGAGCTTTTAGCCTAGATTTGAATATGGCCAGAGTTGGAGCTTCACGTACTGAATCAGGAAGTCTATTCCAGGCATACAGTGCAGCAAGATAAAGGGAAAGGCGTCTGGATTTGGCAGTGGAGGAGAAGGGTATAGATAAGAGAGATTTGCTTGAAGATCGGAGTTCCCAGGGAAGAGTGTAGGGAAAGATAAGAGTGGAGAGGTACTCAGGAGCTGTGGAGTGAATGCACTTGTAAGCCAGTAAGAGGAGTTTGAACTGTATGTGGACACAGGGAGTCAAGTGACCTGAGAAGAGAGCCAATATGAGCATACCAGAGGTCCAGTTGTAGTCTCCAGTGGCCAGATTGTATATCATGAGTGGACATCCCCTATCGTTGTCTTTGTGGGGGTCACCTTATCAGCACTGACTCTTGAACGTAGAGGTATTCCAAATATACTTTCCTGTTGCATAATATTTATTACTAAGGGGGCACCAGCCTCAGTAATGGTGATTCACCAATCAGTGCAGTCCTGGGCTCTGGTGTTCATCCAGTGAGGGCTCATACAGAGGCATATTTTCAAAGCACTTTGGGAGGCTAAGTTCCATAGGTTTCTATGGAACTTTGGGAGGCTAAGTGCTTTGAAAATGAGCTTGATAGGGTTCAGGGGGAGGAGACAGTGAGTTTCTGAAGCAGGGTCATGCCTGCAAACCTTTGTAAATAACACTTTCTCCTTTTGTCCTCTGCTGACCTCTCAACTTATTTTTCCAGACAGTCTCAGACACTTTGAGGTAAATCTCAAAATCAGCAGTGCATTTTCAGCAAAAAAAAAACTTTCCACCTCGTGAGATTTGAGTTCTTGTTCTGTTTCATGCTCGGCAGGTATCATGCAGACACATAAACCACAGTAACATTTGCCCAAGAATATCAAGAAATGAACAAAAAAAATGAATGAATGTCTATGTAATGTTGAACATTGGTTATGTTCAAACAAACTGAAATTGGCTCCTTCAAAAACAGAAATGTTAAAGGTTATAAGACCTACGGTCGATGCAGTTGGATTGTCTAGTAATACTGCAAGGGATTGAGTCTCTACCCCTGAGTGATTTGGTGATAAGTCTGGAACTAAAGTTAGATCAATTTCTTTCCAGGCACATGTAGATCTGTAATGCTGTGAGGTCATGATTTTTTACCAGCTTTGGAATATAAAATATTTGTGCCCATATCTGGGAGACTTAGACGTTTGTACATTTCGCCGTGTCTTAATTGCTCATTTACCTCCCTGTTTACAAAGCTGCATGAGTGGGTGCGGTGCTGTAATGCTGACACAGCCCGTTCACTCTGAATGGGCTTTGTTGGCATTGCTACACTTTGTAAACGGGGGGGGGGGGGGGGTTAGACTATTGTGATACCAGAAAGAACTTGCGATATATCAAGTGTTGAAAACAAATAAAATAAAGTGGATTTGGGGGAGGGGGAGAGCCTCATTTTTTTTTAAATAAGGCATTTCTCAAGAGACAATACATTTGGAAATTGCTCACAACCTTGAGGACACCACCCACCCCCCCCCCCCCCCCCCAATGAAGTCTGAAGGTGGGCTGGTGGGGATAGATATCTGACAGCAGTGTCATGGCACCACACGGGAAGATATTTGGCAGCTCTCCTTCAGCTCATTAGAATCCAAAGTGGACCCAGCTTAAAAATGTATGAACACCACTGCCCTAGGGTGTAGCCTTTGCTCCACCCCCACCCATCTAGATGTGTCCCTCTTATTCTGTTGAGCTTCTAGCTGAACCGGAACTGGGCTCTATTGGTGGATAATGGTTATCATGAACCCTCGCTTTATAATTTCTGTGGAGTTTTTGCCCTAATATTTTCCGCTTCACAATTCTGCCTAACCATTCCTGCCCTAGTCAGATTGGGGGAGGGGGAGAGAGAGGCAGAAACTGCAGCTAACTCAGGAACCAGTTAGCATGCAGTACCATCCAGCCACAAGGGGTCGACATTCAGCAATGGTCGAGACTTCAGAACTTAGTACAAGAATAGTGCTGGGCAGACTTCTACGGTCTGTGCCCTGAGAAAGGCAAGGACAAATCAAACTCGGGTAGACATATAAAGTTTATCTTGTTGGGCAGACTGCATGGACAGTTCAGGTCTTTATCTGCCGTCATTTACTATGTTACTGTGTTACTCTTTTGGGTTCTACATGGAATGTTGCTACTAATTGGGATTCCAGAATCTTGTAATTCTTTAGGATTCCAGAATCTTAAGAATTTTTAGTACAAGAACAGTGCTGGGCAGACTTATACAGTCTACGCCCTGATCCTGACTGAATAGATAGGGATGGGCTGGAGTATAAATTTTAAGGGGCTTCGATGTTAGCTTCAGAACTTAGTACAAGAAGAGTGCTGGGCAGACTTCTACGGTCTGTGCCCTGAGAAAGGCAAGGACAAATCAAACTCGCATATAAAGTATCACATACCATGTAAAATGAGTTTATCTTCTTGGGCAGACTGGATGGACCGTAAGGTCTTTATCTGCTGCCATTTTCTATGTTGCTATGTTACTTTTAGATGGGTCTCCCAAAATATCAGTTACAAAGCCTTCAACTTGTACAAAATACAGCAGCTTGCATTCTTATTGGAATTAAATTCACTGATCATATTAACCCCATTAGTTTAACCTTTATACTGGTTCCCAGTTAGATAGCATATTGATTTTAAAGTTTTGCTTCTGTTGTATAAAATCACTCAACATCAAAAAAACAATAGTATATCAAAAAGGTGATCAATATACTAAAGTAATGAACGTAAACCCAGTCACTAAAATGTGAGTAAAACGTTATCATAAATCAGAGCTGATTGCATGTCTCAGCACTAATAGGACCAGTCCAAGTGTTTTGGGCACTCTAGGCAACCCCCCCCCCCCAATCCCTAATTAACTTTCAGGCCCCCTCATCTCCCCCTTCTAAGAAATCCTGCTTTTGAGCAGGCCTCTTATCTCCACTCTTCCAAGAAATCATGCTTTTAAATGTTAAACACAAAGAACATAAGAATAGCCATACTGGGTCAGACCAATGGTCCATCTAGCTGTTTCCAACAGTGGCCAATCCAGGCACAAGTACCTGGCAGAAACCAAAATATTAGCAACTAATCCCAGGGCAAGAAATGGTTTCCCCATGTCCGGTCTCAATAGCAGACTATGGAATTTTCTTCCAGGAACTTGTCCAAACCTCTTTTTAAACCCAGATACACTAACTGCTGTTACCACATCTTCTGGCAATGGGTTCCAGAGCTTAACTATTCATTGAGTGAAAAAATATTTCTCAGAGAACAAGCAGGCTTGCATATTCTCACAAGTGGGTGGATGCCGATTCATGTTGTCCTGTCCAGCATTTATGCCAAAGTAAATCAAACAAAATAAAACATGGAAAAGAAAATAAGATGATCCCTTTTTTATTGGACATAACTTAATACATTTCTTGATTAGCTTTCGAAGGTTGCCCTTCTTCGTCAGATCGGAAATAAGCAAATGTGGTAGCAGATAGTATATATAAGAGAAACATCAAAGCATTACTTTGACAGTCTGACAGAGTGGGAGGGTGGAGGTATGCATGGGGACATCAAAGCATTTCATTGATATTCTAACAGAATGGGTGTTGGTAGGTGAGAGGAGGGTAATAAACAGAGAAACACAGCTTATGGTTTATAATGGGTTAGAAAGCCCAGATCCTTATTAAGTCCTGTTTGTTGGGTGTCAAAATATTCAATCATTCTTATTTCAAAGGTCTTACGTTTCTGTATTGTTTTAAAATTACCTTTCAGTATTCTTACTGCCAGTCAAGCCCCCACCCCTGTGGGCCAACACTTCACAAGACCAGAACAGTGCACCAGTGATTTCACAGTAAGAATACTGAAAGGTAATTTTAAAACAATACAGGAACGTAAGACCTTTGAAATAAGAATGATTGAATATTTTGACACCCAACAAACAGGACTTAATAAGGATCTGGGTTTTCTAACCCATTATAAACCATAAAGCTGTATTTCTCTGTTTATTACCCTCCTCTCACCTACCAACACCCATTCTGTTAGAATATCAATGAAATGCTTTGATGTCCCCATGCATACCCCCACCCTCCCACTCTGTCAGACTGTCAAAGTAATGCTTTGATGTTTCTCTTATATATACTATCTGCTACCACATTTGCTTACTTCCGATCTGACGAAGAAGGGCAACCTTCGAAAGCTAATCAAGAAATGTATTGTTATGTCCAATAAAAAAGGTATCATCTTATTTTCTTTTCCATGTTTTATTTTGTTTGATTTCTAAAGTCTATGTGTAAACTACAGAAGCTCCAGTCAGGTAGGGCAGTTTCATCTTGGAACCCTTTTGAAACTGTAACTTTGGAACCCAGGGCTTTAACTCTGGGACACCAGGCCAGAAACAAGCTGTTTGTACTGCCTTTTGAGGGTCAGTCTAATGCACGCCATGGCTATGCAGGAGAAGGCCACAGGAGAGAATGCTCGAGTCCAAGAATAGCTTTTGTGTTTCATTTCACCCCACCTGTGAAAGAAACAGTGCACATCATTGTTTCCCCTTTAAACCCGCTGTCTGGCTGCGGTTTGTCAAGGCTCTAGGCCTGACCTCAACCACGCTCCTTTTAACAACGTGCAAGTATTTGGATATCACCAAAATTGGATCTTGTAACTCACGCTGATGATGTTGACCCATGTAACATAGTAGATGATGGCAGAAAAAGACCTGCACGGTCCATCCAGTCTGCCCAACAAGACAACTCATGAGGCATATTTTCAAAGCACTTTGGGAGGCTAAGTTCCATAGGTTTCTATGGAACTTTGGGAGGCTAAGTGCTTTGAAAATGAGCCTCGTTGAACATGTGTGCTACTTTTGTGTATACCCTACTTTGATTTGTACCTATGCTCTTCAGGGCACAGACCGTATAAGTCTGCCCAGCACTATCCCCGCCTCCCAACCACCGGCTCTGGCACAGACCGTATAAGTCTGCTCAGCACTATCCCCGCCTCCCAACCACCAGCCCCTCCTCCCAACCACCGGCTCTGGCACAGACCGTATAAGTCTGCCCAGCACTAGCCCCGCCTCCTTGCTGCAACCCAGAGGCTCATACCCTCGGAGTACAGGTTTTTGTTAGATTTCCTTGTAAATGTATAGCAACTTGTGTCGCACACAAGTGTAGGAGGAAAAGGGTAGCAAGCCGCATGTTGTGGAGTTCCTGGGCCACAGGAAGGGCTGCAAGTAGATAATTTAAGATGACTTGGGGGTGGGCTGGCTCTAGCTTTCAGGCCCTAATTTTCCTACCCGTGTTCTTAAAAACAAGAGGTCGTTGTAGGCTAGATTCTATATATGGCGCCTAAAAAATCCACATGGAACTAAGCGTATTCTATAAGATATAGGCGTGATGTATAGAATTATGCTTAGTCGATATCATAATGCCTAAATCTACGCTTGTCCTTCTACGCCAATAAAAATCTGATGCAAGTCCATGCGTGTATATTTAGGCACACTGACCCGTATTCTGTAATAACTCTTGGAAATTTTGGAATGCCCACAAAACGCCCATAAGCGTGCCCCTTTTAAGCTATGCGTGTTTATTTTGAACTGCGCACTTTGCAATTTAGGTGCAGTTCTTTATAGAACATGCTTAGCGATTTCCATGCATAAATTGTAATTATTGCCAACTAGTGCTCGTTATTGCTTAAGTGCTGTTAAAAACGTTGATTTACCTTCTAAGGCCAATTAAGTTACGGGCGTATGTCCACACAGAATCTTGGCGCCATATATAGAATCCAGGGCTATGTGCTCCGAGGGGGCGAATTCAGGAGCAACGTCAGGAAATATTTTTCACAGAGAGGGTGTTGTATGCATGGAAATTTCACCCACTGCAGGTGATGGAGGTCAGGGCCGCCCCACCTCCGCCCTCCCCTGTCGCTCCCCCCGCCGCTGCAGTCCGCCATCTCACCTGCCTGCCTCCATGGCTCCGGGCCCCCTGCATTCAAGGCGGCAGTCGCAGATGGCCTCTTTTCCGGCCTTCCCTCCCTGTGTCCCGCCCTCGTCTGATGTAACTTCCGGTTTCCACGAGGGCGGGACACAGGGAGGGAAGGCCGGAAAAGGGGCCATCTGCGACTGCCGCTTCGAATGCAAGGGGCCCGGAGCCGAGGAGGCAGGCAGGTGAGACCGGGAACTGCAGCGCCGGTGGCCTGACCCCGGCGCTGGGCCCCCCCTTGGAGGCCCGGGGAATTTTGTCCCCCCCTGCCCTCCCCCCTCTCAGCGACCCTGATGGAGGTTAAATCAGTAAGGTCTGGGAACTGCACAGTGAATGATTAGTTGCAGAAAATAAAGAGAGAGCAGAAATACAACCTAACAGCATGTAATTAAAGTGCCATACCTAGATGCTGGAACAATAAATGCTGGAACTCCAGAACGAATGAATGGCAAAGCAGATAAAATGAAATGTTAGAAATCTTAGCAGAAATACAAGCAACCGCAGAGCCAAGTCGGCCTGGCAGGCTATGATAATAGCATTAATTAGTAGCTGGATATGTTTGGCAAGCTTCAGGTAAAATAATTAAACTAAAAACCCTAGCAGATATGCAGCCGTTTAGACTTCCAGATCTCCGTAGCAGGATGTGTAGGGAACCTGGGGGCCCAGAGGTTTGGCAAGAGCTGTACCAGCATTAGTAGCTGTTTAGAGTGTGCCACAGTGATGGACTTAAAAGTAGCCGCTGGGTCTGTCTGTCAGGCTGCAGGTATATCGATTAATTTTATTAACGTAACTTAATATGCTGGTTGCACAGAAATGCATTGAAATGATTTATAATCTTTAAACATCAAGTACATAAAAATACATTAAGGGACCATTTTACTAAAGGCTGGTGTTATTGGAAAACAGATTTTGCCTGTTTTCATGCACTAAGCACGCATTAACTATTAAAAAAAAATATTTTCGCAGAGGGAGCGGAGAGTGGGCATTCCTGCGACATCTGGACATTCCGGTAGCGTAGCCAGAGTTTAATCTTTAGATGGGCCTGGAGGTGGACTGGGTGGGCACAGGCCTCGCATTTCCTCTCCACCCGCCGCCGCATTTCCTCTCCATCCGCCTGCTGCCGCCGCTTTTCCTCTCCACCCGCTCCCCCCCCCCCCGCGACAGTCCCCTGCACACGGTCAGTTCTGGTCATTTTTACTGACCTGAAGCGCCGTTCTCCCTCCAGCACTGGCGATTCCCATAGCCAGCCTTCTGCCAGATGAGACCGAGACAATATTTGCTGACTGAAATGTGGTGTACGTTTGGCAAAACGGAAAGAAAAGCAATGCAGGCAGGATCTGATCTGGGGGACAGCAAAAGCACGGGAGGCTAGAAGAACTTGCTGCAAGAGTCACAAACCTTAATTTGGGACCCCTGATACAGTCTGTCTTAATTTATTTATTTATTTATTTATTTTATTTATTGCATTTGTATCCCACATTATCCCACCTATTTGCAGGCTCAATGTGGCTTACGTGGTTTTGTTATGACATTGTCATTACAGAATATCAGATACAGTTAGTAGTGTGTAGAGATTAAGCAGGGAAGAAAGAGGAATTATATCTCAAGAAAGATATAGTAGAATTGGAAAAGGTGCAGCGAAGGGCGACTAAAATGATAGCGGGGATGGGATGACTTCCCTATGAAGAAAGACTAATGAGGCTAGGGCTATTCAGCTTGGAGAAGAGACGGCTGAGGGGAGACATGATAGAGGTATATAAAATAATGAGTGCAGTGAAACAGGTGGATGTGAAGCGTCTGTTCACGCTTTCCAAAATACTAGGACTAGGGGGCATGCGATGAAACTACAGTGTAGTAAATTTAAAACAAATCGGAGAAAATTATTCTTCACTCAACGTGTAATTAAACTCTGGAATTCATTGCCGGAAAATGTGGTGAAGGCGGTTAGCTTAGCAGAGTTTAAAAAGGGGTTGGACGGTTTCCTAAAGGACAAGTCCATAAACCGCTACTAAATGGACTTGGAAAAATCCACAATTCCAGGAATAATATGTAGCTTGCCAGGTGCCCTTGGCCTGGATTGGCCGCTGTCGTGGACAAGATGCTGGGCTCGATGGACCCTTGGTCTTTTCCCAGTATGGCATTACTTATGTACTTATGTAGGAAGTGATTAGGCGGGTGATAGTAGAAGTGGATTTTCCCTCACATTTCAAGTAAATGCACTGATATATGTATTCTTGCAAAATGTATTTTTTAAGGTCATTAAGTGCTGCAAATCCCCTTAGTTCTTAACCATTCCTACTCATATGATCTTCAGAAAATGTTTCCTGTAGGGATAAGTAGTTCCCCCAAACCAGCACTAACATCTCCGACTTTAATTAAATAATTCCCTTTCATTATATTTATGCCTCATAAAATTTTGGTTCCTGAATCCTGCACTTCTTCAGGCACACAGACTCCGATCACAGTCAAGTGGCCTGTAGCACTTTTCTTTCTTCTAATGGTAAAAAGTGTCATTTTTACAAGATAGCTTTACCTTCTATTTTTTTGCATTTCTAATCTATAGACTTGTATTCCACAGCGTGCTCTGACATTTTGAATTACTCTGCCGTGTACCCGACCACTGTAGTACTTTTAAGTTTCTCATTAGTCATTATGATCACTGCCAAGAAGAAAAACATTTTCACAAGTTCAATTAGACTGGAGTTCTCCTATTTTTGATTTAGAAAATTACTGAAAATTTTCTTTTTTTTGTTTTTAAAGTTTTTGATTGTATAATTTGTATTGTTAAGTATATTGTTTTTCGGGAACAGGTTTTTCTCCCGTTATATTGTTTTGTAATCCACTCTAAACCTTCAGTAAGATGTGGAAAATAAGTACCTTGTATTGTAATATATTTTAGTCCAAAGACTGCTAATGTTCTGTGTTGCAATTTTCAGTATATCCACAATTTTTAAATCCCTTATCCTTTCTTTTGACCCATCCATTTTAGTTTTGAAATCTGAGAAAGCTCATTTTGGTAACAAATCGTATTTCCATTATTGACAATGTATTGTAAGCCACACTGAGCCCGCAAATAGGTGGGAAAATGTGGGATACACATGCAATAAAATAAAATAAATAAATTTATGTGAATAGGTCTCACACCTCTACAACCACCTTTGGTCTGTTCTGTGTGTCTCATTCTTTTTTTTTTTTTTTTGAAACCTGTACAACAACGATGCATCTAGCAGGAGCCTGTGGTTTGCCAATGTAGCTCTTGAGGCCTTTTCACTAATGCCAAAATGATAGTACCAAGAGAAAGTCTAAGTTTTGATGTAGTAATTGAGTATAAAAGTCAACGCACCTACAGCATTTAATGAAATTAAATCAGCTTGCCTATTTCTGAAAGTTTTAAGGGCCAAGGACTAGATTCTATATATCATGCCTAAAAAAAATCAGCACCGAAAAAAATACGCCTAGGCGTATTCTATAAAGTAGACCTCCTAAATGTAGACGTCCTTCATAGAATATGCCTAAAGTTCTGCATGGTTTATAGAATACACCGAGCGCCCATCCATGTGATTAAATATAGTTATGGGCAGTTATGCCAAGTAAACCGTGACCGAGTGTATTCTATAACATAGGCTGGTCGTGGGTGTTTCTAAAATCTATTTCACACGCATGGCCATGCCACCTTTCCAACTAAACAACTTAGAATTTACACACTTCACGTTAGAGAATATACTTAGCCAGTTGTGCGTATAAATTCTAACTAATGCCAATTAGTCTCAATAATTGCTTGTTACTTGGCAATTAACAGTGCTGATTGGCTTATTAACTAATTAAATAGCACATGCAAATCCAGAATATGACCTATTTGCACACGCAACTTAAGTCAGACTATATAGAATGCGGGGGTATGTGTTGGCATATTAACCCACTTTTTTTTTTTGTTACATTTGTACCCCATGCTTTCCCACTCATGGCAGGCTCAATGCGGCTTACTTGGGGTAATGGAGGGTTAAGTGACTTGCCCAGAGTCACAAGGAGCTGCCTGTGCCTGAAGTGGGAATCGAACTCAGTTCCTCAGGACCAAAGTCCACCACCCTAACCACTAGCCCACTCCTCCTACTATTTGAGATTCTACATGGAATGTTGCTATTCCACTAGCAACATTCCATGTAGAAGTCGGCCCTTGCAGATCACCAATGTGGCCGCGCAGGCTTCTGCTTCTGGTAGTCTGATGTCCTGCACGTACGTGCATGACGTCAGACTCACAGAAACAGAAGCCTGCGCAGCCTTCTACATGGAATGTTGCTAGTGGAATAGCAACATTCCATGTAGAATCTCCAGTAGTAGCAACATTCCATGTAGAATCTCCAATAGTATCTATTTTATTTTTGTTACATTTGTACCCCGCGCTTTCCCACTCATGGCAGGCTCAATGCGGCTTACATGGGGCAATGGAGGGTTAAGTGACTTGCCCAGAGTCACAAGGAGCTGCCTGTGCCTGAAGTGGGAATCCAACTCAGTTCCTCAGTTCCCCAGGACCAAAGTCCACCACCCTAACCACAATGGGCACTCCTCCACTCCTGAGCTTTTATTTAGCAGAGGATAAACTACTAAAAGATATCCAAACAATATATATAAATGTGATGTGTCGTCTTTTATATTTGAAAGAGGAAAAGCCTCAAATGCTAAGGGGAACTCCCTTGTTGATTTATCTTACAACTTTAGGGAGGCTCCTTTCATTCATCATAGGCTTAAAAACCTCCTAGGTGTTGAATTTCTAAACCTTGAACCTTACTTATTTATATCTCAAGGGTTCTAAGGTGCACTTATCTCTCCAGCTTCGCAGTCGTGTTACACCCTCCACGGCCCAACTTTGGCCTGAGTTTCGATGTCTGCCTCAGGGTCCGTGGCAGTGGCGTAGCCAGACTGCCAATTTTGGGTGGGCCTGAACCCAAAGTGGGTGGGCACAAAATTTTCTCTCTACCCCCCTCCCCCAGCAAAATTTAGTCACACTTTTCAGTGAGCTTTCATGAGGCCAAAACCTCCTGCCTCAGGTCAGTATAATGCTGTTATGGTATCCTCTCCTGACCTAAGGAAGGAAGTATTGGTCTCTGAAACTTTATTAACACAGGTACCATATTACTTTATCCTAAATTAAAAATAAAATTATTTTCTTTACCTTTGTTGTATGGCCATTTACTTTTTCTCATTGTGTTGCTCCCAGTCTCTAGATTCTGCTTTCCTTCGTCTTTCTCTTGCCATGGTTTTCCTGTCCGTTCATCACCTATGGCTTTTCATCTTTTCCTTACCCTTGTTCTCCACATGGCCCTTCCTCTTATTCTCCAGTCTTTCCCTACTCTGTCCTCTCCCTCTTTCCATCCAGCAGCTCCCCTCTTTCTTTTGCATCCAGCGTCTCCTTTTTCTCCCTACCCTTCCATCCAGTGTCTTCCCTCTTTCTCTCCTTATCCTTCCACTCATCTACCCTCTCTCCTGATCCTTCCATCTAGTGTCTCTATCTCCCCTCTCCTTCTATCCAGTGCCTATCTCTCTACCCTTTTCTGTTCAGTCTCCTCCCTCTCTCCACATCCTTCTAGTTTCTCCCCTTTCTCTCTGCATCCTTTCATCCATCTCCCCTCTTTCTCTCCCTATCCTCCCATGTCCAGCAGCTCTCTTCCCTCTAGTCCCTTCTTCCTCTTCCTTCCTTGTCCAGCAGCTCTCCAGCCCCTTCCTCCTCTCCCTCCCATGTCCAGCAGCCCTCTCCCTTCCATCCAATCCCCTCCTCCTCTCCATCCCATGTCCAGCAGCTCTCTCCCTTCCCTCTAGTCCCTTCTTCCTCCCTTGTCCAGCAGCTCTCCAGTCCCTTCCTCCTCTCCCTCCCATGTCCAGTAGCTCTCTCCCTTCCCGCCAGTCCCTCCCATGTCCCAGCAGCTCTCCCTTCCCATCAGTCCCTTCTTCCTCTCCCTCCCATGTCCCAGACGCTCTCTCCCTTCCCTCCAGTCCCTTCTTCCTCTCCCTCCCATGTCCCAGCAGCTTCTCCCTTCCCTTAAGTCCGTTCCTCCTCTCCCTCCTATGTCCCAGCAGCTCAGCCACTTCCCCCCGAGGCCAGCGAATCCACATCCTTCCCACGCTGTCGCTGCCCTTTTGTCCGGCGGAGGCAGCGTTCAGCGTTTACTTCCTGTACTGTGTTCTCCCCAGGCTCCGCTGCATCGTCCCAGTGGAATCCTTTTCCTTTTCGGCCGTCGCGCTGCGCTGCCATACACACTGGCAGCTTCGCTCCTCCCCCACTGCGATCATCCGGCCCTAACAGGAAGTGCATCAGAGAGGGCCAGAATGGATGTGGCGGGGGAGGAGCGAAGCTGCCTGTGTGTATGGCAGCGCAGTGCGGCGGCCGAAAAGGAAAAGGATTCCACTTGCAGGGACGATGCAGCGGAGCCTGGGGAGAAGACAGGGCAGGAAGGAAACGCTGAACACTGCCTCCGCGGGACAAAAGGGCAGCGACAGCGTACGAAGGATGGGCGGGCCTGGAGGGAAAATGGGTGGGCCTGGGCCCGTCCAGGCCCACCCATGGCTACGCCTCTGGGTGCCTAGCGACTGTAGTCAGTGCTGTGAATTCCTGAAAAAATGTATAATCATGTCACATCGTTCTTTTCATATGCATAGACCTGTTCATAAATCAAAAGTTTTCCTCAATCAATGCTGCATTTTCTTCTATCTGCTTACTACTGGCAACGTGGCCGCGATTATCAAAATTTCTTTCAGGAAGACAAAGAGGGACACTTTCGATTTGACCTCTAAATCCAACTTTGGACATTTTGCTCAACATGTCCAGAAATCAAAGAGCAAGCATGACCATTTCTGAACCGGCAAAAATGTTTATCTTTTTGTTTCTAAAACTGCCTTTTTCTAGACGTTGCTGTATTCAGTATGCTTATCCTTTTTGACCATTTTCAAAAAAAAAAAATGACCAAATGAAAAACACACAAAATCAAGTCATCGGGATGTAGGAGGAGTCAGAATTCTTAGTAAACTGACCACACAAACATCCCAGCAGAGAAGCACCCTACGGGGCGCTGCAGTGGACTTCACATAAAAGGTCCCAGGTACACATCACACTGTTGCCCCCTTGTGTTGTATGGGGAGCCCTCCAAAAACCTACTGGACCCAACTGTACACCACTACAGTAGCGCTTATGCCTGTAGGTGTCACCTATATGTAGTTACAGTAAGTTTTTGGTGGGTTTTGGAGGGCTCACGCATTCCACCACAAGTGTAACAGTTAGAGTGGGATATGGACCTGGGTCCCCTTCTCTACAATCAAAGTTGCCAGGTGGGCGGTTTTACTGCCCAATTGGGCGGGTTTTCGCCAGCGGCGGCGGGAAAATTTCGCCGGCCGCGGGATGCGGTTTTTTGGGCGGTTTTCCCGTCGCCGCTGTGCGAGTTCGGCGGTTTTTTCCGGGGCTTCTATTGGTCCAATTCGGTCCAATAGAAGCTTTTCCGGGACTTCTATTGGTCCAAATTGGACCAATAGAAGCCTTTCAGGGGCGGGGATGATGTAGGGGCGGGGCTAGTGACGTGGGAGGCGGGGTTAGTGACACAGCGGCGGGGTTCGGTGACGCGGGAGACGGGGATTGGCTACGGGCGGTTTTTGGGCGGGTTTACGGCTCATTTTGGGCTGGGAAAATTTTTCTCTACAATCAAAGTTGCCAGGTGGGCGGTTTTACTGCCCAATTGGGCGGGTTTTCACCAGCGGTGGCGGGAAAATTTCGCCGGCCGCGGGATGCGGTTTTTTGGGCGGTTTTCCCGTCACCGCTGTGCGAGTTCGGCGGTTTTTTCCGGGGCTTCTATTGGTCCAATTCGGTCCAATAGAAGCTTTTCCGGGGCTTCTATTGGTCCAAATTGGACCAATAGAAGCCTTTCAGGGGCGGGGATGATGTAGGGGCGGGGCTAGTGACATGGGAGGCGGGGTTAGTGACGCTGGGGCGGGGTTCGGTGACGCGGGAGACGGGGATTGGCTACGGGCGGGTTTACGGCTCATTTTGGGCTGGGAAAATTTTTCCCAGCTGGCAACTTTGTCTACAATCCACTGCACCAACTAGTAGGATACTCCAGGGACCTGCTTCCTGCTCTAATAGGACTGGCCATAACATCAGGCTGGTATGTACTGTTTCTTTCTCACCTTTGGGGATTGGGTGGGGGTCAGTGACCACTGGGGGAGAAGAAGGGGTCATCCCTTTATGCCTCCAGTGGTCGTCTGGTCATTTAGGTCACCTTTTTGTGACTTAGTCGTAATTGAAACAGGTCTAGACCAATTTAGCCCTGGACATTTTTGCTTTGTTCCATTGTGGCAGAAAAACATCAAAGTTTTGGGAACACCCAGATCCCACCCGCCAACACACCCCCTTGTGATTTCCCCACACTGCAGAGAAAACTGTCTCAAATCTGGGTTTTGAAAATCACGATTTGGACGCTTTTCGGAGAAAAATGTCCAAATGCCACTTTATGCTGTTTTTGAGACATTTTTTCCTCATTTGAAAATAAACCCCTTAATGAACAGAGTTCACTGGAAGGGGTGTAGGGAGAGATACCGAGGAGCTGCAGAATGAATGGCACTTGTACTTCAGTAAGCGGAAGTTTTGAACTATGTACGGATACGATAGGGATGAAGCGACTTAAGGAGAGGGATTACGTGAGTGTAGCGACACTGGCAGAAGACAGGTTGTGCAGCAGAACTTTGAACAGATTGAAGGGGTGGGAGCAGTGGTGATCCTAGCCTGCATGACACCCGGGGCGGATCGCCGATGCGCCCCCCCCCCCGGGTGCAGCGTGGCCCTCCCTCCCCCCGGTGAAATGACACCCCCCCCGGGTGCAGCGTGGCCCCCCCTCCCCCCGGTGAAATGACACCCCCCCCGGGTGCAGCGTGGCCCCCCTCCCCCCGGTGAAATGACACCCCCCCGGGTGCAGCGTGGCCCCCCTCCCCCCGGTGAAATGACACCCCCCCGGGTGCAGCGTGGCCCCCCTCCCCCCGGTGAAATGACACCCCCCCCGGATGCAGCGTGGCCCCCCTCCCCCCGGTGAAATGACACCCCCCCCCGGGTGCAGCGTGGCCCCCCTCCCCCCAGTGAAATGACACCCCCCCCCGGGTGCAGCGTGGCCCCCCCCCCCCGGTGAAATGACACCACCCCCCGGATGCAGCGTGGCCCCCCTCCCCCCGGTGAAATGACACCCCCCACCCCGGGTGCAGCGTGGCCCCCCTCCCCCCAGTGAAATGACACCCCCCCCGGGTGCACGCCGCTGGGGGGGGGGTGCTGTGGCGCGCGCCTGTCAGCTGAGTTCGCTGACTTCGCTAACTTCGCTGCAGCTCCCTCTGCCCCGGCCGGTTCTTGTTTTCTTCACTCTGTTAATATTGTATTGAAACAGTGTTAAAAGCTGTCCACAGTGGAGGCCGGCAATCGGGCCCTGGCACTGCTCCTGATGACTGAGGTCATGAGCCCTGCTGAGGTGGCACCAGTTCTGCACCCACCAACACTCTATCACGAATACAAGCCAACATTATTTTAATTACATCTATGATTGATGCCTCTATTAAATCTGATGATAGATTTTCAGGACCCAAAAAAGAATACACTTTTTTTTCCCCTTCTGTCAGTTTTAACCTTTCCTGTTTCCTTATATTAATTTCATCTGCCCTGTACCAATGTTTGCATAAACCTATGTAAATGTTAACACAGTATTTCCCTCATTATTATTATTATCTTTTTCCATGATGTGCATCCCAAATCTTTTGGCCTGCCTCAGTATGTTGATTGATTCATTCCCCTTATAAGCTTTGTTCTTTTATCAAACAGTTCAATTCCACATCCTTATAGTCAAGAGATTTATTTATTTATTTGTGACATTTATATCCCACGTTATCACAAACAAGTTTGAGTTCACTGTGGCTTACAATAAACAGTGTAGGATACATATCAAAGAATAATGCATAAGAAAGTAATTTGTTGTAAGAATCCAATTTTACAATGCAGTATCATAAACATACTGGGATAGCTATGGATGTTTGGGTATTTACCTGTGGCCTGTGGAGTTGCTATCTGGTGACTTGAGCGGAAAGCCCAGTCAGTGTATCCCAAACTGGTGAAGGAGGAGACAGAGAGAAGGGGCCTCCAAGGGTAAGACTTGCCCCTTCTGGTGATGCCATTGGTATGCCAGGATCTAGTATTTAATCAAGTTTCCCTGTGGCAGAGATTGGGAGTTGGGTGTCCTGGAGAGCTGCTGCCAATGGCCCAAGCAAGGAACCCAGTCAAGGTATCCTGGGTCGGTGGAGAAGGAGAGACTGCTACTCTGGTGACATCATCTGCCCACTTTATTAATTCATAAAAGCTCTTAGGATTCAAATACGGTTGCCTGACATGGCCATATTTTGCCAAAATCCAGTTGTGTCAGGGGCAGAAAAAAACAACTAGTGTGAAACTTCAAATTTCACCAGAACCGGTCGAAAATATTCCTTCTCCTGGGTCCTTTTGGAGGAGCAATCAAACAAGGTCTGCTTCCTCTTTGTTGGTCAAAGAGTGAGACCAAAGAGATTCTCCCTTTGGTGCCATCTCATGGCCGACTTACAAGTTGAGCTACTATGGGGAAAAAGAAAATCAAGCTCAAGACAAATTTCTTGGGCACATAATAGTGGACCTATGGACAAACACGATATGGTTTTCACATCAAGAGTTTTCCTCCTGTCAGCTGTCTGGGGCATCTATTAGCCTCACTATGAGAACCTCCTGCCCACCTCCCAGAGATTGAAGTAAATGACCACAGGTTCAAGAGTCATTAGGGGAACCCACTATCATGGTTGCTGGGGAACTCTAGCTCATCCATTATTCAGAGTTTGAGTGCCAATAAGGATCCCATTCCCAGAGCAATTAATGCGATTTTGAATGTAGGAGACAAGCAGATACTTACTGAGCACAGTGACAGATGTGTTGTTGATGGACACACAGAAGACTGCATTGTGTACACACTTATGATTTCAGAGTTTTGCTGACAACATAATTCATTTTTCTCAAGAAACCATTTAGCCTGATGCTGCAATGTGCCTTCCTTGCTCTAGAAAAATGCAGAATAATGAAGGGGTGATGTAGCTGTAGAAAGGCCCATAGTAGGCGTTCCTTTGAAATTGGAGGGAAATATAAAACTGACTATAGGGAGGTACCCAGGGTCCTCCTTTCTTCCTTTCCTTAGGGAAGTCCATTAAAGATGTAGTGGGAAGGATAGGGGTTCTCCTGCCTAAGGTCCCACCAGGACGTTGGTCTAAGTCAAAGACCAAGGGAAACAGGAGGAGGAAGAAGGGCCAGAGAGAGGCTCGATTCAATCGAGCCTCATTGAACTACTATTACATATTCTTGTGCATCTGGGGAAAGCTCAGTCAATAAGCATTTTATATACAGTGGGGGAAATAAGTATTTGATCCCTTGCTGATTTTGTAAGTGTGCCCACTGACAAAGACATGAGCAGCCCATAATTGAAGGGTAGGTTATTGGTAACAGTGAGAGATAGCACATCACAAATTAAATCCGGAAAATCACATTGTGGAAAGTATATGAATTTATTTGCATTCTGCAGAGGGAAATAAGTATTTGATCCCTCTGGCAAACAAGACCTAATACTTGGTGGCAAAACCCTTGTTGGCAAGCACAGCGGTCAGACGTCTTCTGTAGTTGATGATGAGGTTTGCACACATGTCAGGAGGAATTTTGGTCCACTCCTCTTTGCAGATCATCTCTAAATCATTAAGAGTTCTGGGCTGTCGCTTGGCAACTCGCAGCTTCAGCTCCCTCCATAAGTTTTCAATGGGATTAAGGTCTGGTGACTGGCTAGGCCACTCCATGACCCTAATGTGCTTCTTCCTGAGCCACTCCTTTGTTGCCTTGGCTGTATGTTTTGGGTCATTGTCGTGCTGGAAGACCCAGCCACGACCCATTTTTAAGGCCCTGGCGGAGGGAAGGAGGTTGTCACTCAGAATTGTACGGTACATGGCCCCATCCATTCTCCCATTGATGCGGTGAAGTAGTCCTGTGCCCTTAGCAGAGAAACACCCCCAAAACATAACATTTCCACCTCCATGCTTGACAGTGGGGACGGTGTTCTTTGGGTCATAGGTAGCATTTCTCTTCCTCCAAACACGGCGAGTTGAGTTCATGCCAAAGAGCTCAATTTTTGTCTCATCTGACCACAGCACCTTCTCCCAATCACTCTCGGCATCATCCAGGTGTTCACTGGCAAACTTCAGACGGGCCGTCACATGTGCCTTCCGGAGCAGGGGGACCTTGCGGGCACTGCAGGATTGCAATCCGTTATGTCGTAATGTGTTACCAATGGTTTTCGTGGTGACAGTGGTCCCAGCTGCCTTGAGATCATTGACAAGTTCCCCCCTTGTAGTTGTAGGCTGATTTCTAACCTTCCTCATGATCAAGGATACCCCACGAGGTGAGATTTTGCGTGGAGCCCCAGATCTTTGTCGATTGACAGTCATTTTGTACTTCTTCCATTTTCTTACTATGGCACCAACAGTTGTCTCCTTCTCGCCCAGCGTCTTACTGATGGTTTTGTAGCCCATTCCAGCCTTGTGCAGGTGTATGATCTTGTCCCTGACATCCTTAGACAGCTCCTTGCTCTTGGCCATTTTGTAGAGGTTAGAGTCTGACTGATTCACTGAGTCTGTGGACAGGTGTCTTTCATACAGGTGACCATTGCCGACAGCTGTCTGTCATGCAGGTAACGAGTTGATTTGGAGCATCTACCTGGTCTGTAGGGGCCAGATCTCTTACTGGTTGGTGGGGGATCAAATACTTATTTCCCTCTGCAGAATGCAAATAAATTCATATACTTTCCACAATGTGATTTTCCGGATTTAATTTGTGATGTGCTATCTCTCACTGTTACCAATAACCTACCCTTCAATTATGGGCTGCTCATGTCTTTGTCAGTGGGCACACTTACAAATCAGCAAGGGATCAAATACTTATTTCCCCCACTGTAAATCTCTATCAGCCTACCTTAGTTATTTTTCCAGTATGGATTGCATGTGCCTGGCCAGAGATTATCCAGAGAATATACAGGCAGCCAACAAGAACCCTTTCTCTGTTTGCATGGGAAGGGACTGGAGGATACTTTGAAGGTACAACAGTATCTGCTTCTGGTGTCATTCTCAGCACGGTAAATGCAAAACCTTACTGCATGGTAGGACATGAATAATTGTTGCGTGATCTTTCTTTTCAAATAGTAAGTGAAGTTGTCATAGCTGTCTCCAAAACATGATAGCTGCATGTCTGAAAGAACCCTTAAACTTTTAATTCCAACCTAGCTCCCGCAGTGGTTGACAAGCAGGCTCATTTTTGAAAAAGGGGCGTCCCTGACGAGCACTTAGACGACTTTACCTGGTCCTGTTTTTCTTACGACCAAGGTACAGAAAGGTGCCCGAACTGACTAGATGACCACTGGAAAGAATCGGGGATGACCTCCCCTTACTCCCCCAGTGGTCAATAACCCCCTCCTACCCTTAAAAACATCTTTCAAAATATTTGGTGCCAGCCTCAAATGTCATACTCAGGTCCATCACAGCAGTATGCAGGTCCCTGGAGTAGTTTTAGTGGGTGCAGTGCACTTCAGGCAGGCGGACCCAGGCCCATCCCCCCTACCAGTTACACTTGTGGTGGTAAATGTGAGCCCTCCAAAACTCACCCGAAACCCACTGTACCCACATGTAGGTGCCCCCCTTCATCCCTAAGGGCTATGGTAGTGGTGGGCAGTTGTGGGTAGTGGGTTTTGGGGAGCTCAGCACCCAAAGTAAGGGAGCTATGCACCTGGGAGTAATTTGTGAAGTCCACTGCAGTGCCCCCTAGGGTGCCCGGTTGGTGTCCTGGCATGTCAGGGGACCAGCGCACTATGAATGCTGACTCCTCCTATGACCAAATGCCTTGGATTTGGTTGTTATTGAGATGGGCATCCTCGGTTTCCATTATTATTGCTGAAAACTGAGGTCGACCATCTCTTAGGTCGACCTAAATGTTGAGATTTGGGTGTCCCCAACCGTATGATCGAAACGAAAGATGGACGCCTATCTTGTTTTGATAATACGGGATGCCCCGCCCCTTTGCGGGGACGCCCTCAGAGATGGGCGCCCTTAGAGATGGTCGTCCCCGTTCAAAAATGCCCCTCAATATATATATATTCTGGCATGGATACTATTTGGGTGATTCTAAAGAATTTCCAGATGGGTACGTTGGGTATAATGAAGATGCAGCGTTTTAATGAAACTTGTGGCATGCAGAAGCTAGATTCTATGAGAAAGGAACCTGCAGTGATTGTTTTCAAGTACAAGTACTGGTCAACTTATAGTGTTAGTAGGGAAAGGACATTACAATGAAATGAAGTTTTATATATTAGAAAATAATCTGAGAAATGTATTGCTCTTGACTGTAATTTTTCAGAGCATATAGTCATTGCATGTAGGGCTCCTTTTACAAAGTGGCAGAAAGCCCAATGCAGGCTTATCTATTGCTAAATGGAAGTACAGCTGGGCTACTGCAGCAGCCTGGTGGTACTTCCCCCCCCCCCCCCCCCCCCCCCCCCCCCGTGTGCAGTCATATCTGGTGCTAAATATTTTGTAGTGCTGGTGTGTAATCAAGCAGTGCTGCACGCTGCCCAGTTACTGCCGGGTTAGCGCAGGAGCCCAAACCGCCAACTCAATGGGTGGCGGTAAGGGCTCTCCCCCCCCCCAAATGGCTGCCTGGCAAGTGCTTCACTTGCTGCATGGCCATTTCCTGAAGAAGAAAAAACAGACCTACCTTTTATCTGCTGGGGTAAAAGGAGGCTTTGGCACGCGTCAAAAACATTCTCCAACGCCAGTGCAGGCCCCCTTTTGCTGCAGCTCAGTAATAGAGGCCCTTACTGACATCGATGGGCTTTTTTTATTCTTGATTGTGAAGGGCAACGAAAATGATAAAGGGGATGGGACGACTTCCTTATGAGGAAAGGCTAATGCAGCTAGAGCTCTTCAGCTTGGAGAAAAGGCGGCTGAGGGGAGATATGATAGAGGTCTATAAAATAATGGGTGGAGTTGAACGGGTAGATGTGAAGCGTCTGTTCACGCTTTCCAAAAATACTAGGACTAGGGGGCATGCAATGAAGCTACAATGTAGTAAATTTAAAACGAATCGGAGAAAATCTTTCTTCACTCAACGTGTAATTAAACTCTGGAATTCGTTGCCAGAGAATGTGGTAAAGGCAGTTAGCTTAGCGGAGTTTTAAAAAAGGTTTGGACGGCTCCCTAAAGGAAAAGTCCATAGACCGTTATTAAATGGACATGGGGAAAATCCATTATTTCTGGGATAAGCAGTATAAAATGTTTTGTTGTACATTTTGGGGATCTTGCCGGGTATTTGTGACCTGGATTGGCCACTGTTGGAAACAGGATGCTCGGCTCGATGGACCTTTGGTCTTTCCCAGTATGGCAATACTTACGTACTTATGTACTATATTGTGCATCAGGCTGGTATAATATCCGCACTGTAGACTAGTGTCTGGACGCCTTTATGCCAGGGGCGTATCTGAACTGCGGCGGTAGGGGGGGCCAGGGCCAGAGTGAGGGGGCACATTATAGCCCCCCCCCCACCGCCGCCGCCATTGCCGATCCCCCTCCCCCCAGCCGCTGCCATTGCCAATCTCCCCCCGCCGTTGCTGTCGCCTACCTTCGCTGGCGGGGGACCCCAACCCCCGCCAGCCGAGGTCCGCGTCCTCCTGCTGCTGCCGGCTGCCTGTAAAAGAATTCCTTCAGCTGGCGGGGGACCCCCAACCCCCACCAGCCAAGCCGAGGTCCTTTCATTTCTTCCACTAAAGCTGGCGCCGAAAGTTGTACAACGTGCAGCGACGTCAGACTCAGAAGAAACTTTCGGCGCCAGCTTTAGTGGAAGAAATGAAAGGACCTCGGCTTGGCTGGCGGGGGTTGGGGGTCCCCCGCCAGCTGACGGAATTCTTTACAGGCAGCCGGCAGCGGCAGGAGGACGCAGACCTCGGCTGGCGGGGGTTGGGGTCCCCCGCCAGCGAAGGTAGGCGACAGCAACGGAGGGGGAGGGTTGGCAGCGGTAGGTGGGTCCAGGGCGAAATCTGCGGGGGCCCAGGCCCCTGAGGCCCCACGCAGATATGCCCCTGCTTTATGCTATTTTAAGGGCCCTTTTACTAAGCTGCAGTAAAAAGGGCCCTGTTCTAGCAACAGGTAAAAAGGCTGAAAAAAGACATGACCAAGCAATAATATTTCTCTTACTGTATCCATGTCTCAGTGATATAAAACAAATGTAAAGGCTAATCACAAATCTAGTGTATGAATAAGAAGGGGTTTATCCCTCACATCCCCGACATTACATTTCTTGTAACATTATTCCGCCAGACAATTCTCACCTGGTACTTCAATTGCTTGTTTTGTCTGCTCTGGATTTACGGTAATGAACTGAATGTAGGTCTCCCTGCTTGCGTGATATCTTTGCTGCAATTAGTCTTGTCTGGCAGTGAAATGCAGAGCCGGATCAGACCAGTGCTACTGTTTTTGTTTCACTAATTGACTGTAGGATTTTGGATATAGTCTAAGATCTTGAAACACTATCGCAGCAAAACACGATTCTCTTAAATCTTGCACATAAAGAGCAACCACATAATGATTTATAGTAAAGGAGGAAAAAAGCCTCAAAGAGCTCCAGACAAACAAACGTCTTAAGGAGCTAAAAACTCTTCATTGGCTCAAAAAGAACTCCTTCTTAAACAAACATGTAGCAGCATAAATTTTATGTATTTTAAAAAATTTTTGCAATCTTTCAATATTGTAAACTTATCTTCAACGAGAAATCATGCCCTCCTCAACTGGTGCACAATACCCAGTGTTTCACGTAGGCTGCTTCAAGGCACATGGAATACATCAACATAGTGCTCCGTGTATCACGGCTGACAGGCAGCCTGTCTGAAGGGTAATATTCTCTTGCGGGTTCAACAGAGGGCCTGCTGACTGTAGGCTCTGGCCTGTAGCCTTGCTGCCTGTCGGCTGTTATCAGTGTGTTTTTTCTAGCAAAAAAGGTGCCGGTACTCAAATGCCAGGCCACCCTTCAGGGGTGGGGTGATCACTGAGAGACCCACCCCACAATAGCCAGGCCCCCTGCAACCAGACATAGAATCTATGACAAGGCAGAATTGGTGTGTAGAGCCTGAGCTCTTTCATTAAAACTTGGGTTCCATGGGTCAATTTTAGCAGACAATGGAAAAGGTGCCAGTACTCAGTACCCCCAAGTACCCCCTCAAAAAAAGCCCTGGCTGTGATATACAGAGCAGCGCACTATGTCAATGTAATCCCTGAAACAGCCTGAATGAAACGCTGGCCATCGTCGGCCATGGAGTTACATTATGTACACCGGTTGAGGAGGGCATAACTTCTCATTGAAGATAAGTTTACAATATTGAAAGATTGCAAAACTTTTTAAAAATAGATCAAATTTATGCTGCTACATATTTGTTTAAGGAGGGTTTTTTTGAGCTGATGATGAAGAGATTTATTTTTTTCCTCTTAAAACATTTATTTGTCTGGAGCTCTTTGAGGCTTTTTTCTTCCTTTACGTGGTTGCTCTTTATGTGCAAGATTTAAGAGAATTGTATTTTGTTGTGATAGTGTTTCGAGTACTGATTTAATTCTCATACACCTGAAGTGCTGTTTAAAGTCTAAGATCTGCCAGTTAATATTTAAGGCCCTGATTAATGGCCCCCTTTTTTTTTTATTTAAAAGAGATATTTCTTCCTGGAATTCTTTACGATCATCTGGGATGTGTTTGATTTTATCTCTGCTGTCTAGGATGGGAGGCTAAGTGCGGCTTGAATTTCTGCTTTTCTTTTTCTGCTTCCATATTGTGGAATGTTTGACCATTGGCACTGCAAGTCTAAACAGATTACTTGAGATTTTTCAGCTGTTAAAAGCCCAATTTGCACTGGCTCATGGGTAGGACATGGCCATGTTTATGAATGGAGGAGGTGATAGTGTTTTAGGTATCATCCAATGTTTTGTATTTTTATTGAATGTTTTTCTTATTTTTTACTATATGTTGTGACAAGCAAGCAGAGCAGTGAGGAAGGATCAAGCATAGTAAAATATTACTCATGTTACAATCGAGGACAGTGATTGTCAACTTTTTTCTCTCGTAACACACTGATAGGGTGCAAAAATTGTCAAGGCAGACCATCAATTTTTTAATGATATCTATTTTATCATTTAACAAAGAGGTATTAAGATTGGTGTTTAAAATTCATTAATTAAATTTGGAATCTTTGTGTTATCTCTATAGTTGAATATTTTTATTGATGACACAAATTGACAAAAGGGTGACAATACATTTCACAGATAACAAAATTAGCCACAAATAACATGCATTCAGAAACTACTATTTTAAAACGAATACCCCCCCCCCCCCCCACACACACATCTTTTCAAGGTCTGTAGGCCTATATTCCTTTACAATAGACTCCCACCAGGCACACATTTATAGAATTACTCTCGTAGTGACAAATTAATGAGATCATATCAAATGGACACAATCTGAATGTCAGACAATTTTTACTATATAATAATCTGGTTAAAATTTGTGATGAGAACCAGCAAACTGCCACAGGAACACAAACATCTAACCCAAGGACTCACTGTAATTGAACCAGTTAACAATGTATGGCCTTCCCTTAATCCCCCTCCTCCTTTCCCAGCACTGATCACCAAGATGCCTTCATTCAAAAGTAACCAATTAATTGGACACACAATAAAAGTCAGAAAATGGCTTTATTTTTTTTTTGTTACATTTGTACCCCGCGCTTTCCCACTCATGGCAGGCTCAATGCGGCTTACATGGGGCAATGGAGGGTTAAGTGACTTGCCCAGAGTCACAAGGAGCTGCCTGTGCCTGAAGTGGGAATCGAACTCAGTTCCTCAGGACCAAAGTCCACCACCCTAACCACTAGGCCACTCCTCCACTGTTGCTACTATTGGAGATTCTACATGGAATGTTGCTATTCCACTAGCAACATTCCATGTAGAAGTCGGCCCTTGCAGATCACCAATGTGGCCGCGCAGGCTTCTGCTTCTGTGAGTCTGACATCCTGCACGTACGTGCAGGATGTCAGACTCACAGAAACAGAAGCCTGCGCGGCCTTCTACGTGGAATGTTGCTAGTGGAATAGCAACATTCCATGTAGAATCTCCAATAGTAGCAACATTCCATGTAGACGTTGGCCCTTGCAGATCACCAATGTGGCCGCGCAGGCTTCTGCGAGTCTGACGTCCTGCACGTATGTGCAGGACGTCAGACTCACAGAAACAGAAGCCTGCGCAGCCTTCTACATGGAATGTTGCTAGTGGAATAGCAACATCCCATATAGAATCTCCAATAGTAGCAACATTCCATGTAGAATCTCCAGTAGTATCTATTTTATTTTTGTTACATTTGTACCCTGCGCTTTCCCACTCATGGCAGGCTCAATGCGGCTTACATGGGGCAATGGAGGGTTAAGTGACTTGCCCAGAGTCACAAGGAGCTGCCTGTGCCTGAAGTGGGAATTGAACTCAGTTCCTCAGGACCAAAGTCCACCACCCTAACCACTAGGCCACTCCTCCACTATTTTAATATGAGAACACAAATCTTTAAAAACCTTAATATGCAACTATATGTACAACCCCTCCCGATCACCCTGCTTAATGTCCTGTTTTATACAGTACAGCTCAACATTAAAATAAACTATACATCTTTGCCCCAAGGACTATTTCCTGCAGGTTCTACTGATGGTTCTGACAAACAAATGTGGCTTTAAGTCTGTAGTTTCTAGCCGCTGCTGCAAGCAGTTGACAAGAGGGCTAAAGAAGCAAGTTCAAGAGGAAGTAGCTGCAGCACAGATGAAGGTTTCACTGGTTGAAATTTACATGCGGTTAAAACTGACTCTGATTATTTCCAGAGAGAAAATATGAGGTTCATTCACTACTGTTTCTCTGCGCTCAGGACCATGGACAGCTCACTATCTCCTCTGTAGGATTTTGGGCCTCACTATGGAAATCTGTGTTGTAGGCTGTAATACTGGGAGGCTGATGCGGAAAGGCTCAAGGTAGAGCTGTGCATGGCTTCTCCCCTTCAGTTCTGCACCATGCAGGAACCTAATGATGTGCAAATTTAAAATGTGCAGAACTGACACGTGCGCACCTTTCTTTAAATTAGTAACCTTACTTTCTAACTCCTCTTACTCTCTTACTAATCTATATAATCATTGAAAACCATCTTATTTACGAAAGCCTACCTTTCGGAGCCAAATTAACGTCCTGCTAAATGCGACTGTTTTTACCCTTTTATCACCTCCCCTCCTATTTCGCTGTTCCTTCCTACTTTTGTTACTTGATGCTCCTACTTTATACGTATAAGCCACATTGAGCCTGCAACAAAGTGGGAAAACGTGGGGTATAAATGTATTAAATAAATAAATATATTAACAACCTCGCTGTCCTCATGTGCAACTTTCTTTACATTAGTCACCTTTTTTTTTTTTGCTATATTTGTACCCCGCGCTTTCCCACTCATGGCAGGCTCAATGCGGCTTACATGGGGCAATGGAGGGTTAAGTGACTTGCCCAGAGTCACAAGGAGCTGCCTGTGCCTGAGGTGGGAATTGAACTCAGTTCCTCAGTTCCCCAGGACCAAAGTCCACCACCCTAACCACTAGGCCACTCCTCCACTGTTGCTACTATTGGAGATTCTACATGGAATGTTGCTATTCCACTAGCAACATTCCATGTAGAAGTCGGCCCTTGCAGATCACCAATGTGGCTGCGCAGGCTTCTGCTTCTGTGAGTCTGACGTCCTGCACGTACGTGCAGGACGACAGACTCACAGAAGCAGAAGCCTGCGCAGCCTTCTACATGGAATGTTGCTAGTGGAATACCAACATTCCACGTAGAATCTCCAATAGTAGCAACATTCCATGTAGAATGTCCAATAGTATCTATTTTATTTTTGTTACATTTGTACCCTGCGCTTGGCTCAATGCGGCTTACATGGGGCAATGGAGGGTTAAGTGACTTGCCCCGAGTCACAAGGAGCTGCCTGTGCCTGAAGTGGGAATCAAACTCAGTTCCTCAGGACCAAAATCCACCACCCTAACCACTAGGCCACTCCTCCACTGTTGCTACTATTTGAGATTCTACATGGAATGTTGCTATTCCACTAGAAGTCAGCCCTTGCAGATCACCAATGTGGCCACACAGGCTTCTGCTTCTGTGAGTCTGACGTCCTGCACGTACGTCAGACTCACAGAAACAGAAGCCTGCACAGCCTTCTACATGGAATGTTGCTAGTGGAATAGCAACATTCCAGGTAGAATCTCCAATAGTATCTGTTTTATTTTTGTTACATTTGTACCCAACGCTTTCCCACTCATGGCAGGCTCAATGCGGCTTACATGGGGCAATGGAGGGTTAAGTGACTTGCCCAGAGTCACAAGGAGCTGCCTGTGCCTGAAGTGGGAATTGAACTCAGTTCCCCAGGACCAAAGTCCACCACCCTAACCACTAGGCCACTCCTCCACTACACCTTATTTTCTAACTCCTCTTACTCTCTTACCTATCTATATGTTCTATCTTTACTTATACCCTATGCTGTCTATTAAAATGTTCTATTACGTACTGTGTTGACACTGTAATATAGTATACTATCCAGCTTATAATTGAAAAAGAAAAACGCCTATATTGCGACCCAAATCGGGAGATAGACGTTTATCTCACAAAAACGAATAAAGCGGTATAATCGAAAGCTGAATTTGGACGTTTTCAACTGCACTCCGTCGCGGATGCGGACAAAGTTGATGGGGGCGTGTCAAAGGCGTGGTGAAGGCAGAACTGGGGCGTGGTTATCGGCCGATCAGAGATAGGTGCCTTTCGCCGATAATGGAAGACAAATATGCGTTTTTAGCGAGAATTTAGGGCACTTTTCCTGGACCCTGTTTTTCCACGAATAGGGCCCCAAAAAGTGCCCTAAATGACGAGATGACCACTGGAGGGAGTCGGGGATGACCTCCCCTGACTCCCCCAGTGGTCACAAACCCCCTCCCACCACAAAAATATGCCGTTTCACAACTTTTTATGTTCACCCTCAAATGTCATACCCACCTCCCTGGCAGCAGTATGCAGGTCACTGGAGCAGTTATTAGGGGGTGCAGTGGACGTCAGGCAGGTAGACCCAGGCCCATCCCCCCCACCTGTTACACTTGTGCTGGTAAATGGGAGCCCTCCACACCACCCCCCAAACCCACTGTACCCACATGTAGGTGCCCCCCTTCACCCCTTAGGGCTATAGTAATAGTGTAGACTTGTGGGTGGTGGGTTTTGAGGGGGATTTGGGGGGCTCAACACACAAGGGAAGGGTGCTATGCACCTGGGAGCTCTTTTACCTTTTTTTTTTTTTTGTAAAAGTGCCCCCTAGGGTGCCCGGTTGGTGTCCTGGCATGTGAGGGGGACCAGTGCACTACGACTCCTGGCCCCTCCCATGAACAAATGCCTTGGATTTATTCGTTTTTGAGCTGGGCGCTTTCATTTTCCATTATCACTGAAAAACAAAAACGCCCAGCTCACAAATTGTCGAATAAAACATGGACGTCTATTTTTTCCCAAAATACGGTTCGGTCCGCCCCTTCACGGACCCGTTCTTGGAGATAAACGCCCATGGAGATAGACGTTTTCGTTCGATTATGCCCCTCCAAGCCATACTTTGTATTGATATTTTAATACTTTTACTGCTGTAATTGCCTATTGCTCATCTTTGATTTATTCTTACTGTACACCGCCTTGAGTGAATTCCTTCAAAAAGGCAGTAAATAATTACTACTACTACTAATAATAATGTTAATCAGGGAAAGCCAGCCGGGCACATACACACAAAGGTTTAGCGGTAAGCATGGCTTCTTGTGCGTATGTCCAAACAAAATATCAGCAGCTGTTCTTCTGCTCATAATTATTAGCCTCACAAAAATTTCTTCCATATAAAATTGTTGCAAAGCTGATATTTATACACAGAATAGGTGCTGATGTGTGCTCACACTTTTTTTTTATAACACAACTTCAAGACCACTCTATCCCTAATTCTAGGTGGTTTACACAAAATATTCATAATCATTCAAAAACAAAACAATATATACAATAATATCCATCATCAATCAAAAATAAAACAGTACATATACAGTAATATGACAACAGAAAAACAACACAAGTTTAAAATATAAACAAAATAATCAACAATCAAAAATAAACATCAATTAACAGAATGCCTGAAAAAAAAATAAGCCTTAAGCAATTTTCTAACATAAGACTAGCCATACTGGGTCAGACCAATGGTCCACCTAGCCCAGTATCCTGCTTCCAACAGTGGCCAGTCCAGGTCACAAGTACCTGGCAGAAATTGAATTAGTAGCAAAATAACTCTCAACCTTTCACAACTCAACACCATGTGTTGCCCAGTTACCACCAGGTTAGCCCAGGAGCCCTTATCGCCAACTCAACGGGTGGCAGTAAGGGCTTCCCATTGCATGGCCACTCGCTATGAGTTCTCTTATCACATGGCCATGTGTGTATGGGGGATTTTTACTCGCTGCAGTAAAAAGGGCCCTGGCACATGGGAAAAACGGCCCCTGCCACTAGTGCAGGGCCCTTTTTCCCACAGCTTAGTAAAAGGACACCTATAAGTCAAACTCAAGGGGGCCTGTTTACGAAGCAGTGCTGTAGGCATGCAAACTTTGTAGCGTGCAATAAAGTTTAGCGCGCTCTAATGCTAGAGACACCCATAGGAACATGGGTGTCTCTATCATTAGTGCGCGCTAATTTTTAGCGTGTCCTAAAATGTTAGGCTTGGTAAACAGGGTCCAAAATCTTGAACTGTATTCTCTATTTCATCAGTAACCAATGTAGATTTTGTGATACAGGAGTGATATGTTCATATCTAGACACCCTAGAAATATTTTGGGCAATCTCTAAAGATCTCGATTCATATGAGGGCAAACCCCAAAACAATGAATTTTGATAATCAAATAAAGGAGTCACCAAAGACTGTATAATTATTCTGAAATTATCGCTAGTTAAAAAAAAAATCCTTCAGCCTTCATAACATTTTCAACTTAAAAATCTTTAGTATTTGATCACTTGTTGAATTTGAACAGTAATCCCACCTATTTTAAAATCAGTGGAGAACTGCGTTTGAGAGGAATAAGAAAGGACTAAAACTTGTATTTTAGAAACATTCAGTTTTAATCTATGAGCATTCATCCAGCTGTTAGTAGTCTGTAAACAGAGTCGTAAAAATTCTAATGATTTCTCAAAAGCTTCAGAAAGGGGAAAATTGATCTTGTTTGGACATGTGCACATGATCTATTACCTACCTTCAGTCTTTTAAACTTGCAGACATTTCTTTCCAGTTGCAGAAGATGCCAAAACCTGGCATAAATCCTTTCCGCTAACCTTGCTGTGTTGTCCCAGACCTGGCAAAACAATTCTCACGTTGTGTATGCGTCAAAAGTCACTGTTTTCATCTTTGTATTGCACAAAATACTTTCATGTGCTCATTACTGTACAATATATTTCATTATTAATATGAGTTTTTCAAGTCCTAAACTAATATAGGGAGTTGAGATTTGTGCACTTTAATCAAGAAGTTGATAAAAGTGATTATCCCGTCTTCCGTTTTTTGACTACAGATTTTTTCTTCCATTACTTAAAATTTATGGAAGTTTTTATTCTGTAGGTTTTTTCGGAAGGAAGAGGAGTCTATGATGTTAGCCATTACAGTTGGTGACCTATTGTAAAGGTACCCTGGGCTTTTGAGGCTAGTTTTGTATATATATATATATATATATATATATATATATAAATATAAGTGCCAAATCTACAACTGATTTTCAGAGTATTGATTTCTAATTGATAGTTTCTAATTTTTAATACTCTATGCAGTTTTGAATTTTTAATGGAGTATGTGGCCATGTCTTCTGCATGAGTTGACACCCATGCTCAACCCCTTCCTGCATTGTGCAGCCACTAATGTGCTCATAAAACCCATAGTAACTGTGCAGTTAGGCTCGCAGTAGCTTTCTGAGTCAGCTTCTGCATTAGTTCTGCTCTCATAATATTGGCGCATCGCATCCGTTCCTGACACACACATGAACAAAGAATACTTTGACAACCTTATAAATGGGAAAAATAATTTTGGCCGCAGCTTTATTAACTAATCAGAAATTCATAACCAACACAAATAAAAATGTTATCAATATTTCAATGCAACTTTCACTTTTATTATTACCTTTTATAAAGCTAGTCAGTGCCGACCTAGCTACACATATTTATTCCATCAAATGTATTAATACTCCATGAACCACCTTGTAAAGTGAGACCTGCGGTGACGTCAAGGCTTCACTTCTGCTTCTGGCGGTTTCGCACACAAGCAAATTACACTGTAAAATCCATATAGCCGGTAAATTCATTGTCCTTAAATGAAGGCTGCTTGAAAAATTCTCAATTAAATTACTGTAGCTGTGACTTAAACTACCCCTTTTAACACCCCTAAACATCGCTATCCCAACTACAAGATTACCCAAGATCCCAATCCCAGCCCTCACTCTTCTAAATTTTGGGAGGGATTGGGTGAGATGAAATTTCTTGCTTCGGTTCCCTCAAAAAGCTTTCCTCCTTGCCGCCCATCAATTCTCCTCAGCCCGCTGCCTGCCAATTTTCCTGACGTTCTCGTGCTCTGTTGCCCTGCCCCAACCTTAAAAAAGCAATCCGAAATGTACATATCCTTTGAAGTCATCATTCTTTCTGCTCTAATTTTGGATGCCTTACTAAATCTCAACATCTCTTCCCAGTAATCTCTTCTTATTTTGTTTACCCATTTTTGCTAATTAATTTGTTAATTCATTTAATTACCCTCAAAATTTCATTAATTTTAATTCCTAAGTCTTTATAAGACTCCCACTGCAAAATAATTAAATTATCTTCTTATTGAGTATATATCTCCCCTGCCAGTCATCCCTTCACCATAAAAAAATATATATACCGTGTTTCCCCGAAAATAAGACACTGTCTTATATTAAATTTTGCTCCCCAAGACCTGCTAGGTCTTATTTTCAGGGGAGGCCTTATTTTTCGGGGAAACATCGGGGTCACCCCCCCACCCATGATCGCCGGCTCCCCCCCTCGATCGGCGGCTCCCCCTGCCCTCAGTCGCTCCCAGAACTAACCTCTTAAACGCTTCCTTTCACCATTCATCTTCACACTCGCCACAAGCAGCAGGGCAGGCCACTCCTTCCTTCCATGTCCCGCCCTCGCCTGACGTAACGTAACGTCAGGCGAGGGCGGGACATGGAAGGAAGGAGTGGCCAGCCCTGCTGCTTGCGGCGAGTGCGAAGGTGAAAGGAAGCGGTTAAGAGGTTAGTTCCGGGAGCGACTGAGGGCGGGGGGAGCCGGCGATCTCGGGTGGGGGGTGACCCCGATGTTTCCCTGAAAAATAAGGCCTCCACTGCTAGGTCTTATTTTCGGGGGAGGCCTTATATTTTCAAATTGCAGCAAGACCTCTACTAGGTCTTACTTTCGGAGGATGTCCTATTTTCGGGGAAACACGGTATAGACACTACTGCAGCAGTGCCAGTATTATCCACCCATAATTGATCTTATGGGTTTTCTTTAACTGTAGAAAGTTGTGTGTTTGTCCGACCTCTGTCCAGTGATGCAGCAGTAACTAACATTAAACATGGCACAACTGGGTGTGAAGCAAGGCCCAGATACTTGCTGAAGTTGGAATAGAAAAAGTCAGTATCAATGTACCTTTTGCAAGGAAATAAATGATAGTTTAAGATTGCAATAATGTGTTTATTTAATACATTATTAAATTAGTGTGAGAATTCAAAACAAGGGCTGACTCCATGGCAGTGCTCTATAATGCTGTAAAAAAAAAAAGTCAGGGTTGTTTGGCAGTTGGGCTTCTGCACCTTGTAGTAGTCAGGGGTGAGGATGCTGCAGAGGTAACACAACCATTGCATAGGATGCTGTGGGGGACGGAATCACAACCATTGAACAGCAGGGACCAGGACCTTTGCTGGCTAAAAGAAGCACTACAGACAAGGATAGTTTTCAGCACATCCCCTCTCTCATAAGTCTGCCCTTTCCCAGCTGGCTGCTCAGCAGATATTGGGAAGCTTGGGAATCTGTTGGCATGTAAATGAAAGGGGTCTGGTATGTGGCACTCCTGGCAGTGACACCTAGTAGCCAGCCTTAGGGCTCACATTCATTCATTCATTCATTATCCTAAAAGCAAATTTCGGTTCAACGTGGCGTATAATAAAACAATGAACCTAACAGTGTACGTATACTGGAATGAGATTTCTACATTATAAGTTTTTTAAGCTTTTCAGAATAGAAGATAGGAGCTTATGCTTTTGATTTCTTTTGGAATGAGATTCCACTATTTGGATCCCAGATGACCAGATCCAGCTGTGTCAACAGTCTTGTATGTTACATTTCTACAACTAGGTAGATGTAATAGCAAATATTCTCTTGATGTTGGCTTTGCATTTCTAGCTGAATATTAATCTGCATGTTTTAAACATAAATTGACCTCTGATTAGAAGCCAATTTAATGCAGTAAGTAAAGGTGTGGCCTTATTAAATTTTGGTGTCCAATAAATTAATCCTGCTGCTGTATTTTGTCTGATGCAATTTAAGTACGGATTCTTTGCTTCCTACATATATTGCATTACAATTGTGAAAGTGTCAGTGTTTCAACTAGTAATCTGAACGAGTTCTTGTTAAAGTTAAGTTCTAACTCTTTTTAATCTCCATATTATCTTGAACATCTTAGCAATTACTGCATGAGCTTGGTCTTTGAAGTACATAAGTACATAAGTAGTGCCATACTGGGAAAGACCAAAGGTCCATCTAGCCCAGCATCCTGTCACCGACAGTGGCCAATCCAGGTCAAGGGCACCTGGCACGCTCCCTAAACGTAAAAACATTCCAGACAAGTTATACCTAAAAATGCGGAATTTTTCCAAGTCCATTTAATAGCGGTCTATGGACTTGTCCTTTAGGAATCTATCTAACCCCTTTTTAAACTCCGTCAAGCTAACCGCCCGTACCACGTTCTCCGGCAACGAATTCCAGAGTCTAATTACACGTTGGGTGAAGAAAAATTTTCTCCGATTCGTTTTAAATTTACCACACTGTAGCTTCAACTCATGCCCTCTAGTCCTAGTATTTTTGGATAGCGTGAACAGTCGCTTCACATCCACCCGATCCATTCCACTCATTATTTTATACACTTCTATCATATCTCCCCTCAGCCGTCTCTTCTCCAAGCTGAAAAGCCCTAGCCTTCTCAGCCTCTCTTCATAGGAAAGTCATCCCATCCCCACTATCATTTTCGTCGCCCTTCGCTGTACCTTTTCCAATTCTACTATATCTTTTTTGAGATACGGAGACCAGTACTGAACACAATACTCCAGGTGCGGTCGCACCATGGAGCGATACAACGGCATTATAACATCCGCACACCTGGACTCCATACCCTTCCTAATAACACCCAACATTCTATTCGCTTTCCTAGCCGCAGCAGCACACTGAGCAGAAGGTTTCAGCGTATCATCGACGACGACACCCAGATCCCTTTCTTGATCCGTAACTCCTAACGCGGAACCTTGCAAGACGTAGCTAGGAAAGATGTTGGTCAAAACCAACTCTAGGGTTTTTAATTTTACCTCTATAGGATAGATAGTTTGGCCAGTTGTGAAGCTGGGATAAGAGGTGATTGAGTGTGAACTTGACAGCACCAGGAAATTCGTTTTTTTTTTATTTCTATTTAATTTGAGTTTGAAGGTCATAACCCATTAGATCCGGACCTATCCATAATGTGTTTGATATCTCTGAAATGCCATTAATGAAAGGGCCATATATGGTAAGGTCATCTGGGTAGATGAAAGGGTTAAAGCCCATATTATTTAATTTCTTTCCTAATGGTACTAGTATGACATTCAACAATATTGGGGAGATAGGGGATCCCTGCAGTACCCCCCACTCTGAAATCCATGGAGTTGATATAACATCATTCATTTTTACTTGGTAAGATCTTTTTCTTAAAAATCCCTCAAACCATTTGTATACCTCCCCACAAATTCCCATATTATCTAGTAGTCTTAGTAATATAGTATGATCCACCATATAGGATTCAGACAGCTGTATTCTCTGTTTCCCAGGCCAAAGACAGTCACTGCAGTGGCTGGCGTAGCTGAGGGTGGGCCTGGGTGGGCAAAGGCCCACCCAGTCTTGCCTCAGGCCCACCCAGTCAGCATGTCCTGCTCTCAATGATGTCACGTCTTGTTTCTTTGGCGGGAATGCGGTAGAGAAGCCTGCAGAGCCGGCGCAGATTGTCTATAGGAATTGCAACAGGCGTTGGCTCTCTGAGGTAGGACTGGGGGAGGGGTTTCAGACAACAACGGGCAGACGTCGGGTCATAAAAAAAAACAGTATAATGAATATATGTACGGGGTAGGGGTGGGGGTGGGAAGGGCCCACCCAGGTTAACTCTGGGCCTACCCAAAATGGCAGGTCTGCCTACGCCCCTGGGCTGGGTGGAAATGAAAGGGTAAACAAGGGGAAAAAAATACCTGAGTAGCTGCACATGAGGCCCCATAATCCTATAGCCCAAGAAAGACTAGTTTAGATTGCACTGGAAGCCCAAAGGAGCAGAAGGAAACTTCCCAGTCCATTCTTAAAGGGGCCCAGTGCTGGCGGCTGCAGCCATTTTTGCTGTGTGCCAGGGCCCCTTGTACCGTAGCAAGTGGAAAGGCCAATAAAGGAAATGGCTGTGCGGTAAATTCACACACACCCATTGAGGTGGCAGTAAGGGCTCCTGCACGAACCCAACGGGAACTGGGCAAGTGCGTGGCCCTGCCCGATTACCGCTGGATAACCCCAGCGCTAGAAAATCAGACCTGATTTTCTATAGCGCCGTGAACGGTGCATGCTGGGGGTGGAGCTAATGCCGGCACCTGCGTTGGGCCGGCCGGTAGTTCTGGGTTGCCACGCGGCAGCCCTTTAGTAAAAGGGCTTCTTGGGCTGCAACTGTTCCCAAGTTTTATAAGCGATCCTCTGTTTTCTTTCCTGGGAATTGTTGTGTTCTGCAGCTTTTGTGGGGGGGGGGGGGGGGGGGGGGGAGAGAGATAAAAGGGGAAGAGGCACCAAATATTTTACTGATGAGATGCCTTTTCCTTTCCTTTTCTTAATCAAAATCCACTGAGATCAAAGAATGTTACCAAGGCAACTGCTTCTGTGATAGTTAGCCTTTGCAAATGAGACGTCCTCATTCCTCCTTCATCATTAGCTCTTTTTGTGGTTAAGGCCCCAATACGGAGGGATTTTGCTAGACAGGTTTTTCTTTTAAATCTCTATCCCATTATTATTTTGACATTTAGATACTGCTCTGAACCAAGTCACTTTGCAACTCATTACAAACAGGTACAAATGAATCTCTGCCCCAGGCCCCGATGCACAACACTGTGCCCAAGAGACACACACACATGCACCTGTAGTGCAAGAGCAGAGCCAAAGAATAGTGAAGCAATGTTAAAAAAAAATGTTATATGAATTGCATGCACGGTGGAACTGCGCTAACCAAATGCAAAGTAGCTGGAACGCAATGTGCATTTCTTTTATGTGCTGATACCAGCTCAGACCAACTCAGTTCTCTCATGCACGTGCATTGGTTGGTGTGTGCCATGTGTGTGCATGAGCCATAAAGGGTGGAAGGACTGCTGAAAAAGTACTGTGATGCTGAGGTTTTTATACGGCTTGTGGTTATGTGTGCTGGACTCTTTTGTCTGCTAATTGATTTCGTTAGCATTTGTGCGTGCTCAATTAGGGATCCTTTTACAAAGTGGCAGTAAGTACTACTACTATTTAGCATTTCTATAGCGCTACAAGGCATACGCAGTGCTGCACAAGCCCAAGGCAGGTTTACCGCTTGCTAAAAGGGACATATTGCCGGGTTACCACAGCAGCCCAGCAGTAGTTCCCACCCCCAGTGTGTGTCATATCCGGTGCTACAAAAATATGTTTGCTTTTGTAGCGCTGGTCAGTGATGTAGGTAGGTGGGGCGCCAGGGGAGCAGCCGCTCCTCCAAATGGAGTTCTGCCAGCGTTGGCACCTATTTTTTCATCCTCTTGCAGTGAAAATGTGCGCCAGCACCAGCGGAACTCCGCTCTCGCTCCCCCCACACCATCAACTTGCCTCATTCTAGCTCCGCTTCTGGCGCTGGTATGTACCCGGTGGGCAGTGCCATGCACTGCCTGGTTACCGCTGAGTTAGTGCGGGAGCCATTACCACCACCTGAATGGGTGACAGTAAGTGCTCCCCCTGAAATGTCCATGCGGCAAGTGCTTCACTTACTGCATGGCAGGGGCGTAGCCAGACTTCGGTGCGAGGGGGTCCAGAGCCCAGGTGAGGGGGCACATTTTAGCCCCCCCTGGTGCCACCGACCCCCCCCGCCAATGCCGGCCGACCCCCCCCCCTGCCGCCGCCGCCACCACCACCAACTTTGCCCCCTCCCGCCGCTGACCATCTCGACCCCCCCTCCCGCCGCCAACCTTCCCCCACCGCCGCCGTCGTCGCCTACCTTTGCTGGCAAGGGACCCCAATCCCCGCCAGCCGAGGTCCTCTTGCTTCCCGTGCAAGGCTTTGTTCTGTTTCAGTGAGTCTGACGTCCTGCACAAGAAAACAAAGAGTGAAAACCAGGTTACTTCGTGTGTCTTGAAATTCTCAGACAGATCTCCACAGATCTCCGCCATACTTAGAAAACATTGGAACATCATGCTTACTCAGAATACATTTCGTGATCACCATTTGATGCTATCTTTTGCCCGTAATCGGAATCTTCAGGATCAATTAAGTTATGCTGATGTTTGGTCTTCTAGTGAATATACAACAGGACACCATCGCAGATGTGGTCATTGCTCTAGATGTTCGATTTCAGTTGAAAGCTCCAGTTTTGAGTCCTCCAATGGCAGAAGGTATAGTTTAAGGCACAATACATCATGTGATTCCAAAAATGTAATATACTTTTTCCGATGTCCTTGCAATATGATGTAAGTGGGTCACACCACACGCCAGTTTAAAACTAGAGTAATAGAACATCAACACTGTGTTACACAGCTAAAAGTAGATGCACCTATGACGCAACATTGCATTCAGGCCAAACATCGTTTCGACCAGTTACAATGCATTGTCATTGACTGCGTGATAATGGGTAAGAGAGGGAGGGATATTAAAAATATTCTATGGCGAAAGGAACAACGCTGGATATTTACACTAAATACAGTCGAACCTAAGGGTCTTAAGAATATCAAGTGGAATGCTTATTACTGATTCAGCTCGTACCACCTTTAAATGTGTGGCTGTTTCTGATGGGGGGGAGTTTCCTCAATATCTGGCCCTTTAACGACGCCCAAGGACGTTAAATAAGGTGAACACTGCAGATTCCTTCTACGCCATCTTTGTGTAACCAACGGTAGAGATTTAGTATCCTGCATGGTTTTGATTTTTGGAGTGGTTCCAGTACCCTTCCTGAAGCAGCCCATGGATGGGCGAAACAAGGCGCACTTGTCGAAGGAATAATATGAATAATTTGAGAAGGGATGCACTTCAATTTTGCCAACACAGAAATTGTGCCAACCGACCCCTTTACTGACAGACAGCAATCCAGCATGTTGTGGATCTATTACGCTATACTTTACAGCTAAGTACAATCGAACACACGCTGAAGGTCCATGAGGCTGATTACAGGGATTGACTGATCCAGAATTTGAATTTGGGGTGGTTTGTGCTATATGTTGTATATTTCATTTCTGTTTTGTTGGATTAGATATAATGTGTGTTAGTTTGGTGTTTGGTGTCCCCCACTAGGTGACAAACTAAGGGATTAAAACAAGGGTTTTTTTAAATCATAAGTTTTTCTCACTTATAGTGAGTTTTTGCATACGATTGGTTTTTCTCCTTTTTTTCCCCTTAGTGGAACCGATGATATTAACGGACTCCTATATAGATAATGGTTGTTTAATACATTTGTATTTATCCCTATCAGGAGATTTGAAGTTCCCATTGATTTAATTGTTAACTAGGAAAAAATGCCCGTTTCTGAGCGGAATGAAACGGGTGCTAGCAAGGGGCTCCCTCCCTCCGTCCCTCGAAGCTACTTGCCTTGTTCGCCCTCCCTCTGTCCCTCGAAGCTACTTGCTGCCTTGTTCGCTGTGGGCCGTTTCGGCCCTGGAGTGTCAATAGCTCCGCCCTCGACGTCATAACGTTTTGACGCGTCATGACGCTTTGACGCGAGGGCGGTGCAGACACTCCAGGGCACACCGGATATCTCGGGCGCCTCAACTTCCGTGGAGGCTTCAGAACGTTGGGGTTGCCTTTTATATATATAGATGATTGGGAGACACCCGCAAACTAAATTGTACAAATGTCTTTACACATTTTAGAGAAATAGATCCAAAATGTCTAATTAGTCTCCAGGCTAGGAGCGAGTTAAATTTTCTTGGCTTAAAAATTAGGATATTAGTTTTATTACACTGTTTTCATTTAAATTAAATTAGCATTTATTATAATAGCAAAATCCCTGTGGGGAAATGCTGTTCTGGAATAGACATTTTGGAACTATTGCAGCAGTGCCTCCCTGAGAAAATAAAGCTACAGTCTCTATTTATTTCCTCTGAATTTTTAGTTGCCATTTTCCAGAATAGTTTGTTTGCTGTGTCTTAGAAGCGTGAAGGGATGCCAGTTTTCTACTTGTCTTTCTGCCTAGGTCATCTTTGATTATCCCTGGGCTCCTTCCCCTCAAGCTTGCTCAAGGGCGACTTACAGTGGTTCCTCCTACCTTGTTCTTAATCCATTAATTTTTGGAAACAGGTGTGAAGCAGCTGACTGATTAGAAGAGTAGAAGGTGACATGCTCACAGGGCCCCTTTAACTAAGCCGCGTAGGCGCCTATACGCACCCAAAGCTTGCTAAAATGGAGTTACTGCCTGACTACCGTGTGCCTTTTGCAGTAATTTCATTTTTGGTGCGCGCCCGATACACATGTCTGAAAAATATTTTTATTTTCTGGTGCACGTAGCGGATGTGCGCCAAGTGGCATCTGACACGCATAGGTCATTACTGCCCAAATTCTTTACCGCTAGCTCAACGGCTGGCGGTAAGGTCTCAGACCCAAAATGGACACGCGGCAATTTTGATTTTGACGCAGTCCATTTTCGGGAAAAAGGGCTTTTTTTTACAGGTGCACTGAAAAATGGATCTGCACGCTCCCAAAACACGCACCTACACTGGCATAGGCCAAATTTCAGTGCGCCTTAGTAAAAGGACCCCTCAAATGGCTACATTTTTTTGTATTAATGACTACGTGCTAATTTTCCCATTAGCGTGTGGCCATTAAAAAAGATTTGTGTGTGAGCCTTTACCACCAGCTATTTTGTAGGCAGTAAGAGATCACATGCTAATCAGTTAGCGTGTGGCAAAGTAGCTGTGCAAACATACCCCTCTCTGCCCCCTAGACATGCCCCCTCCATGAAAATATTTTGTAAATACTTTAGCACATAGCTTGCACGCACACATTCAAAAAGTACCACAGGATGGCTCAGCGCACTCCGAAGTACACCATGTTAAGCTGTGGTAAGCAGTAGTTCCGGATTGGCACAGGGCAATCCTATTGCCACATACCAACCCTTTAGTACAAGGGCCCCTATACGTGTTGTCAATGATCTTGATACAATCAAAGCCTTAAAAGAAAGAAGTGACAGCAATCAGATACGAGGAACATGCAATAAAACGCAGCCTCAACATTCTGAGGACACTGACGTCACTGAAGTCACTCACACACTGGTTCGTGGTTTCATGGTGGTGAAGCCACACAACATCTTCATGCCCCGCCCTCGCGTCACACGTGATGACGTCGAGGGCGCAACATGAAAACAAGGCTTATTAACGCACGGGGAGCAGTAGGGAAACACGCAGAGCTTGTTTCCCTACTCCTCCCCTTCCAAAAAATCCCAGCCGCCCAGGACGTCCACATCGATCTGGCCCCTTTCCCCACATAGCCCCGCCCCTTTGAAGTTACCGCCCCGCCCACAGTACCACACTCACCCTCAACAACGTCCCTTCCCCCCTGTTACCTCCCCTCCCCTTCCCTTCCGCCTGTCTCCCTGGTGGTCTAGAGGTACCTGTTCGGTGGGGGCAGGAAAGAAAGAGCCCCCTCTTTCCTGCCCGTAGCGGTGGTGGTAGCATCCTTGCTACATTGTGTGGGAGTCCTGCTCTCGGCTTCAAAATGGCCGCCGAGATTTCAAACTGCATCGCGAGACTTCAACTCTCGGTGGCCATTTTGAAACGCCGAGAGACGGACTCCCACACGATGTAGCAAGGATGCTACCACCACCGCTACGGGCAGGAAAGAGGGGGCTCTTTCTTTCCTGCCCCCACCAAACAGGTACCTCTAGACCACCAGGGAGACACGCGTAAGGGGAGGGGAAGGGAGTCCCCTGCCCGCTAGCGCCCGTTTCATCGCCGCCAGAAACGGGCCATTTTTACTAGTAATTATAGAGCACATCAAAAGTACAGAAACAAATACAAATTATAAATAAAGCAATGAATAAACATATTTAAGATATAACATGATCATAAACAATATAAAAAATCATCCAAAAAACATAAATAATAAAATCATATTACATAGAAAAATACATCTAAAAGCTTGAATAAATGAATTACAATACTTAAAAACATACATATTTATTACCCACATAAACAGTAATCTTGAACTGATGGTTCTCCTAATTTATACGAAAACTGGAAGGTCCATCTCTTGGTTGAGACCCCTTGGAATTAAAGTGTATTATTTAAAAATGAATCGCTGTTCAGCTTGTGATAGGACTATGTCTATATCTCCACCTCTCCATGAAATGGTAGGTCTAACGATCACCAAGACATTATAATCTTTAAATTTATAATTGGCTTCCACAGAATAATCAGCTAAAGGTTTCTCCATAACTTTTTGTTTTTTTTAAATAGCGCTCCTGTGTTCTATTAATCTTTTATTAAGTGCTTTTTTTTGTTTTACCAACATAAATCAAATTACAGGGACACACTGCTAGATAGGATACTTTTTCTGTTTTACTGTTTGAAAAGTGCTTATATTCCTATTTTTCATTCGGGATGGTAAAAGACAGAGCAACTTCCACATGGATAATGTCCAAATACTTTCTTCTCTACAATAGGCTTCATTAGTGGAAGTCCAGATGGAACTAATGACTCTTTCAAATTGCATTTTTTCTTATATCAATAATCAATCCTTAATGGACAGAAAACGCTACTATACTCGTATTTCAAAATATTCACATGAGGCGGATAAAATTCTAAGATGCGTTGAAGATTTTGATGATGGGAGATATTTGCGCACCGGGGATCGAGGGCTGTTGCATGGAGGAAGTCCGTTTTCAAAAGGGGCTACATTAAAGATAAGTGCTGGGGCATCTCCTATGTTTTTTGAATGTGCGTTTGCAAAGTATTTTTTGTGATTTTCTTCTAAATTTTGGGATTCGATTTGAAGTATGGTTATATTATATTATTGGTTTTTGATATAGTCCTTGAGTATTGGTTTTTGACGTAGTGGTTTTCTCCAGTCATTTTTTTTGTTGTTGTTTTTACACTGCTGTTTTTCCAGTCTCAAGAGAGCCTGTGATGAAAAGACCTATTGAAGGTGACTAATTGTTTGTATTTACACCTTGGACGGTTGAGGCTTGTTTTATAAAAGCTTACAAATTTCTATATTCCTTAATGTAGCCTTACTCTAATCGAACCGGGGTTAACACACGTGAATATTTTGAAATAAGGCTTCTTATATGCAATCAAAAGTCCCATAATCATGAAATGCATCAATATTCTGAATTATATGCCAGTGTTTTCTCAATATTTTCACTATATCCTTGGACAGATGGTCGAAATCCAAGGTACACACTGTCCTATCTTCCTTGTTCTTATTTTAGTTTACCCCTGACAGACTGCGATTCATCTTGGACTATGGTAACCTTGATTTTATTGTATTACCATTCTCTTCTCTTGGCCAGGTAGGAAAAACTATCTTGACCTACCTTGTTCACAAATGGTTCCAGTCCTTTCATTGCATTAAACTTCTGAGGCAGAGTTATTTTCAGCTTATCTTTTAGCCTGTGGAGTCCCACAGGTACTGGCCCATACCTTGTTTAGCATTGTTCTTGCTAAATTAGCTACCTTAGTGCAAGGCCTGGGCTTTAGTGTCTTGATCTACATGTATGATGTCCAAATACTGATAGCCAAAGATCACTGGGATCTAGAAATTCAACAGAATTGTGATTGCTGCTTGAGGAGGAATTTCCATTGCCTCAATACCAAAGACTGGAATTAAATCTTCAAATAGTCAGAGGTTATCCAGCTTACTAGGAGTAAGTCCACATCTCTATTTCAGCCGTCCATAGCTAGACCCTTGACTGCTGTTAAGAACAAGATCTTAACACTCACGTGTTTTATTTGATAATCAGCTACCCTTTAGCCTCTGTATTTCCTCCTTGACCACAAAATCCTTCTTTGCACCCAGGAAACTCCATCCCTCAGACCATATCTTGACTATAATACTTTGAAACTTTAGTTCATGTGTTACCCATGAATTGCCTTGACTACTGCAATTCTCTTCTTGCGGGTTTGATACAGATGAATAGGAAGCAGACCCAACTGCTACACAACACAGTACTGAAATTGCTCTATAATGCTATCATGTTATTCCTCCCAGTTTTGGTCAGATTCCAATTTAAAATTTTGATTGTGACTGTCCAAGCTTTCAATACTGATATTCCTTCTTGTTTGACATCTTCCTTTATTTCCTATAGTCCATCTCATCTACTCAGATCATCCTAGGCCAATTTGTTTTGTGATTCCCTTCTCCCTCTAGAGCAGGGGTTCACAGCCCAGTTCTCAGGATACATCCAACGAGTTAGGTTTTTAGGATATCACAATGTATATGCATGAAATAGATCCGCATACAATGGAGGCAGGTCATGCAAATCTATCTCGCGTATCTTCATTGTGGATATCCTGAAAACCCGACTGGCTAGGTGTGTCCCAAGGACTGGGTTGAGGAACCCCTGCTCTAGAGTAAGACCTGAGGCCACTCATCAAACGTCATTCTATTTCCTTGCCCTACACTATGGAATTTACTGTTTTAGACTTGAAGATGGAGCGCATCGGTTTATTCATGTTGTCTTACCCCAACCAGTAATCATTATGATTTGCTTTCCCTCATTGCTTCCAGAGCTGTATGGTTCTCTTCCCTCTTGCGTTCTGTTATAATAAGCCCTATTGTAATTGTAGGTTGATGTTCTCATACCTGTCTCCCCTTCCTTAAGTTTTTCTAGACAGTTCTGCGACTAGACTTGTTGCTCTTTTTTTCATTTGTTTTAGACGTGTTTACAGTTTTTTTAATTAACTGTAAACCGCAATGATATACCTGTCAAAGGGTAGTATACCAAGTAACTGAATAAATAAAATAAATATGCTACTTAGTAATTTCATGGCACGTCCCTAGTCTTTGTACTTTTTGAGAGAGTAAACAACCAATTCTCATTCATATTTTCCTCTCCACTTGGGAATTTTATAGTCTTCTAACATATCTCCCCTCACCCACTCCAAGCTGAAGAGCCCTAACCTGTTTAGCCTGTCTTCATATGAAAGTTATCCCGTCCCCTTAACCACTTTAATGCCTTTTTCTGAACTTTTTCCTAAATCCATTATATGGTTTTTGAGATGTGGCAAACAGATATTGCACACAATACTCAAGGTGCGATACAGAAATATAATGATATTAAAGGTTTTATTTTCCATCCCTTTCCTAATAGTCTGTGTTTGCATTTTTGGCTGCCTCATACTGAGCATAGGATTTCAATGTATTGCCACCTATGTTAAGGCCTAGATCTTTTTCCTGGGTGGTGACTCCTAGCATCATGTAATGCAGGATTTACTGCACAGGATTTACTCCCACTTAGCCATCTATCCCCCCTTCAGTCCATTCAGAACTCTGTCGCACGTCTTGTCTTCCGCCTTAACCGATATACTCATATGACCCCTCTCCTCAAGTCACTTCACTGGCTTCCGATCAGATACCGAATACAGTTCAAGCTTCTCCTACTCACCTACAAATGCACTCGATCTGCAGCCCCTCCTTACCTCTCAACCCTCATCTCCCCTTACGTCCCTACCCGTAACCTCCGCTCTCAAGACAAATCCCTCCTTTCAGTACCCTTCTCCACCACCGCCAACTCTAGGCTTCGCCCCTTCTGCCTCGCCTCTCCCCATGCTTGGAACAAACTCCCTGAGCCCATACACCGGGCCCCCTCCCTACCCATCTTCAAATCATTGCTCAAAGCCTTCGGCACCTAATCACTACATCTCTTCTCAGGAAATCTCATCTACCCCAACTTGACATTTCGTCCTTTAGATTGTAAGCTCTTCTGAGCAGGGACCGTCCTTATTCGTTAATTTGTACAGCGCTGCGTAACCCTAGTAGCGCTCTAGAAATGTTAAGTAGTAGTAGTAGTAGTAGTAGTACAGTAGAGATTAATCTGGACCTGCACTAATGTCTTCTGCACTCAAAAGTAGCCAGCACATTAGCTGCCTAACAGGGCTGGGCGAGAGTTGAGTATGGCATTGGTCGCTGGAGGAGTGGCTGGCTATGACAGCTAGTGTACAGGTCTGTACCCCATGCTGGCTGTCACAACTGTCAATAGCACAGCTGAAATTACCACCATCTCAAAAGGAGGCAGTGGAGGAGTGGCCTAGTGGTTAGATCACTGGTCTTGTAATCCAGAGTTGGCCGGTTCAAATCCCACTGCTGCTCCTTGTGATCTTGGGCAAGTCACTTAACCCTCCATTGCCTCAGGTACAAACTTAGATTGTGAGCCCTCCTGGGACAGAGAACTATCCAGAGTACCTGAATGTAACTCACCTTAAGCTACTACTGAAAAAGGTGTGAGCAAAATCTAAATAAATAAATAAATAAACTGTGCTATCAGCAGTCTGGTAGCATAGCTATACTTGTAATACAGATCAGAAGTCCAGTGCTTCCCCACCCCCTGATCAACAGTCTGTTCCCACAGCCCCCAAAGCCCCCATTCAGAAGTCTGATGCCCCACCCCACAATCACGCAGTCTGAAGACCCCCCCCCAAGCCCTCAATCAGTCTAGTGCCCCATCAGAGTCTGATGCTCTCACCAAGGCCCCTATACTCTAAAGCCCCACCAAGCCCCTCCCACTATATAAAGTCCATCCTTGTCCATTCCCAGACAAACTTTCACCCACTTCCTCTCCTACTCTGTCCGGCTCTGCATTCAAAATGGTAGTGCTGACCCCAAATGGTAATTTTTCTTGTGGAACTACCAGCAAGGGTCAGCCTGCCACCAATAGGTCTGCAATTTAATTTGAGGGTTTTTTTTAAAATCAAAACCTAGGGTACATGCCATCCAGCACAGGTGATTTCCCTACCTTTTAACCTGTCAATTTGTTCTATTACAGCTTCCATGTCCTCCATGATTTGTTTAAATCCCTCTGAATCATCACCATCAAAGACTGTTTCTGGCACCGGCATCTTCCAAACAATCTCCTCAGTAAAGACAGAAGGAAAGAATTAATGTAGGTTTTCTACTATGGCCTTATCTTGCCTAAGTGCCTCGGTTATCACTATTATCATTTAATGGTCCAGCAAACTCCCTCACAGGCTCTCTGCATCTTTTCAAATTCTTTTTGACCTGCCTTTAACACCAGTGCTTAATGCTGTCTTTTGCTTTCATCACTTGGATCTGTTTTCCATATTTTGAAAACCTTTCTTTTATCTTTAATAACCTGTTTCATTTTGCCCTTTAAACTATGCTGGCATTCATTTGGTCACTCTTTAACCTTTTCTAATGCATGGAATACATCTAGTCTTTGCATCCAAGACAGTAATCTCAAACAGCGGCCACACTGCTTGTAAACTTTTAATCTTTGCAGCTGCTCCTCATAGGTTTTATTTCTATCTAATGTCTTCATTTTGTCCTAGTTTTCCTTTGAGAATTAAATGCTACAGCAGAACTTTTCTGTAATGTCCTTCCAGTAGTAGTGTTCAAATTCTTAATTTAAAAACTGTGTGCCAGTCTCTTTTCAAACACTATAAAATTTGGAAAGAAATGAAGGTTAGGATTTTTTTTTTTTTACAAGAGCTCTTGCTTTGATCTTGGGTTCGATTCCCACTGCAGCTCCTTGTGACCTTGGGCAAGTCACATAAAGCCCCTTTTACCAATCTGTGGCAAAAGGGGGCCTGCGCTGGCTTCGGCGCGTGTTTTTGATGCGCGCCGAGGCCCCCTTTTATCGCAGCGGGTAAAAGGTAGGTCTTTCTTTTCTTCAGGAAATGGCTGTGTGGCAAGTGAAGCACTTGATGCATGGCCATTTTTTTTGGGGGGGGGGAGCCCTTACTGCCACCCATTGAGGTGGCGGCAAGGGCTCCCGCACAAAACTAGCGGTAACCGGGTCGTGCACAGCATTGCCCGATTACCACCAGGTACACACTGGTGCTACAAGAATCAGAATATTTTTGTAGCGCCGGATATGATGGTGTGCTGGAGGTGGGGACTACTGCTGGGCTGCTGAGGTAGCCCAGCTGTACTTCCTTTTTAGTGAGCTTTGTTTCTCCGAGGACAAGGAGGCTCAAATTCTTACCTGTGGGTCATCGTCCGCGACGGCCCAGGAGATGGAAGAAACCTTTCATAGCTCTGGAACCTTCCCGAACGTTCCTTCGCATGGGCCGACCCACCACACATGCGTGGGCGGCTTCCCGCCCACAATGTGAATGTGCAGCGATTAGTTCTTTTCCTTCTGCGCCTCGAGAGAGTTGTGCTCACCGCTACTCCCTTGTGTTTTGCTCAGGAGACCGCTTTTTTTCGTGTTTTTAGCGCCCTCTTCCCTTCTTTATTTAACTTCTTTCAAGTAAAAAAAAAAAAAAAGTTCCTTCCCATATTTTTTTAGTTTTTCCTCATTTTTTCAAGTTTCCTTTCTTTTTTCGCTGCGGCTGCCCTTAGGCTGCTCGGCCGTGTCTTTTTTCCCCTTTTTGTGCCTTGTTATTTGGCACAATCGAGCCTTTTCATTTTGCGGACCTTATTTTCCCACCCATGTCATCGAAGACTCCCAGCGGCTTCAAATAAAGAAGGAAACAGGGCGTGGAAGGAAAAGAACTAATCGCTGCACGTTCGCGTCGCAGGTGGGAAGCTGCCCACGCATGCGCGGTGGGTCGGCCCGTGCGACGGAACGTTTGGGAAGGTTCCAGAGCTTTGAAAGGTTTCTTCCATCTCCTGTCCTTGGAGAATACCTGCTATCTATCCCTATGCATCTTCATTTTACTGAGCCACACTGTAAGTGCAATAACGTTTTTAGCGTGCGATAACACTGAAGACACCCATATAGTCTACGGGTGTCTCTAACATTAGGGCATAGATTGTGAACCCTCTAGGGCAGTAGCGATTCTTGGTCAGCTACGCACCCACCCCCTGGGTGCAACGTCATCCGTTCCCCCCCAGGTGCAGCGTCCACCCCCGGCGCATGGTCCCCCCTGGTGCATCACCATCCTTCCCATGCATCACCTCCAAGTTGTCCCCCCCCCCCAGGTGCATTCTTCCTACCTGTTGGGCAGCTGGGGGCAGCCACACGGCTGTCAGCTCCGCTGGTTCCCTGCTCTCTCTGCCCCAGAACAGGAAGCAATAGCAGAGGAAGCAGGGACCCAGCGGAGCCGACAGCTTCCTGCATCCTTCCTGCAGAGTGCACCCGGGGCGGGCCGCCCCCACCGCCCCACCCTTGGTACACCACTGAGAAAGTACCTGCATATAATGTGTACAGCGCTGTGTACGTCTAGTAGCATTATAGAAATGAGTAGTAGTAATAGTATGTCCTGTATATAAGAATGATCTGCCCTACGGCACAGTACCCACGTCATCTTGAGATTTTCTGCACAGAAATACTTTTGTAAATATTTGTCCTGAAAAACGATCTAACTTGCTTGTAATATCTTTTGCTTCTCCCACCCCCCCCCCTTTTTTTTACATTTAAATTGAGGGAGAACAATATAAACCAGAATAGAATTTTAATTGCCCAATGCAGTTAATGTTTGGACTAAAGTCTGAGTAGTTTTATCTCTTTCTGTGGCTTGAATTTCTCATTTCGCCAGGCAGAGCGAGGCGCAGGGAGTCGCTTAGTACTTTGAAACATTTTAATTAATTGCTTTAAGGTTGCTCATTGGATTACTAATTGATTTAAAAGGCTAGGGGTGAGTCAATAATGAGATTGCGCTCCGTTTATGTAATTACCGAATAATCCTGGATTAATGTAGCTGGCTGAATGTAATTTGAGATCGATTGAGCCTGAAACTTTACAGTTCTCCTTCCTGCTTTGCTTGTGTCTGTGCTACACAGAACTTTAGATCAAGTAACCTTTTATTTTATTGTATGTTTTATTTTTGTTACATTTGTACCCTGCGCTTTCCCACTCATGGCAGGCTCAATGCGGCTTACATGGGGCAATGGAGGGTTAAGTGACTTGCCCAGAGTCACAAGGAGCTGCCTGTGCCTGAAGTGGGAATCGAACTCAGTTCCTCAGTTCCCCAGGACCAGAGTCCACCACCCTAACCACTAGGCCACTCCTCCACTGTTGCTACTATTTGAGATTCTACATGGAATGTTGCTATTCCACTAGCAACATTCCATGTAGAAGTTGGCCCTTGCAGATCACCAATGTGGCCGCGCAGGCTTCTGCGAGTCTGACGTCCTGCACAGCAGGACGTCAGACTCGCAGAAACAGAAGCCTGCGCAGCCTTCTACATGGAATGTTGCTAGTGGAATAGCAACATTCCATGTAGAATCTCCAATAGTAGCAACATTCCATGTAGAATCTCCAATAGTATCTATTTTATTTTTGTTACATTTGTACCCCGCATTTTCCCACTCATGGCAGGCTCAATGCGGCTTACATGGGGCAATGGAGGGTTAAGTGACTTGCCCAGAGTCACAAGGAGCTGCCTGTGCCTGAAGTGGGAATCGAACTCAGTTCCTCAGTTCCCCAGGACCAGAGTCCACCACCCTAACCACTAGGCCACTCCTCCACTGTTGCTACTATTTGAGATTCTACATGGAATGTTGCTATTCCACTAGCAACATTCCATGTAGAAGTTGGCCCTTGCAGATCACCAATGTGGCCGCGCAGGCTTCTGCGAGTCTGACGTCCTGCACAGCAGGACGTCAGACTCGCAGAAACAGAAGCCTGCGCAGCCTTCTACATGGAATGTTGCTAGTGGAATAGCAACATTCCATGTAGAATCTCCAATAGTAGCAACATTCCATGTAGAATCTCCAATAGTATCTATGTTATTTTTGTTACATTTGTACCCCACGCTTTCCCACTCATGGCAGGCTCAATGCGGCTTACATGGGGCAATGGAGGGTTAAGTGACTTGCCCAAAGTCACAAGGAGCTGCCTATGCCTGAAGTGGGAATCAAACTCAGTTCCTCAGTTCCCCAGGACCAAAGTCCACCACCCTAACCACTAGACCACTCCTCCACTGTTGCTACTATTTGAGATTCTACATGGAATGTTGCTATTCCACTAGCAACATTCCATGTAGAAGTCGGCCCTTTCAGATCACCAATGTGGCCGCGCAGGCTTCTGCTTCTGTGAGTCTGACGTCCTGCACGTACGTGCAGGACATCAGACTCACAGAAACAGAAGCCTGCGCAGCCTTCTACATGGAATGTTGCTAGTGGAATAGCAACATTCCATGTAGAATCTCCAATAGTAGCAACATTCCATGTAGAATCTCCAATAGTATCTATTTTATTTTTGTTACATTTGTACCCTGCGCTTTCCCACTCATGGCAGGCTCAATGCGGCTTACATGGGGCAATGGAGGGTTAAGTGACTTGCCCAAAGTCACAAGGAGCTGCCTGTGCCTGAATTGGAATTGAGCTCAGTTCCTCAGTTCCCCAGGACCAAAGTCCACCACCCTAACCACTAGGCCACTCCTCCACCCTAACCACTAGGCCACTCCTTTAGCTCTTTGGATTTCCAACTCAGTTGGAAACACGACTGGGATCTGCCACAGAAAGTATTCATTTGCTATTATCAAGGATTTTTGTTTTCACCATTTCATGTCCCTTCCCAATATATCTAACCCAGGGGCCGATGCAGAAAGCCTCATGGTAGAGTCAGCTCAGTGAACCTCCAATCCCTACCCCATCAACCTAACCTTCCCCTGCTCCTCAGATTAATAAAAAAAAAAGAATTTCTGGTGTCTAGGGCACCCCACCCCCCCCTTCTCTCAACTTTAAAAAAGAATCCCTGGTGTCTAGTGGCACCCCCGTTCATCCAACCCCCCACCCTCCTAGGGTATACCTTAAGGACAGCAGGAGCAAAGCCCACTCACTTCTGCCTCCAGTTCTGCCATCTTGGAAAATGGCTGTGCCCAGCCATGCCCAGTGTATCCTGGGATGCACCAGATGAGGATCAGTCTACCATGTCAGGGTAGTTGGGCAGAGATTACCAAATAAGGGAAACATTCCCTTATATAGTAGACTGACCGTGCCCTGTGCATCCAGGATGCACCAGGGTAGCACTGGAGGCAGAAGTGGGTGTGCTTTCTCCTGCCATCCATAAAATGCAACCTAGGGAGGGGTCAGGTGGATGGGGGTAACACTAGATACCAGGGATTATTTTTGAAAGTTGTGGGGAGGGGGTAAAAGTGAGCCCTAGGGAATTTTATTAAGCAGGGGGGTACGGGGGAGTTCAGTCAGCAGGGTGGAGGGTGTCACTAGACACACGGGATTTCATTTTTTCAATTTAGGGGAAAGGGGAGCTGGATCAGGGTGAAGGAGGGGGCCATTAGTCTACCAGGGAAAATGGTTTGAACTGTGTGTTGTGCGAGCGTGCATGTGTGTGTGGGGGGGGAGGGGGTCAGGTCATCAGGGAGCCGATGCAGAGTAGTCAGGTTGGGCCCCAGACCTGGCAACAATTTTCTTGCAGTAGCCAAGTATCAAATTCTTTGTTTCTTTTTTGCATACCGTGGAATAGCAAATCCTCCTCATTTGCATTCATTTTAATGTGGTGCGCGGTTATATAGTAACATAGTAGATGACGGCAGAGAAAGACCTGTACGGTCCATCCAGTCTGCCCAACAAGATAAACTCATATGTGCTACTTTATGTGTATACCTGACCTTGATTTGTATCTGCCATTTTCAGGGCACAGACTGTAGAAGTCTGCCCAGCACTAGCCCCGCCTCCCAACCTCTAGCTCCGCCTCCCACCACCGGCACTGCCACCCAATCTCCGCTAAGCTTCTGCGGATCCATTCCTTCTGAACAGGATTCCTTTAGGGTTTCCGGGCAAGTTAATATTCACTCTGAAACCCTTACTGCATTGCTATCCCATAGTAAAACAGTGTTAAACCCCTGGTAACCATGCGGGAAGTTTTCTATATTGGTTCTCCAGTCATTATAGCCACTGCTCCCATGAGAAGGTAATGTCACATAGCTGAGCTGGCCCACAGAGTAGAGACAGCAGACAGTGTTGCCAGATGGAAAAAATTTGTTGCGCCCAAAGCCAGCCCAAAACCGCACAAAGTCAATGTGCATGTGAATGACATCATTAATAAATATTAATGAGTCCATTTGCATTTGCATACAAATGACATCATTAAGCTCGCCTCCGTGGAGCTTCTACTGGCCGCGGCCGTGGGAAAACCAGCCAACCCGCGGCCAGTGGCCGCAGGAAAAACCCGCGCGGTGGGCGAAAAAAACGCCGGCGGGGCTTAAAAAACCCACCCAAAATCCCGCAACCCGCATGTGGCGTGAAAAAGCCGCAGCGGCTCGCGGAAAGGAGCCCAATTGGGCAAGAAACCCGCAGCCCTGGCAACACTGTCAGCAGAGAATCTGGTTTATCTTCTCTGTCTGCTGCCTCTCCTCCTGGTTAGCTAGAACTACAGCACATAACAAAGCAACATCTTTCTCTGTTGTAAGGGTCTGGTTTTGCAGTATGAAGCACAATATCTATGGGGACGATTCCTTATGAAACAGGAAGTTATGCTGTGTTAAGGAAGGAAGGGTTAGAAGCAAACCAGGCTACACTGGGAATCATGGAGCATCAGAGGGGATATTCAGAGTTTTTCATAGAGAAAACAATGTGGGGTAGAGCATTTGGGGGAAGAAGCAGAACATGTCCCCCCCCCCCCCACCGCAGAGGCCACTGGACCCCCAGGACCCCTCAGGTAGGACCGGGGAAGTGGGATAATTGGCTGTGGCGGCAGGCAGGGGCCCAGACCACCCTTCAGTCGCCCCTGGGTAGCGTGGACTTGTGAAATTGGTGCGAGCTACTACTACTACTACTATTTAGCATTTCTATAGTGCTACAAGGCGTACGCAGCGCTGCACAAACATAGAAGAAAGACAGTCCCTGCTCAAAGAGCTATGTAATAAAAGTGAGCCAAGTATAGGACAATCAAGCCATTGTGACATCACTGATGAGGTTGGCTCTTATTGGTGGACTGAGGCATTATGACATCACAATATTAGCTCTGGTTACAAGAGACTACTACTACTACTATTTATCACTTCTATAGCGCTACAAGGCATACGCAGCGCTGCACAAACATAGAAGAAAGACAGTCCCTGCTCAAAGAGCTTACAATCTAATAGACAAAAAATAAATAAAGTAAGCAAATCAAATCAATTAATGTGAACGGGAAGGAAGAGAGGAGGGTAGGTGGAGGCGAGTGGTTACAAGTGGTTACGAGTCAAAAGCAATGTTAAAGAGGTGGGCTTTCATTTTTTAGCACGGCTGGGGAAAAAAAGGCTTTTTAAAATGGGGCAGTAAATGACCTTGCAGTAAAATTAAAAGTAGTGCACAGCTACCGTGTTTCCCCGAAAATACCGGGGTTTTGCTGCAAATTTGTATTATAAGGCCTCCCCCGAAAGTAAGACCTACCTGAAGCAGGGCCGCTGAGAGCCGGACAAAGGCCGCCGCCCCCGAGGTCGCCGGGCCCCCCCTCCACCCGCCCTCCATTGCTCCCGGAACTACCGGTACCTGAAACACCTCCTTTCACCTTCCTTCGCAAGTTCGGAGCAAGCAGCAGCAGGGCAGGCCACTCCTTCCTTCCATATATAGAATCTATCCCTATGTGCATCATCCTGGCACCTAGCTTTAGGTGACATTTTGAGAACTAACCCCCTAAGGGGAAAATGTTCAAACTGTTCTGCCTGTGGATTCTTTGTATTGACGGACGTGGTGCAAATATTCAATTGGAAACTAAGCGCAAGCTGTCCCTTTGAAAACCACAAAGGACCCATGGGCTGTGCAGCTACTCCTTCTGCCCGTAGATTTTTTTTTTTTTTTTTGGGGGGGGGGGGGGGGGGGGTTACTGGAAAACAATACACAGATTTAAAAATCTAATCTATGCATTAGATTTATTTGCAAATTTCTCTATTGTCTGTCAAAAGCATACAACACTAATAATAATAATTTTAAAAAATACAAATATGCAGGCAGCAGTTTGAAATAAAAAAAAAGTCAGCATAGTTAGCAAGCATGGTGGGGAAAAGTATCCAGCTGTCCAGTCTCTGAAACCCTCTGGGTGCGAAATGCCTGGCTGAAGAAAAATGCTTTTAAACCAGAAATGATGTCTCAGTTCTCAACTATCAGCTCAATATTCAATCACCATGTTTGTTTGTTGGTTTGTTTGTTTAAAACACCAGCCAGAACAGTTAAATAAGTCATTTATCTTCAGTGCCTGAACTGTGGAATTCCCTTCCACAATTTATTTTTATTTTATTTATTGCACTTGTATCCCACATTTCCCACCTCTTTGCAGGCGCAATGTGGCTTACAAAACATCATGGATAATGGAAATGAGAAGAGAATATACATTTGGTGTTACAGAAGGATGTTGGATTGCTTGGTGATGGAATACATGATATTAATATAATAGAATGCATTAATAACATTACTGGGTATAATTATGAGTTTCACATACTTTGATCTTTGTGATATATCTTGTCGAAGAGATGGGTCTTTAGTACTTTACGGAAGTTGGTCAGTTCATAGGTCACTTTGGCTAGACACTTCTTATCTATCTTCCCGCAAAGCTTTGAACGTTTACTTTTTAAAACTTGCTTTTGGGATTTGAAGATAAGTCTGTTCCTGTGGTGGGAGATTGCTTTTGAGTTTGGATGATTTAACTTTTATGCTTTGTACAAGAGGTATGAAAGGTTTTAGAATCCTGTAGTACCGGGGTATATGTTTTGTGTGCGTGTCCTTTCCTATTTTATCAATGGCATTCTTTTTCTATTTCCTGAATTTTGTTATATGTAAACCACCTCGATTTGCTCATGAGGTAGGCGTTATATGACATTAATAAATGATAAATGATGCTGAATGTAAAGTGCTTGCGTATAGAATGGTCCGCACCACTGCTCTCTGGATACCCCTCTGGCTAAATTTAGAACATCCATTTTTTTTTTTGGTTTGAAATTTATCCGAATAGCTATGGCGCTCGTTTTCAGAAGAGAAAAATGTTTCAAAAGCGGCACAAAGCGCCAGATGGACGTTTTTCATGGAAATCGATCCAAGCTGCGATTTTCCAAACTCAGATTTGAGATGGTTTTCTCCGCTGTTCATCTAAATCGCAAGGGTGCATATTTTGGGCTCAGAACTTGGACATTTTCCCAGGATAATGGAATAAGTTAAAATGTCTGGGGCAAAAATTGGGATGTGTTTTTTTTTTTAATCTGGACCTGTTTCAACCATCACTAAGTCACAAAAAGGTGCCCTAGCTGACCAGCCTACCACAGCAGGGATTAAGGCATGACCCCCTTTAATCTACCAGTGGTCACTGCCTCCCTTCCGCCTCCCCCCCCCCCCAAAGATGTGACCATGACAGTACATACCAGTCTCTGTGACAGCTTCAGATATTATGGCAGTCCTATTACAGGAGCAAGCTGAAAGCTCTCCTTTTCACTACTGCCTTTGGCTCCTAACCGCTACTCATTTGCCCTTCTCCCCTGTTCCTCTTTACCCTGTAATTTCCTTGCCCGTAATGTCTTGTCTGTTTGTGTTACCTAGATTGTAAGCTCTTTGAGCAGGGACTGTCTCTCTATGTCAAATGTACAGCGCTGCATGCGTCTGGTAGCGCTATATAAATGCTATTAGTAGGAGGAGGCTAGTGGTCAGTGCAGTGGACCGTAGAGAAAGGGACCGAGGTCCATATCCCATTCTAACACACATGCGCTGGAAATTGTGAGCCTTCCAAAACCCACAAATACCAACTGTACCTATAGGTAGGAGACACCTGCAGTGCTATTGTCGTGGTGTACAGTTAGGTACAATAGGTTTTTAGGTGTTCCTGGAGGACTCACAATACAAGATGAGTGTGTTAAGGTGGGATTTGCACCTGAGTCCCTTTATATGAAGCCCACTGCACTGACCACTAGGCTGCCCCTCTGCTCTGCCGGGATGTCTGTGTGGCCAGTTTACTAGGAATGCTGTCACACCACCATCCCTATGGCTTCTTTTTGTGTGTTTTTCTCTAAGACTTTTTTTTAAAATGGTATCTAAACAAAAATGCGTACTGAGCACAAAAACATCTGGAAATTAGAGATTTAAAAAAAAAAAAAAACCAGACATTTTTTCCAGTTCAAAAATTGCTATGTTCAGGATGATAATAGTAGATGTTTTCACTCAAATGTCTACAACTGGACTTGAACATCATATAGAAAATGCCCCCCCCCCCTATGTATGTGTAATGTGTAGGCTGTCATCACAAGAGGAAGTGTTAGATCAGGGGTGGGCAAATTTGGTCCTCGAGGGCCACAACCCAGTCATAAGTACAGAAGTAATGCCACACTGGGAAAAGACCAAGGGTCCATCGAGCCCAGCATCCTGTCTCCGACAGCGGCCAATCTAGACTTCAAGAACCCGGCAAAACCTTTAAAATTTTTTATAATGTTCAATGGACTTTTCCCTCAGGAATCTGTCCAAACCCCCTTTAAACTCCGTAAGGCCAGCTGCTGTCACTACATTCTCCGGCAATGAGTTCCAGAGTCTAACTACACGCTGAGTAAAGAAAAACTTTCTCCTATTTGTTTTAAATCTACCATGTTCTAGCTTCATCTTGTGTCCTCTGGTTCTATTGTTGTTTGAAAGTGTCAACAAATGCTTCACATCTGTCCACTCTACTCCGCTCATTATCTTGTAGACTTCTATCATATCACTCCCTCAGCCGCCTTTAAGCTGAAGAGCCCTAACCTTCTCAGCCTTTCCTCATAGGGAAGTCGTTCCATCCCTTTTATCATTTTCGTCGCCCTTCTCTGCACCTTCTCCAATTCCTAGTGGTGTACAGTAGGTTTTTAGGTGTTCCTGGAGGGCTCACAATACAAAATGAGTGTGTTAAGATGGGATTTGCACCTGAGTCCCTTTATGTGAAGTCCACTGCATTGACCAGAGGCTGCCCCTCTGCTCTGCTCTTTTGGTCCGTTTTGCTCTATGATGTTTTTTTTTTAAATTTTGCCTAAAAAATGCATACTGAGCACAAAAAACGTATCGATAATAAAGATTTTCAAAACAAAAATATACCCATTTTTCTGGTTCAAAATTGCTATGTTCAGGATGAGAATTGTAAACGTTAGAGGTGCCGATAGGAATGCATTGGCGTCTCTAACGTTTAGCGCGCTCACAATTTTAGCAAGCGCCAAAAACATGAGCGTGCCTTAGTAAAAGACCCTCTCAAACCTGCAGGCCGAAAATATCAGCCATGCTACCGTGATCTGAATGAGTTGTAATCGCTTGATAAGAGTCGTTGAGCAACCAATATAAACAATATTGCAATAATCCAATTTGGACAGGATCAAATGCCTGAACCAATAGTCTAAGCTTGGCTGGTTCAAAGTACTTACAAATTGTCCTCAGTTTTTTCAGCATGTAAAAGGAATTTATTTATTTGTTGCATTTGTATCCCACATTTTCCCACCTATTTGCAGGCTCAATGTGGCTTACAGTATGCCGTAATGGCGATCGCCATTTCCGGAATGAGAAATACAACGTATTATTACATTAAAGTTCATAAATGTTGAAGTAAATTATAAAGTAAGTTGGATAAACAGTTCATTTCAGGCCTGAGAGATAGGGGGGTAGGACATTAATGTTCATTGGTGGCAAATTGATTGAAGCAATCAGGTGTAAAGAATTCAGTTTTATCTGGTTCTGGTAGAGTTTTGATGTTAGGTCATTTATGATGTCTCATTATGGTATGTCTTTTTGAACAGGTTGGTTTTTAGTAATTTCCGGAAGACAGTTTCTTATTAATGATTTTACATGGGCAGTAAAAGTTAAAAGGCTGTCCACTTTCACCCCCAAAATTCTAAACCAGGTTTCAACGGCGAAAGTGTTCGCTTCAGTAGAATGTGTTGTGTTTTTAAGAAGTCACAAAGAATAGGCGTGCTGAAAAATAGCTTGCAGTAGTGTAGGCGCGGGTTTTGGGTGCGCGCCGGTCCATTTTTCAGCGTGCCTGTAAAAATGGCCTTTTAAAAATTTTTGCCGAAAATGAACGTGCAGCAAAATCAAAATTGCCACGCGCCCATTTTGGGTCTGTGACTTTTCCACCAGCCATTGACCTAGCGGTAAAGACTCACGTGGTAACCGGGCGGTAATGACCTGCGTGCACCAAATGCCACTCTGCGTGCATCCGATATGCATGTCCGAAAATAAAAATTATTTTTTTGGGCCGTGCCTATTGGATGCGCACCAAAAATGAAATTACCGCAAGATCCACACGGTAGCCGGGCGGTAACTCCATTTTGGCGTGCGTTGGGCACGCAGGCTTAGTAAAAGAGCCCCTAAGAGATCCCAATATTTCAAAATAGAAAAGTCGAATTTTTTAGGACCATTTAGTGAGTCAAAACGAACTCATTAATTTATTTAAATGCCTTCAAAGAACGCCGCCGCTATCTTTGAGGTTTGCTTTGCTAGAATGAGATGTGCCAAAAACTTTCCTTGAGAAGAGTGAGTATAATTGAATATACTTTTGGGCATTAAGAACTGAAGTACTCATGTGTTACATTACCTTCACAGAACCAGTTATCCCTGACACAACTGTAATAGTGAAATGTAGCACTATGTCAGACGCATTTCTGTGGCGTGTGGTTACCTCAAAATAAAGGATTTAAGTCTGTGACGGACAAAAAATTTAAGATAAGTACTTTTTGACTTTGTTATTGAAGATTATGATACGGCTATTGGACTTTTTATTTTTAAAAAATTAAAAAATAAGGACCGATGAAGACAAATGGTGTGGTAATACACAGGTTGTGTAAAGTACAGTTTGGAGTTGCCCGTCTTCTGATGGCCCTGAAAAATTAGACTTTTCTATTTTGAAATATTGGGGCCTCTTATTCTTTGTGACATTTTGAACTTTATTGAGTATTCCCGTTAAATTATAGTGACCCCATGTGGTGCCTTTTAAGATGTAACCACAAAAGAGAGGGTAATACAGCATACAAGCTCTGCCTGTCGGCGTACCTCAGGGTTCTGTTCTTGGTCCCCTCCTCTTTTCTATCTACACTTCTTCCCTTGGTTCATTAATCTCATCCCATGGCTTTTCCTACCATCTCTATGCTGATGACTCCCAAATCTACCTTTCTACCCCTGATATCTCACCTTGCATCCAAACCAAAGTTTCAGCGTGCTTGTCTGACATTGCTGTCTGGATGTCTCAACGCCACCTGAAATTAAATATGACCAAAACCGAGCTTCTCATTTTCCCCCCCAAACCCACCTCCCCGCTCCCCCCGTTTTCTATTTCTGTTGATGGCTCTCTCATTCTCCCTGTCTCCTCAGCTCGAAACCTTGGGGTCATCTTTGACTCTTCTCTCTCCTTCTCTGCTCATATCCAGCAGATCACCAAGACCTGTCGTTTCTTTCTTTACAACATCCGTAAAATCCGCCCCTTTCTTTCCGAGCACTCTACCAAAACCCTCATCCACACCCTTGTCACCTCTCGTTTAGACTACTGCAATCTGCTTCTTGCTGGCCTCCCACTTAGTCACCTCTCCCCTCTCCAGTCGGTTCAAAACCCTGCTGCCCGTCTCATCTTCCGCCAGGGTCGCTTTACTCATACTACCCCTCTCCTCAAGACCCTTCACTGGCTCCCTATCCATTTTCGCATCCTGTTCAAACTTCTTCTACTAACCTATAAATGTATTCACTCTGCTGCTCCCCAGTATCTCTCCACACTCGTCCTTCCCTACACCCCTTCCCGTGCACTCCGCTCCATGGATAAATCCTTCTTATCTGTTCCCTTCTCCACTACTGCCAACTCCAGACTTCACGCCTTCTGTCTCGCTGCACCCTACGCCTGGAATAAACTTCCTGAGCCCCTACGTCTTGCCCCATCCTTGGCCACCTTTAAATCTAGACTGAAAGCCCACCTCTTTAACATTGCTTTTGACTCGTAACCACTCGCCTCCACCTACCCTCCTCTCTTCCTTCCCGATCACATTAATTGATTTGATTTGCTTACTTTATTTATTTTTTGTCTATTAGATTGTAAGCTCTTTGAGCAGGGACTGTCTTTCTTCTATGTTTGTGCAGCGCTGCGTATGCCTTGTAGTGCTATAGAAATGCTAAATAGTAGTAGTAGTAGTAGTAGTAATACAAGCGTCCTACTATATAAATGAAGAGCAACCGACGTGCCGCGCATGCGCAGAACAGCACAGCAGTTCTGCGCATGCGCGGCACATCACAAATCTCTTCCGAATTCCGACGTTGACCAGTGAGCACCGGGCGGGCGGGGATCGTCCGACAGCAGCTCCGAGGCGCACTCCGTCTCCGACAGGTACGAACAGCTGCTGCCTCCGCCGCTGTGACCCGGGCGCTTTCCTCTGCCACCATCCCCCGGGGTGGCTTTCCTGGGCGGGGGCTCGGCTGCACCTGGCGTTGCTCCAACCGCTTTCTTGCCCGTTTTAATGGGCTCAACGGCTCGTACAATATAAACAAGAAAAAGCAACACTGGGCCTTCAAGAAAGAGACAATGGAAGTTATTGTCTCTTTCTTGAAGGCCCAGTGTTGCCTTTTAAGATGTGTCATTTGTGAGCGTCATATCTTTATTTTATGAATATTCTATCAGGTTGCCCGTTATGGTGTATCATTTGTATTGTGCTGTTTATCATAGCTTTAATGCGGATGCACTGTTTCAGCTCCTTGTTGTTTCTTATTAAAGGTCCTTTTTTTTAAAGACCACTGTCCAGCTTATAATCGAACGAGAAAAACGCCCAAGTTCCGACCTAAATCGGGAGATGGGCGTTTATCTCACAAAAACGATTAAAGCGGTATAATCGAAAGCCGATTTTGGACGTTTTCAACTGCACTCCGTCGCGGATGCGGACAAAGTTGATGGGGGCGTGTCAGAGGTGTGGCGAAGGCGGAACTGGGGCGTGGTTATCTGCCGAACAGAGATGGGCGCATTTCACAGATAATGGGACAAAAGTATGCGTTTTTAGCTAGAATTTAGGGCACTTTTCCTGGACCCTGTTTTTTCACGAATAAGGCCCCAAAAAGTGCCCTAAATGACCAGATGACCACTGGAGGGAATCGGGGATGACCTCCCCTGACTCCCCCAGTGGTCATAAACCCCCTCCCACCACAAAAAATGATGTTTCACAACTTTTTATTTTGACCCTCAAATGTCATACCCACCTCCCTGGCAGCAGTATGCAGGTCCCTGGAGCAGTTGTTAGGGGGTGCAGTGGACTTCAGGCAGGTGGACCCAGGCCCATCCCCCCCCTACCTGTTACAATTGTGCTGCTTAATGCTTAGTCGTCCAACCCCCCCCCCGAACCCACTGTACCCACATGTAGGTGCCCCCCTTCACTCCTTAGGGCTATAGTAATGGTGTAGACTTGTGGGCAGTGGGTTTTGAGGGGGATTTGGGGGGCTCTACACACAAGGGAAGGGTGCTATGCACCTGGGAGCTCTTTTACCTTTTGTTCTGTTTTTGTAAAAGTGCCCCCTAGGGTGCCTGGTTGGTGTCCTGGCATGTTAGGGGGACCAGTGCACTACGACTCCTGGCCCCTCCCACGAACAAATGCCTTGGATTTATTCGTTTTTGAGCTGGGCGATTTCATTGTCCATTATCGCTGAAAAGCAAAAACGCCCAGCTCACAACTTGGCGAATAAAACATGGACGTCTAATTGTTTCGAAAATACGCTTGGGTCCGCCCCTTCACGGACCCGTTCTCAGAGATAAACGCCCATGGAGATAGGCGTTTCTGTTCGATTATGCCCCTCTATATACTACAACTTCTTAAGGTAACCATCTTTTGGAGATTTACCCATTCGCTTTGCTACCGAGACTCTTGAGGCAGGCCTGTGGCCGAAACACAGATCTGTGTCGAGTCTTCAATAAATCACCTCAGATATTTGTCTGTTGTCCTGGTCTCTTGAGTCATTGGCCCATTTCCCACTGTCTTTTTGCTGCTCTTATCATGTCTCTGTTACACGAATGCTCTATTATGCTGTTTTAAGGTGTACATTAGTGATACGACTAGGATTTAATGTGCCTATTTTCAAGTTTACCTAATCGCTTATAAGATGCCAGCATGTCATTGAATATATTATAATTGTGAATATTTATGACTAGAATAAATGTGTAAGTTGGCTGAATTGGCATGAAGTAATTTTGAGCTTGTTTTATTAGTTGTATTTTATGTGTGTTAATTATAGAGATTTAATTTGTTTTGTATTTTTATTAGGGATTTATTTATTTATTTGTTACATTTGTATCCCACATTTTCCCACCTTTTGCAGGCTCAATGTGGCTTACATATAACCGTTAACGGCGTTAGCCGATTACAGTCTGAACAAATGCATGGTATGAATGAATACAAAGTGATATTGTGGTAGAATGAGGTACATGTATGGTAGGTACAATTGGGGGGAACTTAGGGAGGGAAAGGGGGACGAAGAGTCAGGTAATGTCCGTTATGGTCTTTGGTTACATTGTGTCGCAAGTGTCCAGGTATTTTTATGTTGGGTCGGTGGAGTATGCTCTTCTGAACAGGTCTGTCTTTAGTGCTTTCCGAAAATTTAGGTGGTCGAACGTAGTTTTTATTGCTTTTGGCAATGCGTTCCATAGTTGTGCGCTTAGGAAGGAAAAGCTGGATGCATAGGTGGATTTGTATTTGAGCCCTTTGCTGCTTGTTTACTTATACAATGCCAAGAGGGGCAAAATGGAAAGATCGTCCAAGTACGAATTAGGGCGTTCTTACGATAACGTCCAAAAATAGACCTGTATAATGGAAAAATAGTGTGGGCGTTTTTCGACAATCGATTATCCCTGTAAGAAAACAATCAAATGACGAGCGCATAAGCGTGACTAAATTGGGCGCCCTAACACGGTCGACTATTGCAGGTGCAAACGACCAAATCACGTGGTGTGAAAAATAATGTACATAGGTGTATCGTAAGTACAATACATGTTGTTCATGCCATCTGGGTACGGAAATATATGAGGAACGCATATATGTGTCAACTACAGACATATCATGCTGCTCCACCCATACTTCCATCATATGTGCCCATCTGAATATCCGGATCTGCATGCACTGTACACCTACTGCTCCACCAAATCTTCCATCATATGTGCCCATCTGAATGTCCGGATCTGCATGCACTGTACACCTACTAAACATGCAGTAAATGCATATTGTGTATATGTGAAAAGGGTCGGGTGGGGTGCGTCATCTATATAAGGCACGTTTCACACTCCTGCAGGCATGTGCACGTCAAAGACGTCTATGCTTACGAGGGCGTCCACGTGCTGATAGCGGCCATATATGGAATGGTCATCCATATATGGAGCTGTGCATGAAACGACGTCCCTCACGCAAGGTCGTCTATATAAGGCACCTCTTTTCCAACACGTGGAAAAATGGCACAACGCAGGGAGCCAAATTTTGGAGAAGAGGAGAGCCTGCTGCTTGTCCGGCTCTGCCTAAGGCACCGCCATCGCCTTTTCATCCAGCACCACCACCTGCCCCCCAGGCTGCAGGCCATGCGAGCCTGGTCCCGCATCCGGGAACGATTGGAAAGGTAAGGTTATGGCCCAACCCCCCTCCCCTCCTGTACCTACACATATAACAGCTCCGTCATCAATGTTACCAGCAGTAACTGGAGTGTCCATGCAAGGATCATGAGTAATATAGGAACATGCACAATCACTAATAATTTGTATGTTATTTAAACGACCACCATTCCCACATCCCTACAAGAATGTATTTCGTTAGGTTACTATCGTCACTATGCTATTAGTGTTATGTGAAAATTTCGTTAGTTATGTGAAGGCCACATTTTCCAACCCCTCTTTGCAGCCAATGGGTTACAACGCCTCCAAATAGTGCAAGCATGAGACCAATGAAACCTATACCATACTATTATAACATGGTCATGATAACACATATAAAGTAGTTTAACAAGCATACATTAGAATGTATACAAACGGTACTGTCTGGCCTCATGCCCACCTCTCTGCCATCATCTGCATAGGAACCAACTCGGTGGCTGCTGTGGGTGCTTCACCACCCCACCCCCAATATCAAATATGTATGGAGGGAGGGGTCATCTCCACTGGGGGTTCCACCCCCCAAAATGTTAAAAAGGTGGCTCCTATGATTCACTACCAATGGAGGTGCCCCCCCCCCCAACACTGTAGACCCTCTCTCTCTGGTATGTGAATAGCAAATTATTGTGTGCAGAGGACAAAAAGGACCAACACCCCTGACCCCTGCTCTACAAACTTATATCTTACAGACGCTTTGGAGTCCACCGGGACCTCGAGTCCTTAAGGAGGCGGTTCCGGCGGGTGAGGCGGGAGAGGCCTGAGCTCATCCGGGCGGTGCGAAGGCACCTCAGGGCTCGCCGTAAGTATTCAAAAACAGGACACCTGTACACATTACTACATACATTTCATGAATAAAGCAAATGTGTTGTACAATATCACTTCCCATGTGCCTAATAGCCACCTAGTAAGTAATACCATATCTGTCCCAGATCAAGGATGCAGGTTGCAGGGGTTCTCCCATGAGCATGCTTGCAACGTCCGACCATCCTCCCGAGATGAATGAGATGATATGCCACACTTTACTATTCCCCTTATTGTGGTGGCTGATTACTGTGTCCTGGTACAGCTGCCTGAGGCCCTACTTTTACTGCATGTTATGGCCTAAATCACATAAAAGAATTGTGCTCAACACCCTTCCCACTGCCCCCCCCCCCCCAATAACTCCTACAACAACTGCCCATCAACCCCTCGTTGCATTTCACAATGCAAACATGCTGGTCAGCAATGAATTTGGTATGGCCACATGTCCTGCGTGGTGTGTGTCAGAGGAGGGTCCAGGGTTCTGTTTCATGTCATCTGATGCAGCTCATTCCCCATGGGCATAGGCTACGCCTTACCACACCCTGCCCCATGCCACCCAGCTACTGCACTATGCAAGCCATGGTGTATGCACTGATCTCAATCACACTCCTTTTACATACACAGGGCTCCACCAGCAGGAAAGTGAGCGCCAGGATGAGGAGGGCCACCACCCCCAGGAGGAGGAGGAGGAGGAGGAGGAGGAAGAGCAGGAGGAGGGGCACATGGAGGAAGAGGAGGAGCAGGAGCCAGGCCAGGAGGCGGGCCACCAGCAAGAAGAGGAGGAGGAGGACTCGGAGGAGGGAGTCCTCATTATAGACCTGCATGAGGACCCCTCCCCACCTGCAGCACCATCGCCTGGCCCACCTCCATCCCCTGGGCCAGCTTCTGTGTCCCCTGGCCCACCTCCATCCCCTGGGCCAGCTTCTGTGTCCCCTGGCCCACCTCCATCCCCTGGGCCAGCTTCTGTGTCCCCTGGCCCACCTCCATCCCCTGGGCCATCTTCTTCCGTGTCCCCTGGCCCACCTCCAGCCTTTGGGCCTGCCACTGTGGTGCGCCTCCTGCAGCAGCTGGTAGATGGCCAGCAGCAAATTATAGTTGGCCAGCAGCAACTTCTAGTTGGCCAGCACCAGCTGCTGCAGGAGGTGACAGCCCTACGGCAGGGCAATGAGCAGCTCCAGGGCCCACTAAGGGTACTGCTGGGGCTGCTCATTGCCCTGCTACAGAGGGCCTTACTAAGAGGGCGTGGCCGCCCTTAATTTAAATAGGGGGGCCTGTTGGTGTTGTGTGTGTGGAGGGAGGGAGGGAGGGAATTGTTGGGGTTGTGTGTGTGGGGGGAGGGAAATGTTGGGGGTTCTGTGGGGGGTGGGGGAGGGAATTGTTGGGGTGTGTGGGGAGTTGTGGGGGGGAGGATGGCATTGTTGGGGTTATTTTGTAGGGGTGGGGGTGGGGATGGGGCCAAATAAATTTTTGTTATAATATAACTATCAGGGTGTGTGTGTGTGTTTGTCTCCCTTGTGCATTACATATCACCAAATGGTGCTGTTGAGTTGAGAGGAAGGAGGCAGCAATATGCACAGCATTAAATGTGCTGTGTGAATGAGAAGGTGATGTATGTCTGAGAATGTTGGCCAGACAGAACGCCACCTGTTCATTCCAACCTGCATGGCCCATATGTGCAGGGGGGTTGGGCCAGGGAGGCTGGATGGATATTTGTGTTCATTAATAAAAATGGCCAGCCAGCATCTCTCTCTCCCTTCCTCCCTCCCTCCCCTCCACCATACTGACCCACAATACAGAGTGCCATCAATAAGAGATTAATAGTGTACCACGTGTGATCTGCCAGGTACACACTTCCACATAACTCCAGGTACCACATACAAAGTGTTTGCTGTCTGATGGACACATATCCTTACCCACAAGCCACATTGGTGGGGTGGGGGGGGGGGGGGCAAGAAGGACCTACAATACAAACAGCTGGCTCATATTTTCACATTGAATACATCAGCTATGGTATATAATGCTGAGGAGCAAAAGGGAAACAATGGGAAACCCAATAGATGGATGGTTACTTCATCACAGTTGCAATGTAATACTTGTGTTAGGGAAGGCCACAAATAAAAATGGTGCTCATTATTTGCAGGTGTGATCACACTTTCTCCAGTAGTCGATCAAGGTGTGTTACATTCAAGTATTCAGGGTTTGTATCAAACTTTGTCGCTGAACTGACTTGCCTTAGGTGGGATTTGAACCAGCAACCTTATGATTATAAGGCTGGTGCTCTAACCACTAGGCCACAGCAGCCATCAGGCTTTAGCCACCACCAGTTACTTTGGGTTGGTACCTGTACACACACCCCTTTCCCTCACCACCACGTCATAGGCCTCAGTGGCACTACCTGTAGCCACCTCTATCATTTTGTCCAGGCTACCGATTAAAAACAATGTAATGTGCATGTTCCCTACCCTACTACTACCTATGGAGCAATTTAGGAAGGTGGTCCATAATGTGCTATACACATCGATTGCATTAATCATTCTCCCCTCCCCCGCCTATGGACCTTGAGAATGGGTGGCCACTTCATAAATGGGGACTGGGGTACACCACATAAACAAGGAAGATGGAACCTACCGGGAACCAATACAGCACCTCCAACCGCTGGACCACACCACTGAGGACCTGCCAACCCCACAGTACAGTGCACAGGAACCTGGTGAAAACAGAGCTACCTAACATCTGACTCCAGACTACATACATACAGTGAATGCACACTCCTTGACTATGAGCACAAAGAGAAGAGGTGGCAGACAAATGAGAGCTTACCATGAACGTCTGTTTCAAGACTGTGTAGTGCGCCTTTTATCTTCTGGAACATTAGCTGCACATCTCCCTGATTGAAATGACCCTTACCGAGGGGTGCTTGATTTGGGGTGAGTGTAGCAAATTCGTGGCCCCCACACACTGCCTGCTACAACCAGGCAGAGAGAATGGGAGAAAGGAAGGGAGCATCAGGCGATGTGGAAGACAGGAAACGGAAGGCGTGGTGGCTGAGGGCCAACAATAATTCCCCCCCCCCCTAAATACACAGGTGTACCCAAGCATGCTAAGTGAGGGTAAAACCCTGTAACTGATTATTACGAACATCGGGCAAGGTCTCAGTGCAGGAAATGGCAGGTAAAATGGCAATGAAGAAAGGGAAGGCAGGTGGAGACGCCCATACTTATCTACTCATAATCGAAACCATGTGTTCCTAATCGCTATCTGAGCTGGGCACGCTTAGGAATTATGTGTATAATTGAAAAAGTAGCGCCCAAATCAGAAACGCCTATTCCCCCGTCTCAATGGGCGTTCTTGGCGCCTATATAAACGCCCACTCCGTATTTTCGAAAACACCATTGGTACAATGCCACCACGCATGCCGCCGACCCGGAAGGGTAATTTTCTCGAGGCAGAGGTGGAGCTCCTGGTACAAGAAATTGTACAGCGGCACCGGAGTCTGTTTGCTCCCACAGGGCAGAGGCTGGCAGCAACAGTAAAGCAGCGGGAATGGGAGGCAGTACGGGACAGCCTGAATGCTGTCTTCCATGCTGGGAGAGACGTGGAGGACTGCAAGAGGAAGTGGCGGAAGCTGAGGAGGGATGTTCGGAGGAAGGCGGGGGCCAATCCCCCAGGCAATGATACTGCCAACCTTACACCCATCGAGCTGATGGTGTACTCCCTCCTACCCCAGGAGGGCATCCACGGGATTGGCTCCATGGACACCTCGGGCCAGGCTGAGGACTCGGGTAGGTGTTTCATTATGCAGTTGGGGTATCTGTTGTGCTGCAGTACACTTGTGTTATAGAAGTTGGGGTCAGGGGGAGGGAGGTGAGGAGTGGGGGGCAGGAGGAGGGAGGTAGGTGGAGGTGGGGGTGGGGGGGGGAGTATCTCTGGCTGTCTTTCTGTATATTAACAGGCCACCTTTATGATGCTGTTGTGACCTGGTAACCCCTACTCACTAGCTCTCTACCCTTACTCCCTATCCCTACCATTGTGATTGGGTTTCCTCTTACTTGTCCTGTGTGCCCATATTTATAGAATTAATTGTAAGCTCTATTTGAGTAGTGGTAGTGGTCATGTGTGTTATAGGAGCAAGCAGACAGGGTGGGTGCTGTGTGTGTGTGTGAGCACCCCCAATATTGAGGAAAGATCATGTAGCTGTGCAGGGAGGAGTGTTGGTCACTGGGCTTAGCACCCCCAATACTACTTTCCAGTTGGCTCCTATGGGTGTGTGTAGGTTACTACTGTGGCAGAACTCTGGGGGCCGTCCTTCCCTACTACTCCCTCCTATTTTCCCATTTTACCAAACTGTGCCTAGTTCCTCCTGTGACCTCTGTGCTCTACTGAGTGAGGGACACATGCATTCAACTGAAGGAGCCTGTAATGGGGGTCATAAAGCAGTTCTATGCAGTTTAGCAAGTCAGTAGTAACACAACACATGCTGCAATGTTGTTCAATTTAACAATTATACAACTAACAGCTTGTGCACAGCGTTGTGAGTGGTGTCCTTCTCGTGGCTGCTCATCCACCACCTCTACCCAGCTGCCTGCGGGCCTCTCTCTTTTGTACCCGTGTCAATTCCATTTCTCCTCACCATCTCTTTGCTGGGTCATCAGGTTGGGGGACATACCAATGTATATGAATGCTGAAAGACAAAAGTGGGTTATTTGCACCAACACTATTCCTCTCTTGTGCTATACAGGTGAAGACTCAGAGGAGGCTGGCCCTAGTGGCCTGCAAGGCCAACACCCTACACCATCCGTCCAGCCTCAACCTCCACAGCCTGCAGTCCAGCCTCCACCACCTGCACCAGCTGTGCATCCTCCGCGTCCACCACCACCTGCACCAGCTGTCCAGCCTCTACCACCACCAGCTGTCCAGCCTCTGCCAGCACCACCACCACCACCTGCACCGGCTGTCCAGCCTCTGCCAGCACCACCACCACCACCTGCACCGGCTGTCCAGCCTCTGCCACCACCACCACCACCACCTGCACCAGCAGAGGCCGCACCTCCAGCACCGGAGGACTTTGGTGAGGAGGAGGAGGGCCCAGCTCCCCGCCAGAGGCCATCCGCCCAAAGGAGGCAACTCCTGCGGCTGGCCACGGAACTACTCCGCCACAACGTGCGCTTGGAGGAGTACCGCCAGCAGAAACTGGAGCTGCAGCGCCAAGCACTGGAGGCACAGCAGCGAGCACACCAAGAACTCCTCCAGGCGCAACGTGAAGGCCACCAGGAGGTGCTCCAGCAACTGAGACGGCTGGAGCAGAGCATCCAACACCTGCACCCTCAGGGCACCGCGCCTACTCCAGCCCCCGTGCTGCTGGAGCAGCCCCTGCCATCAACCTCCTCCTCCACTGACCACCAGCAACCACCACCAGCTAAGAGGTGGGCATTGCGCTCCTCAGCCTCTGCACCCACTCCTGCTGCTCCCATTCTGGGTCCTGTGGCCAGACCACTACAACCAAGAAGGTGGCCCGATTTCCACGGTGCAGCCGAAGCCGCAGGCTGCCGTGGGGATAGGGAGGAGGACACTGGGAGCAGCAGCTCCGAAGAGGGGGAAGAGACTTCCCGTGCAGCACCAGCTGCAAAGGAAGGGCGTGGGAGGGGTAGGAGGGGACGGGGGAAGGGAAGGGGAAAATGATGGGACATGCTGTAGGGTGAGGGTTGGTGGGAGGGGGGTGGGTGTGGGAGGGGGGGGTGGTGGTGGGGGTGGTGGTGGTGGGGTTGACCAAACACATATGCACTGTATGTAAAAAATAAATGCTCACTTACATTCACCTAAAACTTGTTTCAATGAGTCTTTGTCTTGCTCTTACGCCAAGCTGGTAGGCATTGAGCTCTGCTCTGTGGGCTGGGGGTGGAGGGGGCTCCTCTTCCAGCTCATCTGGGGCCTCTTCTGGTGGTGGCTGTGGCTCCTCTGGGAGAGGCTGTCCTCTGCGCTGGGCCAAATTGTGTAACATACAGCACGCCACAAAGATCTTGGCCACCTTTTCTGGACTGTAGAGCAGCTCTCCTCCAGACCGGTCCAGACAGCGGAAGCAGTTTTTCAATAAACCAAAGGTGCGCTCAATGATCCCCCGGGTGCTGCGATGTTTCCTGTTGTAGGTTTCTTCTGGCCCTGGTTGTGGGTGGATCAGGGGGGTCATGAGCCATGTCCTCTGCGGGTAGCCTCGGTCACCTTTGCAGAAAAGCAGAATGAGATAGATGAGTGTGTATCGCTTGGAGCAGGTACAGGGGGGACGGGGGGAATTGGATAGTGGGTTGTGGTGGAGGAAGCCAGGGCGGAGGGTTGCCCAGTGGAGGAGGTCTAGTATGGGTGGTACATGCATGTTGCACTTACCTAGTAGCCATCCACCAATGAACTCCCCTCGCTCGAACCTGCGGAAGATGCCCGAGTGCTGTAGGATGTAGGCATCGTGGCTGGAGACGGGGTACCTGGCACACACGTCTAATATCTCCCCCTGGGCATCACATACAACTTGCATGTTCATAGAATGAAATGCCTTCCTATTTCTGTAGGTGGCTTCGTGTGCCCGGGGGGGTCTGAGGGCTACGTGTGTGCAGTCTATCACACCGATGACCGAGGGGAATCTAGCAACAGCATAGAAGGTGGCCATGTTGTTGTGCAGAGCCTGGGGGGTGGTGGGGAAAGTGATGTAGTGTGAGGTGTGAGTTATGAAGGCATCCAGGAACTGGGTGAGACAGTGTGAAATAGAAGCCTGGGTGAGGCCTGTGTTAGCAGCTAATACGGATTGAAAACTGCCAGTGGCCAGGACAGAGAGAGCGGAAGTGATTTTGAGGTGGGCAGGGATGGGGTTATTCCTACGTGTCTGGGGCTGAAGGAGGGGTTTCAGCTGCTCACACAGCTGACGAATGGTGGCCCTATCAAACCTGAACCTTGTTAGACACTGCTGGTCAGTGAGTTGTAGGAAGGTGGTGCGGGGCCTAAACACTCGGGGCCGTGAATACCTCCTGCGGTGGGTGGCCTCTTCGTGTAGCATGAATGCCACAAGTGCATTAAGTGCATCCATATCCCCACCACCAGTGCAAGTATTAGGACTAGTAGTCAAACAGCAACACACACAGATCTGTCACTTCCAGGCACTACGCCCCTCTGGCCACTCACTCGCCAAACAGTACAGGCACACAGAGACAAACGGAGGTCAGGGAATACAGTATACACGTGGGAAGAGTGAATGGGGAGGGATAGGGGGAGAGGGAGGGGAAGGGGCGATAGAGCAAAGGAGTAGGAGTAAGGAACGGTGAAAGGGTAAGACACAAAAAGAGGCAGGGCACACAGACGACCGTCACAGGTACTGAACACGCTCGGCTTTCTCTCTGCAACCACCACTTCAGCTCTTCCACCAACAATATCGCCACTCTCCAACTACACACAATCGCTAATGAGTCTAAAAACGCTTTCCCCCTTGCTCTGGTCGCTTTTATTTCGGGTCCATCATATTACGCCCATCTTCCCGCTCAACCAGAGCCCTTTCGCTATTCGTTATACGTTGTACCCGTCCACGTCGTATCACCGCCCCTAACACGCCCCCGACACGCCTCTTATTTGGGCGTTTTTACGTCCACGTACGAGCGACACGGACGCACTGAAACATTGCTTTCGATTATATGGATTTACTCGTTTTTGTGAGATTAACGTCCATCTCCCGATTTAGGTCGGCTCTTGGGCGTTTTTCTCGTTCGATTATAAGCCAAGTGTTATAGGATTGTGCAGTTAATAAATATTTTAAATAAATTGATCTAAATGTGTATTACACATACCTGCTTCTCACTGGCCTCCCTCTTAGCCATCTCTCTCCTCTTCAATCAGTCCAAAACTCTGCTGTGCGACTCATTTTCCGCCAAAGTCGCTATGCCCACATTAGCCCTCTCCTTAAGTCATTTCACTGGCTCCCTATCCGTTTCCGTATTCAGTTCAGACTTCTCCTACTGACCTATAAGTGCATTCACTCTGCCGCTCCCCAGTACCTCTCCACTCTCGTCTCTCCCTACGCCCCCCCCCCTCGGGTACTCCGTTCGGTAGATAAATCTCTCTTGTCCGTCCCCTTCTCCTCTGCTGCTAATTCCAGACTCCGTTCCTTTTGTCTTGCTGCACCCCACGCCTGGAATAGACTTCCCGAGCCTGTACGTCTGGCCCCGTCTTTGGCCGTTTTCAAGTCCAAACTTAAAGCCCACCTCTTTACCACTGCTCTCGACTCCTAACCACTTCTCACTTGCCCCTGTCCTTAACCTCTCCTATTATTCCCTTACCCTTAATTGTTCTGTCTGTTTACCTGTCTTATCTAGATTGTGAGCTCTTTGAGCAGGGACTGTCTTTTCATGTATGGTGTACAGCGCTGCGTATGCCTTGTAGCACTATAGAAGTGATAAGTAGTAGTAGTAGTAATGTAGAAGCCTGCCCTTGCAGATCAGGAATGCGGCCGCGCAGGCTTCTGTTTCTCTGAGTCTGACGTCCTGCACGTACGTGCAGAAACAGAAGCCTGCGCGGCCGCATTGCTGATCTACATGGAATGTTGCTAGTGGAGGATTAGCCTAGTGGTTAGTGCAGTGGAACATGGGATGTTGTTACTATTTGAGATTCTGGAATGTTGCTATTACTTGAGAATCTACATGGAATGTTGCTACTATTTGAAATTCTACACGGAATGCTGCTATTCCACTAGCAACATCCCATATTTAGATTGTGAGCTCTTTGAGTAGGGACTGTCTTTTTGTGTTTGGTCTACAGCGCTGTGTATGCCTTGTAGCGCTTTAGAAATTATAAATAGTAGTAGTAGTAGTAGTACACTGCTGTTTGGGTCATCATTTTAGAGGCACCTCCATGTGTACCTTGCATACATGTGTAAATGGTGTATTTAGAAAGTGACCATTTATATGTGGAGATTCACACCAACTAGGGCCCCCTTTTTACCAAGCTGCAGCAAAAGGGAGCCTGCATTGGCGTCGGTGTGTGTTTTACACGCGCACCGAGGTCCCCTTGTACCGCAGCTGGTGCATGGGCCGGTCTCGCTTTCCTTCAGGAAATGGCTGGGCGGCAAGTAAAGCACTTGCCGTGCGGCCATTTCGGGAGTTTGGCGGTAAGGGCTCCCGCGCTAACACAGCGGTAACAGGGCAGCCTGATTACCGCCAGGTAGTATCTGGCGCTACAAATGTACATAGCGCCAGAAATGACGACACGGTAGGGGTAGGAAGTACCACCAGGCGAGCGGTAAGCCCGTGTTGGGCTTGTCGCCATTTAGTAAAAGGAGCCCTAGATTTCCAAAAATAGCACAAAACAGAAATCATCTAGCCCCCATATCTTGGGAGGCAGAAAAGATACAGGAAATAGCAAAAGAAATATAATTAAACAACAATTTCTCCTGGATTATTACTTAAGGCGATCTAAACATAATTTCACTACCGATCAATTGACTTAGCTTCCTTGTCCATCACGTGCCTTTCCAGCTGATCTGGTTCAAAGAAAATATAGTTGGTATCGGGAAAAGTAATAAGACATTTTGAAGGAAATTTTAAAAAGAAAGTACCCCCCTAGAGCTAATACATGAGTCTTTAATTGCAAAAACTGTCTGTTTCCGAAGCTGAATTGCTCTAGCCACATCAGGAAATATCTGACTTTCTGAAGCACTTTCTTGAAGTAAGAAATTACCGCTCTCTAAACTGTGCCCAATGGTTGCACATCCAGTATCTTCCAAAGCCAGGGAGGTGCAGTGTAGAGGTAGCCATCAAATTTCTTTGCAGCCATGCCGTTCCCCATCTAATACAGTAATATATAGGCATACATCCAATTCAAGTAGTGAAGGGAGTGCGTAGTCCGTTACTTTCAATATGCTCAACTTCACCTCAAATATATCCTCATTACAGCTAAACCAATAGAGGCGCTTTCATAGGATCATCAGATCAGCGTACCAGCCTCCTCAATGGCTAAGAATTATTATGAGCCAAGCATTTGTAAAGAGGCAGTATCGCAATCCTCATCAATCCCAATTTTTAAATTTTTACTTATTTTTTCATTATAACATTCATTTATATCATTTGTCGTAGTTTTTCCATAATTGTTATTATCTTTAAATTCCAGATTAGTACTTAGCTTTTCAGCCACAGTAGGTAATGTATGGTGGAGACCCAATATCACTGACATAGATCCATGATTCGCTAGATGCTGTTTCAAGGTAGTCTCCTACAGAATAAATCATAAAGAAACATTTAAAGCTCACTAATATTCAGATTTTAACGCCCCGAAGTACGATCAAGTGAGAACTGATCTAACCTATTTTCTTGTCAGTGGTTTTAACATTATCTAGAGTAGAGAGGTGTGGTAGCCGTGTTAGTCCACTTTTAAAGGTAATCAATAAAAATAAAATAAAACATGGAAAAGAAAATAAGATAATACCTTTTTTATTGGACATAACTTCTACAGTCTGTGGCCTGAGAAAGGCAAGGACAAATCAAACTCAGGAATACATATAAAGTATCACATGCCATGTAAAATGAGTTTATCTTGTTGGGCAGACTGCATGGACCGTTCAGGTCTTTATCTCCCGTCATTTACTATGTTACTGTGCTACTCTTTGAGGTTCTACATGGAATGTTGCTACTAATTGGGATTCCGGAATCTTGTAACTCTTTAGGATTCCAGAATCTTCAGAACTTTTAGTATAAGTACAGTACTGGGCAGACTTCTATGGTCTGTCCCTGGGAAAGGCAAGGACAAATCAAACTCAGGAATACATATAAAGTATCGCATACCATGTAAAATGAGTTTATCTTGTTGGGCTGACTGGATGGACCGTACAGGTCTTTATCTCCCGTCATTTACTATGTTACTGTGCACTGTGTGCATTTGTAGGTGGGCATTTTTCTGCACCGATTTTGTAGGCGCCAATTATAGAATCTAGCCCTTTATTTATTTATTTAGATTTATTTACCCCCTTTTTGAAGGAATTCACACAAGTCGGTGTACAGCAAACTTAAGCAACAATTGCAGCAGTAAAAATATTCAAACCACAATACAAAGTATGCAACATTACAATGCCAACACAATACACAATAAAACGTTTTAATAGACAGCATAGGACGTAAGCAAAGCTAGAACATTTAGATAGATAATTTTATGTGCAAAGAAATGTTTATAAAATCACCTCCCTAAAGCTTAAACATAACACTTAATCTAACTGAAAGTCAATATAGGAGACAGTCAATAATGGGGTAGGTCTTACTCATCTCATCTCTCATAATAATCCTGGCTGAATTAACTGCAACCACCATGACATTTTCTTTGGGAGGCTATTGAACATAGAGCTCTATTAATCTAAATGAGAATACGCTTGTGGCATGTATAGTAATTCTAAGCTCTGACTGCCAAATAACAAGGCAAAATTGCCAGAGATATCGTAATTTGATTTTAAAGGGTTAAAGTCAAGTCTCAGGTCAATCACAATGTGTGAACTTTCTGCACTAAACTAAGGGCTGCTGAGAGACAGAGCCCCTCTGAAGTTGGTGCTGCCCCGCCCCACTCAGGTTGCCATTGCCCACCCCCCCCCCCCCCCCTCTGCTGGGGTACCTGCTGCCCTCCACCCCTTAACTTCCTGCATCTTCTCTTCGCCTTCCTTGGTCTGTCACTCTCACTGCTCCTGTGTGCCGGAACCTGGGTTATCGGGTTAACACATTCGCCCGAGTCCCGCCACACAGGAGCAGGAGAGACAGAGACCCTGGGGTCGGGCCTCCCTGGGAGGCCGGGCCTGGGGAATCCTGCCCCCCCCTCTCGGTGGCCCTAATTTTACTATCTCCAAGTTTAAAGTACACTTGGGCAGAAACTGTGAAGATTTATCTATCCAAAGCAATTCAGGCTTATCTGAATTCAGATTTACCTCCAGATTCTATCTACGGTGCCCAGATTTCTGTGTGCAAAATTGCAGACTATTCTGAGATGCGCATACAATTAAATTGGCTAATGAGTCAATTAATGCGTAACTTATGCTCCAGGATTTACACCAGGCTTCAGTTGGTGTAAATCCTCACACAAGACTTTATTATTCAAAAAAATGGACTCGACACGAATCGTGTTTTGAGCAGTGCCGTTCATAAAGGAGCTGAAAGATTTAACATTTTCCAGAGTCTTGTTAAGCAAACCCCAACATTGGGAGAAGACTTTTCCTAAAGAATCAACAGCCCTGTGCTATACAGGGACTCCTGGGGCAGGCCAGAATTGCCGAAACACGATTCGGGTCGAGTCCATTTTTTTGAATAATAAACTCTTGCTGTGAACTTTTCTTGAGTCCAGTAGAAGTTTGATTGGCATCATCTATTTTGTCGCCTTCGCTGTGCCCTTCTCTTGGATTTTCCATTGCGGAGGTCTGCTTTCTTCTGTGTTTGGCGGAAATCCTCACACCCAAAGTTTGGCACAGAAATTGGCTCTAAGCGCTATTCTGTATATAGTGGGTCCTCCCAAAGTTCCCAATAATCCCACAAAAAAAAAACCCATTAAATAAGGAGGGATAGAAAGGGGAGCTCTGGAGTAGCCCCCAGTCAGCGGCAAAGTCACAGTCCAGATCTGATCATCTGCGGACAATCACTCAGCAAGTCAGCAATGTGCCCGATGACACCACTTAGAGCTAACACTGATAATAACAGATAATCCACCAGACCAAAAGCATATCAAACAGCATTACAATTCCACTTCCACCTCAGTCCAGAACTAGTCTCACAATCCTCAAGAGGGCCACCAGCTGTAGCTTTCCTGTAACCTAATTATCTCAGACTGAGGATCTGGCTGGCAGTAAAACGCTCCGTTACTTCCTTTAGCATTACATGTTCTATCGTTTTAGCAAAAAAACATTTCCGCAGTTACAGGTGTGCAAATGATCTCTTCTCAAAATACGTCTAAGACAGAGGCGTAGCCAGACTCGGTATTTTGGATGGGCCCTTCCACGCACACGTGCCCCGTTCCCCCCCCCCCCCCCCCCCCTCCCAACCATACACCACAAATATCATTCCAGAGATATTTTTTAAGAACATAAGGCTTTTTTTTCCACCTACCCCCACATTTTCTCCTCCTTCTCTGCTGCATCCCGGCACCTGCGCTCCTGTCTCTGAATTCCGCTCCTCCCTGCTGTCAGTACAGGTGTCCTCGGCGCCTACAGCGATTCATTCTCGCTGCTTGCGCCGGCCCCGCAGGCTTCCATCTGCCATGTCCCACCCTCGCTGACATCATCGCCTGTTTCCTGTCTGGCGGAATGCGGCAGAAGGAAGCCTGCGGGGCCGACGCAAGTGGAGAGAATGAATCGCTGCAGGCGCCAAGGACACCTGTACTGACACCGGGGAAGGAAGGGGTTTAGAGACCGGAGTACAGATGCCGGGATGCCACGGAGGAAAGGGGGGAAGAGAGCAGTGTGGCGCTGCAGCTGGCTGGACCTGAGCCAAGATTGGGTGGGCCTGTGCCCACCCAGGCCCACCCGTAGCTACGTATAGCCAACTTTAATAATAACTCAGAGGCCCTTTTACTAAGCAGCAGTAAACCCACTGTGGCAATCCGCGTGGCAATCTGGAACTGCTGGCTTCCACCCCCAGAATGGGGCATTTCCAGTGCTAGTTACCCGGTGGTAATTGGGCAGCTTCATGCACTGGCCAGTTACAACTGGCTTAGCACAGGAGCCCTTACCGCCACCTCAGTGGGTGGAGGTAAGTACTCCCCCCCTCCCCGCATGGCCATGCAGTAACTGCAATCATACCGCAGGGCCATTTCTTTTTTCAGGGCTAAAAAGGGCCTCAGCGTGCGGCAAAAACGGCCATCATCACTAGCGCAGGGCTCCTTTTACCGCAGCTTAGTACAAAGGCCCCTCGGTGGGCCACTCAATTACCTGCAGTGAATCTGGGGGTAATCAGTCACCCAAATAAGGATCCCCAAAAGCATTCCCTTAACTATTAAGTAAGTGAATTCACTTCAGCTTAAATGAGCAGCTACCATGACACCCTATATTGACATTGTGAGTATCAGGCCTCTGTTATGTGAATGTTTTACTGTTTTAATGTAGTGCTTCCCAAACCTTTGTCTAATATGGCCCAATTTTAAAATTCTTATGACCTCCAGTTGGTAATGAAAGCATTATAGCAGCCCTCCACTCCACCCCCTCCCCATCCACTTTTTTCCTTTCCCACCACCTATACACAGCGGGACCCACTGGTGGCAAAAGCCCTGTGCCTAACTGTTGGGTCGATGATCAAAAGCCCTGCGCTGTTCCAAATGCGCTCTAAAAATAGCACTGGAACAGCACAGGGCTTTAGCACCCCTATGATCAGAGATAATTGCATGCAAATTTATGTGCGCAATTCTCTCTGATCATGGGGTAGAAGTACGGGAGGATTCAAAAGCCCAGACCTGTCAAATACAGGGGCAGGAGGTCCATGGAACCCCCAGACCCCAACTACTCCCACCCTGAGCCAAGTGAAATGGGGGCTGGAGGTCCAGCGCACCTCTGGTCCTTCCAACCCCCCTGACACAAGTTTGGATGGGGGGCTGGAGATCCGGGGGGTGTCCAGCCCCCCTAACCCCCCGACACAGGTTTGTGGGCACTGGAGATCCAGCCCCCCTTAACCCCTCCAGAATCCATCAGAAGTCCCTAGTGGCCCAGTGGGCTACGGATCAATCCCCCCCCCCCACCTGGTGGTCTAGCAACCCTTCCCCACCTCCTCCCTTCAGTTGGAGGAGGGAGGGAGGTGGCCAGCCCTGCCCAGTGCATTTTCCAGGCGGCGCCGATGGAAGAGGAGGGATGCCTCCTCCCTCCCTCCTCCAACTGAAAGTAGGGGGGTGGGGAAGGGCTGCTAGACCACCAGGTGGGGGGATTGACCCATGGCCCATGGGGCCACCAGAGACATCTGATGGATGCTGGAGGGGTTAGGGCTGGAGACCCACCAGATCACCTGTGTCGGGGGGGGGGGGGGGTCAGGGGAACTGGAGGTCCACCGGACCTCCAGCTCCCTGTCGCTGGGGGAGGGGTCGGGTCGGGGTTCTTGCGGGGGCTGCTGCATTGAGGGGAATGGTCTGCAAACCCTGACACCAGCTCCAAGCTGGCGTAGGGTTTGCCGCAGCCAGAGAGCCATTCTTTGGCGTGCTGGTCTCTGACCATTGGGGATGAATAGGTTTAGCATGCATTTGCGTGCTAGTTGCATTCAGAGCCCACCAGTGCATTGTTTCACGTGCCCAGGGGCTCTGATCATGGGGCAGTAGCAAACACAGGCGCTAGTATGACGCTAACAGCCTCTAGCACCTGCTTTTACTTCTGATCATCGGCCCATGTGTAATCACAGATCCCAGTACGCTGCTTGGGTTTCCAGTATAAAAAGAAGCATAGCTGACCCAAGAGGCGGGGGCAGGGCCTGTGATGTTCACTGACTTCCAGGCTCCATGCTGACTGTCAGTACTGCAGAGAATAGATATGATGCCCTGAATGAAAAGCTTTGAAAAGCACCCAACTAGGACCACAGACCAAAATGGATCTTTTTTGAATTGATCTTTTATGTCTTCATTGTATTGTATTGAGTTTTTTTTTGTAAACACATGGTTAATCTTTGCACACTTAATTGATACACGTGTTCAGAACTCATAATATCATACCATGTCATTGCTGAAAATTTTTTCTTTGTTGTTGTGCAGTTTGTAAATCTAACAACAAGCATGTCCATAAACAAATGAACATCTTCTGGAGTCCCAACGCGGGCCGAGTTTCACAACTGCTCCTTCAGAAAACCCCACAATTACGTAAATTCAATGTTGCTGCCAATTCCTCACTGGTGAATGTCTCAGACGTACTGAGGATCCATGTAAGGTTGTTCCATTTGCTTATGAGCAAACTAGATTTAATTATTAACTAGTAAAAAAGGCCCGTTTCTGACACAAATGAAATGGGCGCTAGCAAGGTTTTCCTCGGAGTGTGTATGTTTGGGAGAGTGTATGTGAGAGTGGCTGTTTGTGAGTCAGAGTGAAAGTGTGAGTGTGTGTGTGTGTGTGAGAGAGAGAGAGTGAGTCTGGGTGTGAGTGTGTTTGTGAGAGAGTGTGTGTGTGAGAATGAGAGTGTGTGCAAGTGTGTATGTGAGACACAGTGTGAGAGAGAGTGTGTGTGTGTGGGCGAGAGAGAGAGTGTGTGTGAGACACAGATTCTCTGTGAGAGTGAGTGTATGAGACCAAGCGAGTGTGTGAGTGACTGTGTGGCACATAGAGAGTGAATGTGATACAGTGTGAGACAGAGTGTGTGAGAGTCAGAAAGACATTGTATATGAGAGAGAGAGTGTGAGCCCTGCCCTCCCAATCCATGCCCATCTGTCCCCTGCCCCCTCCATTCATCCCTATCCAGCAATTCCCCTCTCTCCCTGAGCCCTGCCCTGCAATCCATATCCATCCATGCCCATCTGTCCCCTCCATTCATCCCTATCCAGCAATTCCCCTCTCCCTGAGCCCTGCCCTCCCAATCCATGCCCATCCATGCTCCTCTGTCACCTGCCCCCTCCATTCATCCCTATCCAGCAATTCCCCTCTCTCCCTGAGCCCTGCCCTGCAATCCATATCCATCCCTGTGCCCTCCATTCATCCCTATCCAGCAATTCCCCTCTCTCCCTGAGCCCTGCCCTGCAATCCATATCCATCCATGCCCATCTGTCCCCTCCATTCATCCCTATCCAGCAATTCCCCTCTCCCTGAGCCCTGCCCTCCCAATCCATGCCCATCCATGCTCCTCTGTCCCCTGCCCCCTCCATTCATCCCTTTCCAGCAATTCCCCTCTCTCCCTGAGCCCTGCCCTCCCAATCCATGCCCATCCATGCTCCTCTGTCACCTGCCCCCTCCATTCATCCCTATCCAGCAATTCCCCTCTCTCCCTGAGCCCTGCCCTCCCAATCCATGCTCCTCTGTCCCCTGCCCCCTCCATTCATCTCTTTCCAGCAATTCCCCTCTCTCCCTGAGCCCTGCCCTCCCAATCCATGCCCATCCATGCTCCTCTGTCCCCTGCCGCCTCCATTCAACCTTTTCCAGCAAGTCCCCTCTCTCCCTTCCATGACCCCCCTCGCATCCATGCTCCTCTCTCTCCCTTGTCCCAGCCTGGCCCGCCCTCTTCTCCCCCCCCTTCGCATCCATGCTGTCGTTTCTCCCCTGCCCTCCCGCTCCCATTGTTCAACTTTACTGGCCACCCTCTTCTCTCCCCCCAACTTCTTTTTTTTTTTTTCTTCTTTTTAAATTTACCTCCGTGGCGGTTCCGGCAGCGAAGCATCAGGGAAGGAGGCGGCGCTCCCGACGTCTAGCCTTCCCTTCGATGTGTTCCGCCTTCTTCTGATGTCATCCTTGACGTCAGAAGAAGGCGGAGCACAGCGAAGGGAAGGCTAGAGACGTCGGGAGCACCGCCTCCTTCCCTGATGCTGCGCTGCCAGAATTGTTTGTTTTTTTCTCGCCCTCGATGTCATGACGTTTGACACGAGGGCGGGGCAGAGACGGCTGGCTGGCTTGAAGGCTTCACACTACGAATCCACGAACCCTTCAGCCTGGGAGTGACGTCAGATGGCTTCAGAACGTTGTCCTCAGAACGTTGAGGGTGCGTTTTATTATATTAGATAATTTATGAGAATCTACAAAAATATTGTGAATTATTATTTGGGTGACTGTCACTGCTGGGCACGGTGGAGGTCCAGGGGGAGGGGGAGCAGCTCTGTTTCTGCCATTCCACTAACTGATGATGTGACTCCATTTGGGGTCCTGACCGCGGTGTGGCAACTATTGAATGAATTAGAAAAGGTACAAAGAAGGGCGACGAAAATGATAAAGGGGATGGGACGACTTCCCTACAAGGAAAGGCTAAAGCGGCTAAGGCTCTTCAGCTTGGAGAAAAGGCAGCTGAGGGGAGATATGATAGAGGTCTATAAAATAATGAGCGGAGTTGAACGGGTAGATGTGAAGCGTCTGTTCACGGTTTCAAAAAATACTAGGACTAGGGGGCATGCGATGAAGCTACAAATTAGTAAATTTAAAACGAATCAGAGAAAATATTTCTTCACTCAACGTGTAATTAAACTCTGGAATTTGTTGCCAGAGAATGTGGTAAAGGCGGTTAGCTTAGCGGAGTTTTAAAAAGGTTTGGACGGCTTCCTAAAGGAAAAGTCCATAGACCGTTATTAAATGGACTTGGAGAAAATCCACTATTTCTGGGATAAGCAGTATAGAATGTTTTGTACTTTTTGGGGATCTTGCCAGGTACTTGTGGAAACAGATACTTGGAAACAGGATATTGGGCTTGACGGACCTTTGGTCTGTCCCAGTATGACGATACTTATGTGCTTGTATGTACTGTCACTAGATCACATTATTGTTATTACTACGAATCAGGTTACCTTGCTATTCTAAAGTCCTACTATGCTGACATTTCAGCATTTTATTATGCTCATACTGTGAGTATAATTGTATATTGCTTATGTCTAGTTACACTTGGGTGAATACTTTCATACAGGTAGTAAAAGTAACAATAAAAATTCAAATAAAGAAATGAACCACAGGCTGAGGCGGGGCAACGCTGTCCCTGCCCCTGACCCGGCGAGGATGGGGCTGCAGTAACACAGTTCCTCCAGCAGAGGTGCTGTGTCTCAGGAGGTAGAGGAGGCAGAAATTCAGAAGGGTGCGGGGTACCAGGGGGAAATGGGGTAGTAAAAGCGGAGAGAAGGGTGTTCTGAAAGGGGAATCTTAGTAGAAGGGGCCCGTGGGCAGAAGAGGGAAGAGAGAAAGAGTTGTGTGTTTGCAAAGATGGTGAGAGGCAGGTCGAGAAAAGTGATATTCTTCTAACCGCTGTGTTACCAAAGTAATCCCGAAATAGTTATGTCAGTCCCCCCCCCCCCCCCCCCCCCCCATTCCTTGCATCTGAAGAAGGGGAAGGAGACAAGTGTGAAAAGCTAAGTAGGGAGAGAAAAGCGATGGAGCCTTCCTGGGCTTGCAGAAGGCTGGCTCGGTGGCCAGAGCTGGACAGCCAGGAGTCCAGAGCCTGGGGAGGCGCAACCTGGACTCCCCCAGAGGGAGGGAAGCAGCAGGTGATGGGCAGAGTCACCAAAGGGAAGAAGAGGAAAGCAGACGAAGGAAACGTTGCTCGTTAAGGACGATTTGCCAAGGGCGGATCCAGGACGTTGTGGCAGGGGACCGGGCTCGCCTGGCAAAATTTGCACCAAGTGTTTTAATTCTCCTGAGAGCAGGGGAGCTGTCAAGTCTTGCAACTCTTAGCGAAATGCGAAATGATAGGTCCAAAGCTGTCGAATTAGAATTTGTATGCACCGGTTTTTGATGTAAGAATCTAATTTTTTTAATACGAATTCAGTGCATATGTTTCGGCGAACGTCTCCGGTCCAGTAGAATTTCCCTGTCTGTCCAGTTAAATGGATATACTGACCACCGGATCCCTCGGGGTCCACCGACCTCCGCGCAGGATGGAGTCCGGACACTGGGCTTTGGCATCATCTCCCACTGGTTTACCGCTGGCCGCTTGATCCGGATTGGCACGTGCACACAAGAAGTCTGGCAGTGATCCGGAGGAGGGAGCAGGGGCAAGTTTGCAAACCCGCAAGTGATGGGGTTTTGCCTTCGGAACTGAACACGATCCCCCGCAGCTTAAAACCCCCTTTCCCCGCTTTATTCAGCAACACTGGACGACGTCGTCAAGACGGAGAAAAGACCTGTTGAATCAGAGGACAGGGAAAACGGCTTTAAGCATGATATGCGTGTAAAGTTCTGCACGGATGTGCGGCAAGCAAGCCCCACTTCTCGGTGGCCCCCCTCGGGCAGCTCAATCAGCGTAGAAGTGGCTTTCAGGATGACAGCCGAGGAGCGGGAGACGTAGACACGAGCAGAGTTAATTAAACGTATACATTTCCCAGGTGGAGGAAATGCGTAAAGCAGCACCGGGACTGGGTCGCAGGCGTTTAAGGAGCTGGGAAGCGGCTCCCAGCAGGAGAATGAGGCTGCACGCCAGGAGGGACACGGCAGCCGGATCGGGGGTGCTGCTGGCACTCGGGGTGTGGTGATCGGGGGTGGGGGTGGGGGGGTGACGGAGGATGGCGGGCAGGGGCTGTTGCTGCTGCACTTTGGGGCATCTGAACGAGGAGAACGGGCGTTTCGTGCTGCTGGCCGGGCTGATCGTCCTTTACATGCTGTGCGGGGCTGCCATCTTCTCGGCCATCGAGCAGCCCAAGGAGAGGGAAGCGAAGGAGAGGTGGGAGCTCAAGTTTGAGAACTTCAGCCAGAAATTCAACCTGAGCAAGGCGGAGCTGCGCGGCTTTTTGCGCGACTACGAGGAGGCCAACGTGGCTGGCATCAGGGTGGACGACATCAGACCCCGCTGGGATTTCACGGGAGCTTTTTATTTCGTGGGCACGGTGGTGTCCACCATAGGTAAGTCGCTCCAAATACGTTCATCTTCTCGTGTTGCTAGTTTTATCCGGATATGTTGGAACCCTTTTGAATGTACGCCCCCCACTCCCCGGTCCCTGGCTGCTCTGGACACTCGAGAGTGGATCGCCTGGGAATTTGGACAAGGACACCACCCCCCCCCCCCCCCCATTCATAGGAGCCAACTTTTCAAAATTATTGGGGGTGCTAAGCCCAATGGAAATGACCCCTCCCTGGACACAGACAAGGAATTTTCTCAATATTGGGGGTGCTCAAGCACCGACAGAGTCAGCTCCTATGCCCCCCCCCCCCATTAGACTTATAAATTGGGGACCCGTTCAGTAGCTGTTGAGAACTTGTAAACCATCTGACCTCACTAATGGCAGATCTGAAAGAACAAGTGGATTCCGGTACTCGTGCTGGACAGCAGCATTTCACTTCCCTGATCTTATTCCTGGTTTTCCTTTTTTTGGGTCTAAAGCTGTTATTTATTATATTTGTACCAGTCTTTCCTGTTGCTGTTTGGGTTTTTGTTTTTTTTGAAAGCCTCTTCCTTTGAGGTCACTCTTCAGCTATCTGTGCTGCAATCGTGCTTGAGATGAATTAAGTTACTGCAGCGATTTCTTGCTGATTGCGAACAGGAAACAAACAGCTTAGATCTAATTAGGCCAGTCCCAAAGCTCGGTAATGACCCATCTCTCTACAAAGGCCCTGGTCCCCCCCCCCCCCCCCCCCCACATGTTAGCCTGCTCGCCTTGCAGATGTAAGAAGAAAGTCTCCAAACCAGCTGTTGGGAAAATCCTTTGGCTGGAAACTCTTTCAAGTTGGCCCAGTAATTGATGTAGGGACTAGGGAGCATTGTTCTAGGACAGGAAATGCATTTCTTTCATGGTGTCAGGTCTAGTGACTGTTTTTCTCTTAGCCGGTCTGGGTCTGTGCTCATCTCTGAAAGCCACTGCAAATGCAGAGCCCAGTGTTCACCCTTGGCTACCGTGAAAATGGAGCCTCAGTCACATATGTGTGTGTGTGTGGGGGGGGGGGGGGGGGGTTACCTAATAGGTATACTACCCTAGTTATTATTGCTGCTGGAAATATTTCTAATTTCGGGGCCTATTTATTACAGTGCGATGAGGTTTCGCAGTTATGGTAGGTGGAGGATAATTTTACAAAGGGTGCCTAGTTAAGGTGTCTATCCAGCTTATAATTGAAAAAGAAAAACGCCTATATTGTGACCCAAATCGGGAGATAGACGTTTATCTCACAAAAACGAATAAAGCGGTATAATCGAAAGCCGAATTTGGACGTTTTCAACTGCACTCCGTCGCGGATGCGGACAAAGTTGATGGGGGCGTGGTGAAGGCGGAACTGGGGCGTGGTTATCGGGCGATCAGAGATGGGCGCCTTTCGCCGATAATGGGAAAAAAATATGCGTTTTTAGCGAGAATTTAGGGCACTTTTCCTGGACCCTGTTTTTCCACAAATAGGGCCCCAAAAAGTGCCCTAAATGACCAGATGACCACTGGAGGGAGTCGGGGATGACCTCCCCTGACTCCCCCAGTGGTCACAAACCCCCTCCCACCACAAAAATATGCCGTTTCACAACTTTTTATGTTCACCCTCAAATGTCATACCCACCTCCCTGGCAGCAGTATGCAGGTCACTGGAGCAGTTATTAGAGGGTGCAGTGGACGTCAGGCAGGTAGACCCAGGCCCATCCCCCCCCCCCACCTGTTACACTTGTGCTGGTAAATGGGAGCCCTCCACACCGCCCCCCAAACCCACTGTACCCACATGTAGGTGCCCCCCTTCCCCCCTTAGGGCTATAGTAATGGTGTAGACTTGTGGGTGGTGGGTGTTGAGGGGGATTTGGGGGGCTCAACACCCAACGGAAGGGTGCTATGCACCTGGGAGCTCTTTTACCTTTTTGGATTTTTTTGTAAAAGTGCCCCCTAGGGTGCCCGGTTGGTGTCCTGGCATGTGAGGGGGACCAGTGCACTACGACTCCTGGCCCCTCCCACGAACAAATGCCTTGGATTTATTCGTTTTTGAGCTGGGCGCTTTCATTTTCCATTATCGCTGAAAAACAAAAACGCCCAGCTCACAAATTGTCGAATAAAACATGGACGTCTATTTTTTCCCAAAATACGGTTCGGTCCGCCCCTTCACGGACCCGTTCTCGGAGATAAACGCCCATGGAGATAGACGTTTTCGTTCTATTATGCCCCTCTACATGTCTTTTGAAAATACTAGTGTAAGTGGCAGGTACAGACATTTTTATGTTTGCCCTAGAACAGGCGTACGTAAGTATTGCCACACTGGGACAGACACCAAAGGTCCATCAAGCCCAGCATCCTGTTTCCAACAGTGGCCGAACCAGGTCACAAATACCTGGCAAGATCTCGGAAAAAGTTCAATACATTTTATGCTGCTTATCCCAGAAATAGCAGTGGATTTTCCCCAAGTCCATTTAATAATGGTCTATGGACTTTTCCTTTGGGAAGCCGTCCAGACCTTTTTTAAAACCCAGCTAAGCTAACCGCCTTTACCACATTCTTTGGCAACAAATTCCAGAGTTTAATTACACGTTGAGTGAAGAAAAAGTTTCTCCAATTTGTATTAAATTTACTGCTTTGTAGCTTCACCGCATGCCCCCTAGTCCTAGTATTTTTGGAAAGAGCAAACAAACGATTCATGTCTACCTGTTCTACTCCACTCATTATTTTATAGAGCTCTATCATATCTCCCCTCAGCTGTCTTTTCTCCAATATTTATCAAATACATTTTATAATCAATGTGCCTACTTGCATGCTGTGCCTATGATCTGCCCAAACTCCACCCCTTTGCATGCCCACTGGCAAAATTCATGCCATCATTTCAAAGCATGCACTTTTGCACCTGTCAGTATTAGTCAAGAGGTCATTCACATATATATGTGGCCACATCCATGCATCAATGAGTAGAATCTCACCAAAGTGGGGGTGTAATTTACTATCCAGCTTATAATCGAACGAGAAAAACGCCCAAGTTCCGACCTAAATCGGGAGATGGGCGTTTATCTCACAAAAACGAATAAAGCGGTATAATCGAAAGCCGATTTTGGACGTTTTCAACTGCACTCCGTCGCAGATGCGGACAAAGTTGATGGGGGCGTGTCAGAGGTGTGGCGAAGGCGGAACTGGGGCGTGGTTATCTGCCGAACAGAGATGGGCGCATTTCACAGATAATGGGACAAAAGTATGCGTTTTTAGCTAGAATTTAGGGCACTTTTCCTGGACCCTGTTTTTTCACGAATAAGGCCCCAAAAAGTGCCCTAAATGACCAGATGACCACTGGAGGGAATCGGGGATGACCTCCCCTGACTCCCCCAGTGGTCATAAACCCCCTCCCACCTCAAAAAATGATGTTTCACAACTTTTTATTTTGACCCTCAAATGTCATACCCACCTCCCTGGCAGCAGTATGCAGGTCCCTGGAGCAGTTGTTAGGGAGTGCAGTGGACTTCAGGCAGGTGGACCCAGGCCCATCCCCCCCCTATCTGTTACAATTGTGCTGCTTAATGCTTAGTCGTCCAACCCCCCCCCCCCCCCCGAACCCACTGTACCCACATGTAGGTGCCCCCCTTCACTCCTTAGGGCTATAGTAATGGTGTAGACTTGTGGGCAGTGGTTTTGAGGGGGATTTGGGGGGCTCTACACACAAGGGAAGGGTGCTATGCACCTGGGAGCTCTTTTACCTTTTGTTCTGTTTTTGTAAAAGTGCCCCCTAGGGTGCCTGGTTGGTGTCCTGGCATGTTAGGGGGACCAGTGCACTACGACTCCTGGCCCCTCCCACGAACAAATGCCTTGGATTTATTCGTTTTTGAGCTGGGCGATTTCATTGTCCATTATCGCTGAAAAGCAAAAACGCCCAGCTCATAACTTGGCAAATAAAACATGGACGTCTAATTTTTTCGAAAATACGCTTGGGTCCGCCCCTTCACGGACCCGTTCTCGGAGATAAACGCCCATGGAGATAGGCGTTTCTGTTCGATTATGCCCCTCTATGTAAAGTAGTCACCCCCCTCATAAAATTACCTAACTCTGTTGCACTGTCCTCACCCATTCCCTGTCCTCTTCCGCATTAGGAAGTTAAGGCAGGAATTAGTGCAACGCTGTCAAGCCACTGGACTGTCAGCAGATGTTAAATTCTCATGTTAAAGTGCTTAGTGGAGCTCCGTAAAGAAATCACTTGGCGATATATTAAATCCGAGGAGCCAAGTCCAGCACTGTACGTTACCAGAATATCCCAACCGCCCCTGCTGAGCTGTATGGGGGCAGGGCACCAACACGACCTTTCGCCTTTATCATTTCTTCTTCATGTAGTATTAGCAATAAGGAAATCATAAATGAACGGTTATATCCACAAGAAATATTGGCGTGCTGATCCCTCTGGTTTTATTGCCCTACAGATGTTCCTGTAGTTAAACGGAAGAGCCCTGTGTATTTCCCTCCAGCTTTGTTCTGTTAAAAATCTTGCACTGCCCTGTGCCAGGTGCAGTGACACTGATCTGTGTGAAGGCTGAATCTCATTTGAAGGTAGTGTGGGTCTGGATTGCTGTGAAATGCCATCTCCAATTGGAGTTCATTAGTTCCCCCTGAGTAAGTCATTCAGCAGGTTCTCAGCTAGTTTTGATACCTAATTTTACAGAGTCTGAGAAAGGAGGGCTCCTGTGATTAGTTCTGAATACCTTGCCTGGTACTGTTGATTTAAAATGTGACACTGTATTATTATTGCTCAGAGAAGACCGTGGGTCACACTGCCTCTTGTCCCCATCAGTATTAGATGGCTGTTTTCTCCCACCGTCGATGTTGTCGATCTGCATATTGTAAAGTCATGATACCGTAGTAATAATTAATACTGTGTGAACCTAATAGTAACATAGTAGATGACGGCAGAAAAAGACCTGCACGGTCCATCCAGTCTGCCCAACAAGATAAATTCGTATGTGCTACTTTTTTATTTGTACTGTCCTCTTCAGTGCACAGACCGTATAAGTCTGGCCAGCCCTATCCCCGCCTCCCAACCACCAGCTCTGGCACAGACCCTATAAGTCTGCCCAGCACTATCCCCGCCTTCCAACTACCAGTCCCGCCTTCCACCACCAGCTCTGGCACAGACCGTATAAGTCTGCCCAGCACTAGCCCCGCCTCCCAACCACCAGCTCTGCCACCCATTCTAGGCTGTATTTGATTGAAACATGTACCTGGAGTTGCAAAATGAAATAATCATTTTCTTTCTCCATTGTAGGCTCAGTAATTGTCCTGAAAGAGTTTTGGAATTTTCTGTCAAAACTGAGCATTCGTTATATTGTGCTTCGTTTATATCTTTTTATTGAATTTGCAAGAAATTTTTTGATATGATCACAGTTTAGTGAACATTACATTAACTCATCTGGAACTTCCTATATGTTAACTCCTCTGGCCCCAGCTCTTCGTTATGGGGTGAAAATGTATAAATTCCTCAAGTTTTCCTGTGTTTGCTTTCTTTTCCCCTTCTCTTGCTGTCTCTTCTGATATTTCTGTTGCTGCTCAGTCCCTTCTCGGATTCAGGGGCATAGCCAGACTTCAGCGGGAGGGGGGTCCAGAGCCCGAGGTGAGGGGGCACATTTTAGCGCCCTCCCAGTGCCGCCGACCCCCCCATGCCACTGCCGACTTTGCCCCCCCTCCCGCTGCCAACCCGCCGTCACCTACCTTTGCTGGCGGGGGACCCCAACCCCCGCCAGCCGAGGTCCTCTTCTTCTCGCAAAAGGTTTCCTTCTGTTTCTGACATCCTGAACGTTGTACGTGCAGGACGTCAGACTCACAGAACGAAGCCTTGCAGATCACCTGATCTGCAAGGCTTCGTTGCATGAGTCTGACGTCCTGCATGTTGTACGTGTAGGATGTCAGAAACAGAAGGAAGCCTTTTGCGAGAAGAAGAGGACCTCGGCTGGTGGGGGTTGGGGTCCCCCGTCAGCAGGGGGGTCCAGGACCAAATCTATGGGGGCCCAGACCCCCCTGGCCCCACATAGCTACGCCGCTGCCTCAGATACAGAAGTCATAGATGTAGCACACCCTTGTGAAAAAGGGCCATCGGATTCGGATATCTTCGTGGATCATTAATAAGGGTCTTTCCTTGGTAATGGCTGTGCATTAAGTCCTAGCGCCACCATAGGATGGTATAGAAAGATAGTTGAATCAATCCAAGTTTGAAACATAAGCAGTAACATAGGCGAAGAATTACTAATGGGGGTCCTTTTACTAAGGTGCGCTGAAAAATGGCCTGCGGTACTGTAGACGCGTGTTTTGGGCGCGCGCAGAATTATTTTTCTTTAGCACACCTACAAAAAAATGCCTTTTTAAAAAAAAAGTTTTGCCGAAAATGGATGTGCGGCAAAATGCAAATTGCCACGCGTCCATTTTGGGTCTGAGAGCTTACCGCAAACCATTGACCTAGCGGTAAGGTCTCACGCGGTAACCAGGCGGTAATGACCTACACGCGTCAAATGCCACTTGGCCTGCGTAGCTGCCATGCATCAGAAAATAAAAAAATATTTTTCAGACACGCATAGCGGAGGCGCGCCAAAATTGAAATTACTGCAAGGGCCACGCGGTAACCGGGCGGTAACTTCAATTTAGGCGCCTACGTGGCGTAGTAAAAGGGCCCCAATGTTTGAGATGATCCAACTTGTGCAGTGGGTTTCAGCTATTAGATTCCTACGCGCAGCTGCCTGAATTCCACGTGTCTCATTCTATAGTAGAGAACTGCTCCGTGCTTTGCTTTCTAAGCTCCATGGTTCTCATTTGGTGCTATTTTGTGTATGATAGGTATACCAATGTCTTTCTTTTGGTTTCAGAATTTCTTCTCCTGCTGTTCATTGATTGTTCCTAGACAATGCATCATTACCTTGTCACTGTATCGACTGGCCTTCAAATGAACTGTATGTCTCCTGCAGTTATTCATTCCTGGCTGAAGCTAATCCATGATTTTGTCAAGATTGAACTTTATGGCATGTTCCCCCTTTCTGAGGAGGAGGTTGCCGCTGTCAAAGAGGGTCGTGTTGAGAGGATTTGGTAGTGTGTTTAGAAAGAGCTTGATTTTGGTGACCCTTTACTCACTTCATTCTTCAGAATATCTGACAGAATTAAAATGCTCATTACAGTGTTATTATAGAGAAAGAAACAGTAGCGGGAAAACGGAGGTGATAGTGTTTCTGGAAAAGTCTCGACGAAACCTCATTTAGAGTACAGGATACAATTCGGGATGGAGTCAGTCCAGAGGGCGGCTACTAAAATGGTCAGTGGTCTTTGTCATAAAGCATATGGGGACAGACTTTAAGATCTCAATACATATACTTTATTAACAACTTGCACACACAGGGTAAATGTATTTCACTGTAGTTGTATTACCTCTAATACACAATACTGCTAACAACTGTGCATATGTCAAAATTCCTTTATTAAGTATTACAATAACCTAATGGATTAAAATTCTATTAAACTACTAATATATTACTACTACTTAACACTTCTATAGTGCTACAAGGCATGTGCAGCGCTGTACACCATACACGTAAAGACAGTCCCTGCTCAAAGAGCTCACAATCTAAACATGGAATGTTGCTAGTGGAATAGCAACATTCCATGTAGAATCTCAAATAGTAGCAACGTTCCATGTAGAATCTCAAGTAATAGCAACATTCCAGAATCTCAAATAGTAACAACATTCTATGTTCCGCTGCACTAACCACTTGGCTACTCCTCCACTAGCAGCATTCCATGTAGAAGCCTGCCCTAACAAGGATTCCACTCCCGCTAATTGCTCAGACAGCTTCGTCAGTTGCGGATCTAAAGCTGAGTGAGTGGTATCGTTAATGTAAGAAACTGATATCTGGAACTAACGGAGATTAAAAAAAACAGTCCAGATATTTACAAACCCTTTCTAGGAGAGATTCACGTGCTGACACTATCGGTCTCCCCAGCGTTTGTATGAGGGACTTGGGCACTTTGGGGAGTAGATAGAAAATAGGAATTTTTGCATTAACATGCTACAAATAGGTCTTTTCATTTTTAGACAAAAAAACCATACTGTAACCCTTCTTCAGTAACGGTTCTGATTTTATACAACAGATCCTCAGTGGGATCAGTTTGCAGCTTACAGTATGTCGCCTCATCCAGTAATTGGCGATATGCTTCCTTTAAATAATCTTGTTTACTCCATATCACCACTGCTCCTCCTTTTTCTGCCCGCCGTATTATGATGTCCAAATCATTCGCAAGGGATTGAATTGCTTCTCTTTCAAGCTTGGTTATATTCTGTCGATGAAAACTTTGCTCATGTTACAATATATCTAAATCCCTCAGTACATGTCTATAAAAGGTGTCAATTACAGGGTTCCATAGGGCCCGGAGGCAACCATTTACTTTTTGGCAAACCTTGGAAAAAGACCTATTTTCAAATTCTTTCTCCTCAAAAAATACACGCAATTGTAGAGATCTAATAAATTTAGCTAAATCGACTCTCGTCTGAAACGGATCATGGTTAAGAGAGGGAACAAATGTCAGACCTTTGCCTAACACTTGTAATTGAATGTCTGAAAATTGTTTATTTGTAAGATTAATTACAGGGAGTCGTCCCTCCTTCGCTGTTTCCCTTTCCCTCTGCCTGGATCGAACGATACTGCTGCTCTCCCTCGGTTTCGTCTTGACCCTCTTCCACTCGCTCTTGTTCTTAAAATTGATGCCTCCGATTTTTCAGTAGAGTCATCCTCTCCACTTGATGTACTGGAGGATAATTCTCCTCTTCTGTCACCCTCAGCTTGTGATGAATCCTGAGTCTTCATCCATGAATAAATGAAACCATCAGAATAATCACTCTTATCTCGTGTAAGTTTTTTATATTTCACAGCCTATAGTTCTTTAGTGAATTTATCAATTTTGTTTGGATATAGATACATTGGACAGACAAAACGCATGTTTAAAGTCCAATTGAGTGAACATAAACATAGTATTCAAGCTGGTAAGGTACATATGCCCTTAGCTAAACATTGTATGGAGATGAAACACACTTTCGAGCAACTCAGATGTATGATTATAGAGCAAGTCATTAATAATGGAAGACGGGGGGATATTTCAAGAGTTTTACATCAAAAAGAGCAGAGGTGGATTTATCGATTGCAGGCTGTCAATCCAAAAGGGTTGAATGGTCCGATGGAGTGGGTGGCCTTTTACTGATTGGACATTGGTAGTGGAGAAATTTGATGATGTCACTTGTAAAGGAGTCTCCCTCAAGGCGTCCTATAAAAACATTCGCCATTTTGGATTTTGTGTTCGCACTGATAAGAAGAGAAATTTGTCTTTCTTTCTTATTTTTTCTCCTGAGGAAGTAAGCGAAACAGTGGGAGTCCCAGTTCTGTCGAGAAATAAGAGAGATTGGGAGTAACACCGTGGATATCAGTAGATGACAGCCATGGATTGATTTAAAGAAAAATACAAGCAGTGACTGAGTTTAAAGGCCTGGGATGGCAAAGCTAAGTACACATGTACATTTTTTCAACCTGGTTGGCATTTTTGGGATTTGATTTAGAAGTACATTTTTGTCTTCTTGTCATTTGAGACCAAATGTAGAGTTTCATTGGTGTGATTTAGGATTTGATGAGTATTTGAACTGTGAACCTATAAAAAACTGGGTTTTTTTTTCCATGAACCTAGACACTGCAGACTTTTCTCTCATGTAAAATGTAGATAGGAGAGTTTTTCTCTGTGGTGTCGGGTAGCCTATGATGAAAGTCAGTCAGAGGTGTCCTAATAATAAAAAAGGTACCCTGGGCTTATGAGGCTACTTGTGAGTAAAGATATTTTATATGTTCAAAGACTTATTAAACCCTTTGTGATTTGGAGCAATTATATAGTATTTAAGTTTCTGATTTAATATTGCTCTATGCAGTTTTGAATTTGTTTGCTAGAAGTAGTATATTATGCCATACTTTGTATTGTTATTTGAATATTTTTACTGCTGTAATTGCCTATTGCTCATGTTTGATCTATTCTTACTGTACACCGCCTTGAATGAATTCCTTCAAAAAGGCGGTAAATAAATCCTAATAAATAAATAATAACTAAATAATTAGCTGACAGCCTTTCCTGATTGGGCGGAAGTATAATCAGTTATAAGCGTCTTCAAATAGGTACGTTTTTAAGGTCAATCGAAATTTAGATAGAGGACTGTAGTCTTAAGGGGTTGAGGGAGAGCATTCCACAAACATGGTCCTTGTACGGAAACTACTTTGTCTCTGACATTTTCGTGTACTAATATGTGATAATTGGGAATGATAAGGAGATTTTGCTGGGCAGATCTTAATGTTCTATTAGGGTAGTATGGAAGCAGCAGTCGGAATAAATATGGAGGTTCATTGAAGGAGAGAATGTTTTGAATATGAGCAATAAAATCTTAAATCTAATATGGTGAGTTGTAGGCAGCCAATCTGCATTTTTAAGAAAGAATGTAACATGATCGAATTTCCATATCTTAGCTATCAGTCTTAATAGCTGTGTTTTGAATGACTCTTAAAAATTTGGGCTGCAGTGGAGAAGTCCATTGGTTCAGATGTACCCATATGTATTCTAAGGGAAGTTTTCAGTCTGGGGAATTTACTTAGCTAATTATTAAATTACTTGGGTGGGTAAGTAGGTAAATAAATAAGTAAGTAATAAGTAAGTAAGTAACTAAATAAGTAACTAAATAAATAAATTTATTCATTTATTTATTCAACTGCTTCGCTTAACCCTGCATAATATAATCTCTAACTATCTGTAACAAATTGTATTTCCAACATTCAAATCATATTGTAAGCCACACTGAACCCGCAAAAAGGTGGGAAAATGTGGGATACAAATGCAATAAATAAAATAAATTCATTCATGACATTTATACCCCACATTAGCCCGAAATAGACTCAAGTTCAATGTGACTTACAAACAAACAATAAAGTGAATAAAACATAATAATGTACAGATTATAACACAAATTACAATAAGTTCAAGAAGCCAAGTAAGTAACCAGGGATTTGAAAACGTAATACTGCTTACAATCTATATATATCCTTTTGAAAGCACAAAAGAAAGCTAAATGGTTTCTTTTGCTCTTTCTATTTGTGAAGCTTTATTGACAATTTAAAATTTTGTAAATTATTATTATTAACATTTGTATAGCGCTACCAGATGCATGCAGCGCTGAACCAGTGGCGTAGCCACAGGTGGGCCTGGGTGGGCCAGGGCCCACCCACTTAGAGATCAGGCCCACCCAACAGTAGCATGTTTAGCAGTAGCTGGAGGGGATCCCAAGCTCTGCTAGCTGAACACTTCCCCCTGATGGTAACAAAAACACTACTCTCCACGATACTGGCACCTGCACATGCTCAGTTTTCAGATCATGCCTGCTGCAGACTGCCAAAGTAGAAAGAAGCATTTTCCAGCCAGCTGAGATATTTTTTTGGTGGTGGGGGAGAACACTTGGTGCCCACCCACTTCTTGCCTAGGCTCACCCAAAATCTGTTGTCTGGCTACGCCCCTGCGCTGAACACTTGACATAGAGAGACAGTCCCTGCTCTATAGAGCTTACAATCTAAAAATACAGACAGACAAGACAATTAAGGGCAAGGGAAGTACTGGGTGAGAAAGGAACAAGGAGAGGGCAATTGAGTAGAGGCTAGGAGCCAAAAGCAGTGGTGAAAAGGTAGGTTTTCAGCATAGATTTGAAAACAGGTAGAGATGGAGCTAGACGTACAGGCTCAGGAAGTTTATTCCAGGCATAGGGTGCCGCGAGGGAAAAGGAACAAAGTCTGGAGTTAGCAGTGGAGGAGAAGGGGGACGACAAGAGAGATTTGTCCAGTGAGCGGGGTTCACAGGGAGGAATGTAGGGAGAGATGAGAGTGGAGAGGTAATGGGGGACTGCAGAATGGATGCATTTAAAGGTGAGTAAGAGAAGTTTGAACTGAAGTGACTTGAGGAGCGAGCTAGTGTGGGTATAACGATTTTGGCGGAAAATAAGTCGTGCCGCAGAATTTTGGACAGACTGGAGAGGAGAGAGATGGCTGAGCGGAAGACCAGTGAGAAGCAAATTGCAATAATCCAAACGAGAGGTGACAAGGGTTTGGATAAGGGTTCTGGTAGCGTATTCAGAAAGGAAGGGGCGGATCTTGTTAATATTGTAGATAAAGAAACGACAGGTTTTGGAGATTTGTTGAATATGCGCAGAGAAGGAGAGAGAGGAATCAAAGATGACTCCAAGGTTATGAGCCGAGGAGACAAGGAGGATGTGAGAGCCATTAACAGAGATAGAGAATGGGGGAAGAGGGGAGGTGGATTTAGGGGGAAAAACGAGAAGTTCAGTTTTAGTCATGTTTAGCTTCAGATGGCGTTGAGACATCCAAGCAGCAATGTCAGATAAGCAGGATGAAATTTTGTCCTGGATTACTGTTGAGATTTCAGGGGTGGAGATGTAGATTTGAGAGTCATCTGCATAACGATGGTATTGGAAGCCATGAGATGAAATCAGGGCACCAAGGGAAGAGGTGTAGATGGAGAAAAGGAGGGGTCCAAGGACAGAACCCTGGGGGACACCAACGGAAAGCGGGATGAAAGTTGAAGAAGAACCACCAGAGTGAACACTAAAAGTGTGAAGTGAGAGGTAAGAGGAGAACCAGAAAAGAACAGAGCCCTGGAATCCAATCGAGGATAGCGTATCAAGGAGTATGGCGTGGTCAACAGTGTCGAAAGCAGCAGATAGGTCAAGAAGGATAAGGATAGAATAAAGACCTCTGAATTTAAACACATCATCTATAAATCTCACTTTTTGGGGTATCTTTGATTTGTACCAGAGGCAATGGAGAGTGAAAATGACTTGCCCACCTTCTCTGATTTTCGGTTCACTGCTGTAACCTCTAGGCCTCTCCACTCAAAGCATGTGATTGTACACAGGGCTGGTTTTAGCAATTGCGGGGCCTTGTGCAGGCCAGTTCAATGATCCCCTCACCCGCATGCGCCCGCTCCCCCACCCGTGCCTGCCACCATAAGTCATAATTTATCAGTTTAAAAGGAGGTTTAGAGCTCTTGGAACCCCACCTCACCTCATACCTTGATATGCATCTACCATGTTTCAGTAGAGAGCAGCAGCAATTTTCATATCCTATCAGATGCTGAGCCCAGAGCCTCCTCGCTTCTGCATCCTGCCCTTGCGGAAGCAGGAAGTGACATCAAAAGAGGGCAGTATGCAGCAGCAAGGAGGCTCTGGGCTCGGCAGATGACAGGATATGAAAATCGCTGCCGCTGCCTGATGCTCTCTATTAAAATGTTGATGCACGTTAAGGTACAGAGCAGGGAGGTGTTCCGAGACAGGAGGACAGACATACCAGAGATGCGGGGCCCCTAGGAGCGTGAGGCCCTGTGAGAGCACCCCTGTCGCCCTTGCCTAAGACCTGCTCTGCTTGTACAGTCGGAAATGGAAACCAAACGAAGCAGATATATGTGGAAAACAATAATTAATGGATACAAATCAATAAAATTATCAAGCCCTACACAGGCGGTGTTTCGCCCCACTGGGCTGCATCAGGGGCTAATAAATATCTGTAGGATCATATGGAGGGGCATAATTGAACGAAAACGCCTATCTCCATGGGCGTTTATCTCCGAGAACGGGTCCGTGAAGGGGCGGACCGAACCGTATTTTGGGAAAAAATAGACGCCCATGTTTTATTCAACAATGTGTGAGCTGGGCGTTTTTGTTTTTCAGCGATAATGGAAAATGAAAGCGCCCAGCTCAAAAACGAATAAATCCAAGACATTTATTTGTGGGAGGGGCCAGGATTCGTAGTGCACTGGTCCCCCTCACATGCCAGGACATCAACCGGGCACCCTAGGGGGCACTTTTACAAAACAAAAAAAACAGGTAAAAGAGCTCCCAGGTGCATAGCACCCTTCCCTTGTGTGTTGAGGCCCCCAAATCCCCCTCAAAACCCACCACCCACAAGTCTACACCATTACTATAGCCCTAAGGGGTGAAGGGGGGCACCTACATGTGGGTACAGTGGGTTTGGGGGGGTTGGACGACTAATAAGCATTAAGCAGCACAATTGTAACAGGTAGGGGGGATGGGCCTGGGTCCACCTGCCTGAAGTCCACTGCACCCCCTAACAACTCCTCCAGTGACCTGCATACTGCTGCCAGGGAGCTGGGTATGACATTTGAGGGTGAAAATAAAAATTTGTGAAACATCATTTTTTTGTGGTGGGAGGGGGTTAGTGACCACTGGGGGAGTCAGGGGAGGTCATCCCCGATTCCCTCCAGTGGTCATCTGGTCATTTAGGGCACTTTTTGGGGCCTTATTCGTGAAAAAAACAGGGTCCAGGAAAAGTGTCCTAAATTCTAGCTAAAAACGCATACTTTTTTCCCATTATCAGTGAAATGCGCCCATCTTTGTTCGGCAGATAACCACGCCCCAGTTCCGCCTTCGCCACACCTCTGACACGCCCCCATAAACTTTGTCCGCATCCGCGACGGAGTGCAGTTGAAAACGTCCAAAAATCGGCTTTCGATTATACCGCTTTATTCGTTTTGTGAGATAAACGTCCATCTCCCGATTTAGGTCGGAACTTGGGCGTTTTTCTCGTTCGATTATAAGCAGGATAGTCTCCACTTGAGTATCTATCTGTTGAACTCGCAATTTGACAGGTGGCATATGTCGGTTCACGGCTTCTGAAAGATTTGTTTTCGTGAAGTGCCACCTGTCAAATTGCGAGTTCAACAGATAGATACTCAAGTGGAGACTATATGATCCTACAGATATTTATTAGCCCCTGATGCAGCCCAGTGGGGCGAAACACGGCCTGTGTCGGGCTTGCTAATTTTATTGATTTGTATCCATTAAATATTGTTTTCCACATATATCTGCTTCTTTTGGTTTCCATCTTGGAGTTTGCAGATTGATTACCCTGCTGTTTTCTTGGACCCTGCTTGTACAGTGTCCATGCTCACTCACAACATGTCTACTGACGCCATATGCAGAACCATGACCTATAATTTTTCGTACATTACTTCTGGAGAGGTGAAATGTATGTGAGTGTGTATGTTTGGGGGGGGAGGGGGTAGTGAACATAGTAACATAGTAAGTGACGGCAGATAAAGACCTGAATGGTCCATCCAGTCTGCTCAACAGTCACACTCATTATCAGTTCATGATTAAGTCAACAATGAATGTGATATTATATACTTCATCATGAGTCTTTCTTTGGTGTTTCTGGGACATAGACCGTAGAAGTCTCACCCGGCTTTGTCCTTGTGTTCCACCTACTGGAGTTGCCGTCAAAGCCCACTCCAACCTATCCGAATATGTCTTGTCATTTGCAGGAGCGATCGGAGCCACAGCAAGTGAAAGAACACAATTGTCCCATGGAGAATGAAAGGAGTGGGAACAGAGTCAGGCTCTTCAAAACAGACCAGAGACGCTGGATATCAATCAGAATCTTTATTGGAGAATGACTCACCACAACGAATATTTATTTACACAAGGGTCTTTTTAAAGACCACAATTACTCAGAATCTCAACACTGAGGATCCATACTGCCACACACAGACACCGTGACTCCTGAGGAAGGCACCGTGTGTGCCGAACACGGTAGACTCTATTGAGCCATCTTCCAATAAAGATTCTGATTGATATCTAGCATTTCTGGTCTGTTTTGAAGAGCCTGACTCTGTTCCCACTCCTTCCCTTCTCCTGTCATTTGTAAAAAAATGCCCAGCACTGCCCAACCACTGTTGCCACTGAAACCCTTTCCAGCCTAAACTTTTTAAAATTTTTGTTTTATAGCATCTATTTTCTAAATAGAGTTCCACTGTGTTCATCCCACGCCTTGTTGAATGTCATCACTGTTTTTGTCTCTACCACCTCCCTCTGGAGGGCATTCCAGGTATCGACCATTCTCTCCTATGAGGAACCATGTCAAAGGCTTTGCTAAAATCGAAGTAGGTTACATCTAGTGCACGTCCCTGATCCAGTTCTATGGCTCTGAAGGCCATAGAATGAAGATCCTGGAATTAGGGATGAAGGCAAGGCAAAAGTGAATGTGTATTGGAGTGGGGGGGGGGGGGGGGGTGGGGGGAAGAGGATATGAGGGATCTATGAAAAGGACCCACAAATATTTGTTTACCTAGGATGCAGTACAGTGTTAATCTAGCTCTGCCTCTCTGATGAGATGAATCTATAGTACTGTCTCTGTGAGTCCTGACTTTCGGATTTTGACGTGTGAACGACTTCTGCTTTCCTTTTTTTGATTGGTATTTGCACGGTTTGTTTGGATTTTTAATTCAATTTAGCATCCTAATATGGCTTTGAGCTGTGGAAAGAGTTGTCTGATTTAAAAAGGTGCAGGGCTGCAGATGGGAAAGCACAGCTGGTTTGCCACAGATTAAATGTTCACCAGCAATCGGAATTTTCTGAATGTGAAAATCCAGGGCCGAGAAATTCCTGCACCGCCAACAGTCTGTGTCTCTCTTTCTTTCTCTTTCTCAGTAAGGTGAATCAAGCCCCTTGCTTCAATATCACACTAGCAAGTACTCTTCCGCTCCCCCCCCCCCCCATGCAGTCCTCCCCCCTCTACCTCCGAAGCCATAAGCAGGTAGTAAGATACCTAAGGCCAAGAAAAAGTTACTCTTACACAGTACACAACATGCAACATCTCAAGCTCTCTCACAAACACTGGGAGGAGCAGCCTAATGGTTAGTGCAGTGGGCTTTGATCCTGGCAACCTGGGTTCAGCACCCCGTTATAACAGCCCTGAAAAAAAAAAAAGCCCTGACAAAACAGCCTTGTAACAAAATAGCGATTTACAAATCACCCCCTAACAAAATAGCACTTAATGGCCCCCCCACAAAATAACCCTAGACAAAATAGCTCCCTAGAAAAAAATAACATCACAAAAAACCATGATAAACTACAAGTGAAATCTTCACTGATAAAGGCTTCTACCAGCATTGCATTGTATAAAGCATATATAAATAAACCAAAGTATGTAGCTACTAGCTGGTATTCATGATCTATTCCGCTGTTTAAGGAAACTATTCTTCCAACATGCTAATTAAAAAAACAAAACAATATTGTTATCATTTTCATAGTCTTACCAACCTTATCCTGATTGGCAAGGTAAGATTATTAGGGAAAAAATGTAGTGCCATATATCTGGGCAGCCTGATCGGGCCCTTTTTTCGGGGGGGGGGGGGTGCTAATTTGTCAAGGGTTATATTGTGAGCAGGTCGCTTTGACAGTGGCTGCTATGTCAGGGGCTATTATGTCAGGAGCTTTTTTGTCGGGGCCATTTTGACGGAGCTATTTTTACCGGGTGCCCCTGGGTTCAATTCCCACTATAGCTCCTTGTGACCTTGGGCAAGTCACTTAACCCTCCATTGCCCCAAGGTACAAAAGATTGTTAACCCTAGGGGTTGAGAAAGTACGTGTATATAATGTGTACAGCACTGCGTACATCTAGTAGCGCTCTAGAACTGATTAGTAGTAGTAGTAGTAAACACACACACACACACACGCGTGTGTACTCCTGCACTTTCTCTCTCACCTCCTGATCACAGCACTATCCCCTTCTCCTCTTCCTCTCCTCCAACCACATTACTCTTCCCATTCTTCACTTCAGTTCTCTCTCCTTAGGCAAGATCCCACCAACTTTTCATAACCCCAACAATCTCCCCCCCTCCTCCCAGGCATACTCTCCCTTCCTTCACTTCTCAGGCACACTTTACCCCCTTCCCAGTCTTCTCCAAGCACACTCTCCACCCCCACCCAAACCAGCTTGGTTCTCCATACTTCCCCTTAGTTGGCAGCTTGACCCCTAGTGGTAGAATCACGAGAACTGCTAGGGGGTCAGAGGCCAACCTGGAAATGGATATTTAATGGCAGTGCCCGGACATGGCCTGGCATTGGATACCCGGGAATGCAGATGGTAGCGGACATAAAAACGCCGACTGCCGCCAGCTGAATACCGGCCGCTTTATTGTTGTTACCATTTCAAAAGATAATCTACAATGAAGAATAAAAGGTATCATTACCATCAAATAACAAATGAGAGGGTTGTATTGTACCTATAAGAAAAGTTGCCTCTCTTTTTTAACCAGTGAAAATGACACTGCCAGATCTTGCAGGAAGGGCAGACTCTTTGCTAAACTAGACTAAATTTTGTAAACAAAACAGCTGTGGACTAACAGCTGTAAATGCAATTAGCAGTCCTGCTTGCCCTCTGGTCTCCTGTCCTCTCTGTCTAGACTGCTCCATACAGTTGGGAAGGTAGATTGAACATGGAAAGGCAAATCAAGATCTTTCGGCAAAAGACCCACCCCTGGACAAACTGTTGTCTACAAAAAAGTTATGACTGGAACATGTGATGTTTACACACGTTTAAGTTTCATAAGCAAGTCTAAAATGTTAGCCAAGTGTTTGTGTAGGCCCTTGTTTTTCATGGCTGGTCTGTCGCGGCCCTGCCGTGACTTCTACCCTGACCCCCCCCCTGTTGCAGTTATTGCTCCGACGGTGCTCCGGTGGACGGCGACCTACCTTTCCCCTGCTGCCCTAAGTTTATAGGGCTTGCAGCGGGAATTCCTGAGGGTACGCTGGGAGTGATGTCACGGACCTGGGTGCTTTTAAGAAAGGCCCAGGCCCCTTTGCAGTGCTTTCGCAAAAGGTCTCCAGGTCTCCTCGCGTGTGTACCAGCCTTGCCTTGTCTCTGAATTCCAGCCCTACCTTCATAGGCGCCCGGTATAAGAGGCTTGGGGAGGCTAAGCCTCCCCAGCCGATCTCTCTCTCTCTCTCATCCACCCGGCCCCACGCCCCCGATGCACTGTTTATCGGTCGCAATCTCCCTCCCTGCAGTCCCTATAATTAGCATCGCATCTCTATCCCTCTCACTCCCTCCAATGTGCTTTAGATTGCCCATCGCTGCCGGTAGCGGCACACTAACCTTACTACAGCTTGCTTCGGGGCTTCTCAGCCTGACGGAACCACGTGCTCCGCCTCCTCTGACCAGACTTCCTTATGATACGTCCAGCCCTCGTGGAAGCAGGAAGGCTGGTCAGAGGAGGCGGGGCACGTCGTTCCGTCAGGCTGAGAAGCCCCGAAGCAAGCTGTAATAAGGTTAGTGTGCCGCTACCGGCAGCGATGGGCAATCTAAAGCACATTGGAGGGAGTGAGAGGGATAGAGATGCGATGCTAATTATAGGGACTGCAGGGAGGGAGATTGCGACCTCGGAGTGGAGACGAATGAGGGGCGGAAGTGGCTGCCCTGCCGGGAGCACATCCTTGCTAAACCCCGCCCCCTTTAGCCTCCCCAAACAGTTGGGCCACTGACCGCCTATGCCTACCTTGTTTCCAAGTTCCAGCCTTGCCTTGCCTGTGTCTTTAGGTTTCGCCCTTGTCTTGTCCCCGAGTTCCAGCCTTGCCTTGTCTTCTTGTTCCTGCCTTGACTTCAAGTTCCACCTGTGCTTTGCTTTGACTCCAAGCTCCTGCCTTGCTGTGTTCCAGCCTTGTCTGCCTTGTCTTGCCCAGCCCTGTCTTCAGCTGAGTCCTGCCTGCCTTGTTTCCAGTTCAAGTCCTGCCTGCCATGTTTACCACCAAGACTTGCCTAGTACTCTGCCTAGCTCAAGTAACTCGCCTGCCATAGTCAGTCCGGTTACGGCCTAAGGAAGTATTTTTTAATGGAGAGGGTGGTGGATGCTTGTAATGCCCTCCCGCGGGAGGTGGTGGAGATGAAAACGGTAACGGAATTCAAACATGCGTGGGATAAACATAAAGGAATCCTGTGCAGAAGGAAGGGATCCTCAGGAGCTTAGCCTAGAATGGGTGGCAGAGCTGGTGGTTGGGAGGCGGGGCTAGTGCTGGGCAGACATATACGGTCTGTGCTGGGGCTGGTGGTTGGGAGGCGGGACTAGTGCTGGGCAGACTTATACGGTCTGTGCCGGGGCTGGTGGTTGGGCGGCGGGGATAGTGCTGGGCAGACTTATACGGTCTGTGCGAGAGCTGGTGGTGGGAGGCGGGGATAGTGCTGGGCAGACTTATAGGGTCTGTGCCAGAGCTGGTGGTTGGGAGGTGGGGTTGGTGGTTGGGAGGCGGGGATAGGGCTGGCCACACTTATACGGTCTGTGCCAGAGCCGGTGGTGGGAGGCGGGACTGGTAGTTGGGAGGCGGGGATAGTGCTGAGCAGACTTATAGGGTCTGTGCCAGAGCTGGTGGTTGGGAGGCGGGGTTGGTGGTTGGGAGGCAGGGATAGTGCTGGGCAGACTTATACGGTCTGTGCTAGAGCTGGTGGTGGGAGGCGGGACTGGTAGTTGGGAGGTGAGGATAGTGCTGGGCAGACTTATACAATCTGTGCCAGAGCTGGTGGTGGGAGGCGGGGTTGGGAGGCGGGGATAGGGCTGGCCAGACTTATACGGTCTGTGTCAGAGCCGGTGGTGGGAGGCAGGGATAGTGCTGGGCAGACTTATACGGTCTGTGCCAGAGCTGGTGGTGGGAGGCGGGGATAGTGCTGGGCAGACTTATAGGGTCTGTGCCAGAGCTGGTGGTTGTGAGGCGGGGTTGGTGGTTGGGAGGCAGGGATAGGGCTGGCCACACTTACACGGTCTGTGCACTGAAGAGGACAGTACAAATAAAAAAGTAGCACCTATGAATTTATCTTCTTGGCCAGACTGGATGGACCGTGCAGGTCTTTTTCTGCCGTCATCTACTATGTTTACTATGTTCCCCTGAACAGACATGGTCCAAGGGCTTTCCAGGTTTCTATCAAATTTAATGTCAGTGCATTTCATATTTATCTGATATACTGCAACTAAATCAACAACAGCTCAGCAGTTTACATTAAAATAAATAATGAAAGCCAAAATTCTAAATTCTTTTAGTTTTAGCCCTCCAGTGGGGAAAGTTTTCACCATAACTTTTTCTGCACACAAATGATATCTGTTTATATCTTGCAATTAAAGTACTAGTTAAATATTTCCTATGCCCAATAGCCTATATGCATACATTCTATATATTTGCTGTTAGTTGTATTATCTTAAAGTAGAAATATGAGCTGCACTGAAGAATACTCCGATTTCTCTTGCCCTCCCTCTCTTTAAATTAAGGTCAGATAGCAGGCTTTAGATAAATAAGAAAATCGCTCCATCTCTCTAATGGCTCTAATAGATGTCGATCTTGTGGGTACTTTATCTCGCGTGTTGTATACTTGTGTGAATTTGAATGAGTTTTGAATTCCAGTGTGGACACGGGTTACTAGTGTGTTAGAAATTCAGTCTAATTTGAGTTATAAAAATAGTTATGTGGAGGTCGGCTGCTTTATTTATTTATTTATTTTATTTTATTTATTGCATTTGTATCCCACATTTTCCCACCTCTTTGCAGGCTCAAAGTGGCTTACAATATACTGTATCTTGGATAGTGGAAATGAGAAGAAAGTATACATTTGGTGTTATAGAAGAATTTTGGGTTGCATGGTAGTGGAATAATACACGGTAGTGATGTGACAGAAGGCATAATTATCATTGCTGGATATAAGTGGGGGTTTCACATGTTTTGATCTTTGTGACATATCTTGTCGAAGAGATGGGTCTTTAGTAGTTTACGGAAGTTGGTCAGTTCATAGGTCGCTTTTAGGTTGCGTGGCAATAGCATTCCAGAATTGCGTGCTCATATAGGAAAAGGTTGATGCGTGCGTTAATTTGTATTTTAGACCTTTGCAATTGGGGAAATTTGTCTCGTCTATTAAGTAAAGAAGTGGCTAAAATGTTTGGTATACTTATGGCTATAGCTGTGAGCGCATACAGATACAACCCTTTTTGGGGTGTTATTGGGGTACCTGACACTTAGCATAAATTCTAACAGGAATAGGTCTCTGGTAATCCAGACTTAGTGAATGAAATATAAGTAGCAAATGTATTCCCTCTTATCCTTAGATTCAAGCTCACTAAGCTGTAAATAGTAGAGGGGTCCTTTTACTAAGCTGCGGTACAAAAGGGCCCTGCATTAGCGGGGGGGGAGGGGGGGGCTGTTTTTGCTGCTTGCCGAGGCTCTTTTTAACGCAGCAGGTAAAAATGCCTGAAAATAGTCATGGCCATGCAGTAAGATTGTTCTTACTGTGTGGCCATGTGAGGGGGAGCACTTACTGCCACCCACTGAAGTGGTGGTAAGAGCTCCCAGGCTAACCCAGTGGTAACTAGGTAGTGCGCAGCGATGCCCAATTACTGCAACTAACAGTCTTTGCGGTTAGCTTGGCGGAGTTTAAAAAAGGTTTGGACGGCTTCCTAAAGGAAATGTCCATAGACCGTTATTAAATGGACTTGGGGAAAATCCACTATTTCTGGGATAAACAGTATAAAATGTTTTGTACATTTTTGGGATCTTGCCGGGTATCTGTGACCTGGATTGGCCACTGTTGGAAACAGGATGCTGGGCTCGATGGACCTTTGCTCTTTCCCAGTATGGCAATACTTATGTACTTATGTTGGGCTAGCACCATGCTAGAAATTGGCCTACTATTTTCCCTAGCATGGCAAATGGTGCGTGCTGAGGCTGGAACTACCGCCAGTGCCCGCATTTGGCCGGCTGTAGTTCCAGATTAGCGTGTGGTAAGCCCACGTTGGGCTTACTGACGCTTTGTAAAAGGGCCCCAGAAAGAGCTCATTCCACAATCAAGTATTATAAAAATAGAGTGTGCATTTATTTACAATAGTAGCAAAGATAATATGCAAAGAAGCAAGAATAAAGACATAGGAAGTCTTATCATAGATACAGCTTAGAGTAAATGCACATAAATCCCTAACTAGGCTCCTAAGTAAAAGAGTCACACTGAGCCCACAGCACTTATACAAAAGTACATGGCACACATACAACGTGATGCAGACTTCTAGCCAGTGGCAGCCTGTTCCTTGGATGTTCAGTCAGAGTCAGCGCATGTCTGCTTCTTGGATGGAATATCAATACAGCAGCCTTTTGCCTCAGATAACTGCCCCCCTTTTTTTTTTTACAGAAATCACGGGCTGTTGCTGTGCTAACGACATACATTCTGGCCTTGGGGGTGATGCACACCATAACACTGTTATCCCCATTATTATGACTTCAGGGGCCCCAACATTGTCTCATTGGCTCCACTTTGATGGGGTCACCTTGATAAGAAGATGGGGTTTCATAAACAATGTGCAATTTTCCAGTCACAGCATCTCTCCAGCTCCAAGGGTAATTCCAAGAGTCCTTGACTGTTGGCCATGACGTCAATGCTGATAACAACCTTGTTATTCTAGCACATCGAGACCCTTGTCAACAGTCTTCATCTGTATGCAACGTCGCAGCTTCAGCAACTAATAGTCTTTGCATTGAAAGACAGAATAAGCTGGAGTCTGCATTTTTTAAGTCAGGTTATTAATGCTGGATAGTGCCATGTATTATATTCTCATAAATCTTTGTTATATAGGAACATATATAGTGCTTGTTTTGCTCCTACATAGCAATACAGACCATACTATCTGAGTGGAAGGATAATATTGCGTTGTCCATGATTGATTAGTGGAAGGTTGTATGTCTCAATAGAAACTATCAGGAGGCTGCTGTGACTTAAAGGTGGAGCTTCGCATTGTTTAAAAAAGTTTGATCTCCATTAGATTTGTATTGTCAAAATGCTAAGGTGTGATTTTGAATGACATAGTAACATAGTAGATGATGGCAGAAAAAGACCTGCATGGTCCATCCAGTCTGCCCTACAAGATAAACTCATATGTGCTACTTTTTGTGTATACCTTACCTTGATTTGTACCTGTCCTTTTCAGGGCACAGACCGTATAAGTCTGCCCAGCACTATCCTCGCCTCCCAACCACCAGTCCCGCCTCCCACCACCGGCTCTGGCACAGACCGTATAAGTCTGCCCAGCACCATCTCCACCTCCCGCCACCGGTTCTGCCACCCAATCTCGGCTAAGCTCCTTAGGATCCATTCCTTCTGAACAGGATTCCTTTATGTTTATCCCACGCATGTTTGAATTCCGTTACCGTTCTCGTTTCCACACTCTCTCAGTGAAAAAATACTTCCTGACATTTTTCTTGAGTCTGCCCCCCTTCAATCTCATTTCATGGCCTCTTGTTCTACTGCCTTCGCATCTCCAGAAAAGGTTCGTTTGCAGATTAATACCTTTCAAATATTTGAACGTCTGTATCATATCACCCCTGTTTCTCCTTTCCTCCAGAGTATACATCTCAGCTTATTTGTAATATGGGTCAATGTAATGTGTTTGTATAACCCTGGGTTGTTGGGGGGGGGGGGGAGGGAGTTGTATTGTTTATAATTTCCTTGCTAATAGAGAGGTTGAACTAAAATGTGAGGGGCAAAGTGGCAGAAATTCTGCCTATACTGAAGCCATAGACATTATTCATGTGTTAAGCATGCGTGTGTGTTTGTACATTTTACATAGAACTGCGTAAATCATGACTCTGCCTCTGAACACGCCTCCATGTGGGTTGTATAAAAGTACATGCCTGATTGGCACTGCACAAACCCCTGGGGTACATAAGTACATACATAAGTATTGCCATACTGGGACAGACAAGCCCAGCATCCTGTTTCCAACAGTGGCCAATCCAGGTCACAAGTACCTGGCAAGATCCCCAAAAAGTACAATACAATTTATGCTGCTTTTCCTAGAAATACAGTGGATTTTCCCCAAGTCCATTTTAATAATGGTCTATGGACTTTTCCTTTAGGTAGCCATCCAAACCTTTTAAAACCCCGCTAATCTAACTGCTTTTACTACATTCTCTGGCAAAAAATTCCAGAGTTTAATTACACGTTGAGTGAAGAAATATTTTTCTTCGATTCGTTTTAAATTTACTACTTTGTAGCTTCATGTATCAGGACTTTCAGTGGCTCTGTCCATATAAGAGCAGGCTTTGAAAATCCACGTATAAATTGAAACAGTCAGTTACTACTACTACTAATCATTTCTATAACGCTTCTAGACTTATGCATTGTTACATACATTATATGCAGGTACTTTCTCTCTCCCTAGAGGGTTCACAATCTAAGTTTTTTTTTTGTACCTGGGGCAATGGAGGGTTAAGTGAGTTGCCCAAGTAATTTCAGTGGGAATCGAACCCAGGCCAGCAGGATCAGGCTGCTGCTCAAACCATTAGGCTACTTCTCCTGCGTTTACCCACTCTTTCTGTAACAGTTCACCTGAAGTTTGGCTCCAGTATGTGCACTTAAGTTATAGAATGCTTGCACTTAAGCATGTGACAGTTACACGTGTGACTACTAGCTGGCTGCTAACTGGTACTGCAAGGTAAACACAAGGGTGTGTTCACAGGGAGAGACCTATGGACGTGTCCAAAAGTTATGCATGAAACATATAGTTATGCGCTAAACTGTTACATTTAGGCATAGCCGCCGAGAGGGGGGGCGGGGGGGGCAAAATTCCCTGGGCCCGGGCCTCCAAGGGGGGCCCGGCGTCGCAGTCCCACCCGCCCTCCGTCGTCGACCATCTGCCACTGGACCGGACCCCCTGCATTGAAATCACAGCGCCTCTCACCTCCGTGTGAAAGCGCTGCAGGCAGCAGGGCAGCAGATCGCTTCCCTTCGGGCCTCCTTCGCTCCCTGTGTCTTGCCCTCATCTGACATAACTTCCACGAGGGCGGGACACAGGGAGGGAAGGAGGCCCGAAGGGAAGCGATCTGCTGCCCTGCTGCCTGCAGCGCTTTCACACGGAGGTGAGAGGTGCTGTGATTTTAATGCAGGGGGCCCGGCCCGGTGGCGGATGGAGGGGGGCGGGTGGAGGGGCGGGAGAGGCGGCGACCTCGGGGTGGTGGGGATGGGGGGGAGTGGCGGCGGCGACCTTGGGGGGGGCCCCGGGGGCAGAGGCGGCCTTGCCCCGGGCCCGGCCCAGTCTCTCAGTGGCCCTGCATTTAGATACACGCAATTTTGCCTCCTATAGACATGCTGCCTGATGCATGGACGTCAGACTCACAGAAACAGAACGAAGCCTTGCAGATCAGCCAGCGAGGTCCTCTTCTTCCGGCGCAAGGTTTCATTCTGTTTCTGTGAGTCTGACGTCCTGCGCGTACAATGTGCAGGATGTCAGACTCAGAACAAAGCCCTGGGAAGAAGAGGACCTCGGCTGGCGGGGGTTGGGGGGGTCGGCGGCAGGAGGGGGTCGAGAGGGTCATCGGCAGGGGGGGGAGTCAAAGTTGGTGGGGGGGGGGGGGGTCGGCAATGGTGGGGGGGTCGGCGCCGCCAGGGGGGGCTAAAATGTGCCCCCTCACCCCCTTCCGCCGAAGTCTGGCTACGCCCCTGGAGCAGAGGCCTCTGGGCTTTGTTTTAAACTTTCAAGTCATTATTTTTTTTTGGGGGGGGGGGAGGGGCTGCCTGATTAGTGCTTTCCTACATACTGAAAACAAAATGAAAAATGGCATTTAATTTGTTTTTCTTTCATTTCATTTTTAAAACGAAAAGATCTGTTGACTTTACATTGAAGAGTCAATAGAGCTTTCCATTTTAAAAATGAAATGAAAGGAAAACAAATTAAATGCCATTTTTCAGGTTGTTTTCAGCAACCAGACCTTAGCACTTAACACAATGGTGTTACCTTATGAAAGAATGCATATGTTCCAACTAGTTCATGGTTTTTGTTTGCAGTTTTGGGCTTACAGTAATTTCATATAGAGTATTTGGAAAACACTCCACTGAACTGGAGTGCTGGTTTATATCTCTTTGTACATAGGGAAGAGATTTGTTCTGTTTGTCTAAATTTCCTTTTTTATTGCAGAAGGGGCTTCTTCATTGTTACACATACATGAAAAAAGGGGTTAAAGTGCTTCAATATTTCAAAAACAAAGGATAATTTGATTTGAGAGATACACCATGTACATTAACAAGGACACACTGGATGCTGCTTTGAAAAGTAAAAGATGTCCTATTTTGATTTTCTGGCTGCTGAAACTCATTCAGAGATGAGGCTCTGAGAATTGAACGATTGCGTTTATTTATTTACTAGTAAAAAAAGGCCCGTTTCTGACACAAATGAAACGGGCGCTAGCAAGGTTTTCCTTGGAGTGTGTATGTTTGAGAGAGTGTATGTGAGAGTGACTGTGTGTGAGAGAGAGAGTGAATGTGCGAGTGTGTGTGTGTGTGTGTGTGTGTGAGAGAGAGGGTGAGTCTGGGTGTGAGTGTGTCTGTGAGAGAGAGAGTGTGTGTGTGTGAGAATGAGAGTGTGTGCAAGTGCGTATGTGAGACACAGTGTGAGAGTGTGTTTCACACAGATATAGTGTGTGCGAGAGACAGAGTGTGTGTGAGACACAGACTCTCTGTGAGACTGAGTGTATGAGACCAAGAGAGTGTGTGAGTGACTGTGTGACACATAGAGAGTGAATGTGATACAGTGTGAGACATACAGTGTGTGAGAGTGAGAGAGAAAGACATTGACTGTGAGAGAGAGAGAGAGAGAGAGAGAGTGTGACAGAGATACCCCCCCTCTCTGGTGTCAGCCCCCCCCCCCCTCTGGTGTCTGAGCGTTACTGTGCAGGACGCTGAGCTCTGGCTGTGCTTCAAGGAACTGACCAATCCTATTTAATAGAATGCACCGCCAACATTCTGATGCCGAGAAACCTCTTGTGGTTGGTCACTTCTGCTTGTGACGAACCAGGAAGTACATGATGTCAATTCAGGAGATGGATACAGAGAGCAGGAATGCCTCAGCCATGCAGTCAGCTTCAGAATGTTGGAGGTGCGTTTTATTATATAGGATTTGTGACATTTAGATCCCACATTATCCCAAACAAGTTTGAGTTCACTGTGGCTTACAATAAACAGTATAGGATACATAACAAAGAATAATGCATAAGAAAGTAATTTGTTGTAAGAATCCAATTTTACAATACAGTATCATAAACATACTGGGATAGCTATGGATGTTTAACATTTAGAAAATCTATTATGAATGAGAAATTGTAAATGAAGCAAAGAAAAAGTTAATGGTAAATAGAGTAATAGCTAATTGTTTGAGATATGGTTGTTCTTTGTGAGGGTTTGTTTGAATAGGAACGATTTGAGGATTTTGCGGAATCGAGTATATTCCTGTATATTTCTTATTTTGGGTGGTAAGGAGTTCCGCCATTTGGTTCCTAGGTAAGTGAAGTCTGCAATTTGGGAGGTGTAGTCTGAGATAGTTTCTTGCCTCATATTTACTGTTTCTTTGAGGTAAATTTATTAATGGTACCATATAGTCTGGAGCTGTGCCATTTACTACTACTACTACTACTTATCACTTCTATAGCGCTACAAGGCAAACGCAGCGCTGTACACCATACATGAAAAGACAGTCCCTGCTCAAAGAGCTCACAATCTAAATATGGAATGTTGCTAGTGGAATAGCAACATTCCATGTAGAATCTCAAATAGTATCAACAGAATCTCTAATAATAGCAACATTCCATGTAGAATCTCAAGTAATAGCAACATTCCAGAATCTCAAATAGTAACAACATTCCATGTTCTACTGCACTAACCACTAGGCTACTCCTCCACTAGCAACATTCCATGTAGATCAGCAACGCGGCCGCACAGGCTTCTGTTTCTGTGAGTCTGACGTCCTGCACGTACGTGCAGGACGTCAGACTCACAGAAACAGAAGCCTGCGCGGCCTCGTTGCTGATCTGCAAGGGCAGGCTTCTACATTACTACTACTACTACTTATCACTTCTATAGCGCTACAAGGCAAACGCAGCGCTGTACACCATACATGAAAAGACAGTCCCTGCTCAAAGAGCTCACAATCTAAATATGGAATTTTGCTAGTGGAATAGCAACATTCCATGTAGAATCTCAAATAGTATCAACAGAATCTCTAATAGTAGCAACATTCCATGTAGAATCTCAAGTAATAGCAACATTCCAGAATCTCAAATAGTAACAACATTCCATGTTCTGCTGCACTAACCACTAGGCTACTCCTCCACTAGCAACATTCCATGTAGATCAGCAACGCGGCCGCACAGGCTTCTGTTTCTGTGAGTCTGACGTCCTGCACGTACGTGCAGGACGTCAGACTCACAGAAACAGAAGCCTGCGCAGCCTCGTTGCTGATCTGCAAGGGCAGGCTTCTACATTACTACTACTACTACTTATCACTTCTATAGCGCTACAAGGCATACGCAGCACTGTACACCAAACATGAAAAGACAGTCCCTGCTCAAAGAGCTCACAATCTAAATAGGACAGACAAACAGACAGAACAACTAAGAGGTAAGGGAATTAAAGAGGTGGGGATAAAAGGGTACAGGGCAAGTGAGCAGTAGGGTACATAATTTGAAGGTGATTCTCACTTTGATGGGAAGCCAGTGTAATTTGATTAGTAAAAGAGAGGCACTTCCAGAATGAGAGAGTTTGTATTTGAACCTGGCTGCAGTGTTTTGAGCAGTTTGGACTTTTTTCAACAGGTATTCCTTATCTGTCCGGGCAGCTTCTGACCATTTTAGTGAGACACCGGTCAGCCTGTCCAGAACTGGTGAATTTGATGGTGCCAGTCTGTGCACAGTGCAAATTTGTCTACCGTTCTTTCTGCCTGGGGGTTGCATAGAAAAGAATTTTAGTCATCGGCATGAGAGGACTGGAGCCATTAAGATGAGAATTTCTCCATGACATCTCGGGTTCATAGAGCTGTCTAGACCCTGTCCTGTTGACCCGTGGCCAGTTCAGTGTTTAGGACATCCGCAATGAATAGAAGAAACAAAACAGCAAGCTACACCAATACATCTTCCTTCCTTTATTGTGAACAGCAAAAATTACCCAACCTGGCGCCAGGTTTCAACCTGTGGCCTGCTTCAGGGGCACAGACACAGCAAGGTGTATGTGTTCTCAGGCTTCACCTAATAAAAGCAAAATCCTTACACAAATCCTTCTTAAAAAGTGCTTTGGATTTATTGCTGTAACCCGGGTCTCACTGCTGCTAGCTCAGCTCCAACCGCCGACCCGGGACACAGAGATAACCCACTCTCTTTCTCTCCGGTCACAGTGTCACAGGGGACCAGCCACATACCGCACTCCATTCCCAATTCGCCTGCAGTCAAGCTTGGGAGTGGATCACTGGTCCAGAATAGAGAACCAAGGTATTGGGAGCTTAAGAGAGACTTGCTAGTGGTACTCCCTTCTCAGTCCGGGAGCAAGCGTCCTTCTCTCACGCCAAGAGTTTTATTTAATGCAAAATAACTTTACTTGAACATCTGCAACCAGCAAGTAAGTTCTTCAGAACTCTTTATGCACATTGTCCACCCAAGACTATTTTGTGGTAATCTTAGCCACTCCGCTTTACTCTTTGAGTAGTTACAGGTTGTAGATATTTACACAGGCTCCTGTCCTTTTCCCATCCTGTCGTGTCAGCAATAAATCCAAGGCTGCTCCGTTTAGTCCCAATACAATCCAACTCTTTTCAGGCACAGCCCCCTTTAGGCTGTTCCAGTGATGCACCTTGCAGGGCTGTACCCCAGCCTTGATCAGGCTTCCTCTGCGCTGGTTCTTTCTTCCAGGGTGGATTCCCCTCATCCACCTGAAGCTCTGTCTCCTTTCTCAGTTGCCACTTAAGGGGCACCAACTACTCCTTTACTCAGGTAATTATAGAATAATGGAGATACCCATCGAATTTGGCTGCAAATGGCCATGCCTAAAGTTAGTCACGATTCCCAGGTGTAAGCGCTATTCTATCAACTACGCCTAACTTTAAGTGCGGTTTATAGAGTAGCACTTTTTTCGGCATTGATTTTTTTGGGGGGGTGAGGGTGGGCATCATATATAGAATTCACCCCTAAATGTTCAGTTTTGGAACAACAAGATTCAGGTGAGGACACACCAAATATGTTCCTGTGTCCTACCCTACGGGTCTTGAAGCTATAGCTTCTCCCCATTGTAAACTCTTTTGGGTAGAGGCTTGCTACACCTCAATAAAAATGACGTAAACCATCTTGAGATAAAATTGGAAAGGCAGTCCCAAAATGCAAAATAATGTTACTATTATTGTTGTTATTATTATGAATGAATTGTTTATTATAAGTCTTTGGAGTATTTCTTTACTCCCTATAGAGAAGAACCCTAGTACTCATAAAATATATTTGAGAACTGAAAGGGGTGGGGGTGGGGGATAACACTTGAAAGGTAAAAATAAATGCAGAAAAATCATATTGGTGGAAAGGCAACTAATGATATGACTCCAGAGCAGGAATAGAAAAAAAAATTGTTATTAATCCCTCCCTGTGTCCCGCCCTCGCGGAAACTGGAAGTTACATCAGACGAGGGCGGGACACAGGGAGGGAAGGCCAGAAGAGAGGCAATCTGTGACTGCTGCTTTGAATGCAGGGGGCCTGGAGCCGTGGAGGCAGGCAGGTGAGACTGGAGACTGCAGCGGCGGGGGTGGCAATGGTGGGGGGGCAGAGGTGGCCCGGCCTAGTCTCTCTGTGGCCCTGGCGCATAAATTCTAACATGCACAGCTAAAAAGGGTGCATGGCTATGGGCGTGGGGTGGGTGGGTTGTGGGCACCTAAAAAAAACTATGTGCACTATTATGCAATATACCTGATCTTGCGCCTAAGTTAGGCGCCGGTATTAGGCCTGGTTTTAGGTGGCCTAAATGCGTGTGCCTAAATTTTAGTTGCAAGAATGGCACATGCGCATATTCTTTTTTTTTTAATTTTTAGAAGTCTTTATTGTACTTATTTTGATACATAACAAAGTATAAACATCATGAAACATATCTAGATTATAACAGAAGTAGTAATACATAAGTAAACCATGACCTTAACTCGTATCAAGTCTAACTGAGATCCTCAGATAACTTCAACTTTTTTCAAGTTTATACAGAAACTACCCCCTCCCGGCCTAACCCCCCCCCCCCCCCCACCCCCACCCTACAGCCCCCCTCAATCCCTCCCTCCCCCCGTACCATGCTGTAAAAATCCTTCCTGTGGTTCGGTCCAGTGGCATTCCCCCCTACCCGAAATTCAGGAATGGCACCCATATTCTCTCCCACTTAGGCAAGACCTTAGATTTAACTGCTGTCAATCTCTCCATCTCACACACATATCGTAGCTTGGTGAGCCAGCGTACCAGTGATGGCACTAAAGGCGACTTCCAACTCTGAGCCAGATTTACTCTTGCTGCCTGTAGGGCTCCCCTTGTCAGAAGCCATTCATGTTCTCTGAGACCTTCTGGTCGCTGTCCCAGTATGAATATTAGTGGATGCCACCGTACAGGTCTACTAGGCACATGCGCATATTCTATAAACTACGCCTAACTTTAGGCGTAGTTTATGCAATATACCCGATCTGCACCTAAGTTAGGCGCAGGTATTAGGCCTGGTTTTAGGTGGCCTAAATGCGTGTGCCTAAATTTTAGTTGCAAGAATGGCACATGTGCATATTCTATAAACTACGCCTAACTTTAGGTGTAGTTTATAGACTTGAACTAAGCACATGGTTTTTCGGTGCTGAATTTTCAGATGCCATTTATAGAATTTGACCCATTGTCTAATGGCAACACCCAGTGGTCAGATTTGGGGTTCCTGTGAATGTCGCTGACTAGACAAAAGTGGGAGGAAACTCATGGTCCCTCTTAAAAAAATTATTCCAAATATTGTTTATTCAAATTCTTCAAGAAATATAAAAAAATATCAGAAATTATGTCCAAAAATATATCATGGAGCTCACAAAACAGATCCCAAATTCTGATGAATCTTCAAAGTGCCTGTTTAAGCCATAGTAAGGAACATGCCAAACTTCACTTCATAATGAATCTTTTCCAACGGCACCCGCTTCGCCTGCTTATTCGGCTTCATCAGGGTCAACCACATTACAGGCATCAAGTTTAGAAAACCTGTGCATGGCTCGGAGACCACTTCACATCTCCAAAATTTGCTGTGTGCACTTTTGGAAATCTTTGGAGAAACCCTATTTTATTTATATATTGTTTACTGGTTTTCTCTACATCCCAATTTTTGGTAAACCCTCTTAAAAAAAAACTAGCTATCATACTGTCCAGCTCATTTTCGAAAGAGATCGCCGACAATCTTCCGACACAAATTGGGAGATCGCCGGCAATCTCCTGATCCCGGCCAAATCGGTATTATCAAGCCGATTTTGGCCGGTCCCAACTGCTTTTTCATCGCGGCGCCGGCCAACCTTCAAGGGGGCGTGTTGGTAGGGTAGCGAGGGCGGGGTGGGGGCATGGTTATGAGATGGCCGGCTTCGCCTTATAATGGAAAAAAATGGCCGGCTCGAACGAGCATTTCGCCAGCTGGACTTGGTCCATTTATTTTTAGGACCAAGTCTCAAAAAAGTGCCCAAATTAACCAGATGTCCACCAGAGGGAAGCGGGGAACACCTCCCCTTACTCCCCCAGTGGTCACCAACCCCCTCCCAGCCAAAAAAAAATTTTTGTGCCAGCATGTATGCCAGCCTGAAATGTCATACCCAGCTCCCTGACAGCAGTATGCAGGTCCCTGGAGCAGTATTTAGTGGGTGCAGTCAGTGGTGTGCTGGTAAATTTTTAACAACAGGCTCTCTCCCCGGTCCACCTCGGCGCCCCCCCCCCCCCCCCGTCCACCTCGGCGCCCCCCGTCCACCTCTGTGCCCCCTTAAAAAACAATTGCAGAGCTGGCTATACCCGGGGGGGGGGGGGGGGGGGGCAGCGGCCAACACATTACTCTCTCCAGGAAAAAAAATTAAATGATCCCAGGTTCCAATCTAATTCATGTTTAATATGGGATAAAATGCCATAAATAAGTAAATAAACATAAACTTTTAACGTTCAGCACCTGATTCTCAAAGTGGACATATTCCAAACACTATAATGAAAATAAAATTATTTTTTTTCTACCTTTGTTGTCTGGTGACTTTGTTTCTCTGATCATGCTGGTCCAGTATCTGATTCTGCTGCTCTCTATCTGTTCCCTTGACTCCGTTTCCAGGGCTTCCTTTCCATTTATTTCTTTTCTTTCCTCCTTTCTTCTTCATTTCTGGTCCTCCGCATACTTGACTGTACAGTGGATCCAGCTTCTGCCTATTTTCTCCATCCATGTGCAGTTTCTCTCCTCACTTCCTTTTCCCTCATCTAATCTCCTTCCTCTATCTTCCCTCCATGTCCAGCATTTCTTCTCTCTCCCTTCCCTCCCCTCCATCCATGTCCAGAATTTCTCTTGCTCTCCCTGCCATCCATGTCCTGAAACTCTCCTCTCTCCCCTGCCCCTCTCTATCCATCCATACCCAGCAATTCTCTTCTCTCCCCTGCCCCCTCTGCCCAGCAATTCTCTCCTCTGCCCATTCATGCCCAGCAATTCTCTCCCCTGCTTCCCTCTGCCCATCCATGGCCAGCAAATCTCTCCCCTGCCTCCTTCTGCCCATCCATGGCCAGCAGTTCTCTCCCCTGCCCCCCTCTGCCCATCCATGGCCAGCAAATCTCTCCCCTGCCTCCCTCTGCCCATCCATGGCCAGCAATTCTTTCCCCTGCCCCCCTCTGCCCATCCATGCCCAGCAAATCTCTCCCCTGCCCCCCTCTGCCCATCCATGGCCAGCAAATCTCTCCCCTGCCCCCCTCTGCCCATCCATGGCCAGCAAATCTCTCCCCTGCCTCCTTCTGCCCATCCATGGCCAGCAGTTCTCTCCCCTGCCCCCCTCTGCCCATCCATGGCCAGCAAGTCTCTTCCCTGCCCCCCTCTACCCATCCATGCCCAGCAAATCTCTCCCCTGCCCCCCTCTGCCCATCCATGGCCAGCAAATCTCTCCCCTGCCCCCCTCTGCCCATCCATGCCCAGCAAATCTCTCCCCTGCCCCCCTCTGCCCATCCATGGCCAGCAAATCTCTCCCCTGCCTCCCTCTGCCCATCCATGGCCAGCAATTCTTTCCCCTGCCCCCCTCTGCCCATCCATGCCCAGCAAGTCTCTTCCCTGCCCCCCTCTGCCCATCCATGCCCAGCAAGTCTCTTCCCTGCCTCCCTCTGCCCATCCATGGCCAGCAATTCTTTCCCCTGCCCCCTCTGCCCATCCATGCCCAGCAAGTCTCTTCCCTGCCCCCCTCTACCCATCCAGCGATTATCCTCCCTCCCCTGCCGCTCCTTCGCTCCCACCCTCCCCTCCGTCTTTTTTGAATTACCTCCGTCGAAGCACCGCCATTTAAAGCCCTGCTGCGTGCTGGCTGGCCGTCTCCAGGCTTCCCCTGCTTGATTCGGATGATGTTCGTGCCTTAGTCCCGCCTTCGCGAAAAAGGAAATGACGTCAGAATGAAGGCGGGACTAAGGCACGAACATCACATCATCCGAATCAAGCAGGGGAAGCCTGGAGACGGCCAGCCAGCAGGCAGCAGGGCTTTAAATGGCGGCGCTTCGACGGAGGTAATTCAAAAAAGACGGAGGGGGGCGAAGGACATGGTTGTGCATGCTTCGGAGCGGCAGGGGAGGTAAGCATGGCCAGTGATGGCGCCCTCCTGCCATGCTTACCTCCCGCAATGGAGCCGGCTCGCCCCCAACAACAACCGGCTCGCAAGAGCTGTCAAAATTTAACAAGCAGCTCTTGCGAGCCAGTGCGAGCCGGCTCCAGCACACCACTGGGTGCAGTGCACTTCAGGCAGGTGGACCCAGGCCCATCCTCCCCTACCTGTTACACTTGTGGTGATAAATATTGAGCCCTCCAAACCCCCCCAAACCCACTGTACCCACATATAGGTGCCCCCCTTCACCCCTTAGGGCTATGGTAATGGTATAGAGTTGTGGATAGTGGGTTTTGGGGGGGATTTGGGGGGCTCAGCACCCAAGGTAAGGAAGCCATGCACCTGGCAGCTATTTTTTGTGGTTTTTTTTTAATTTCTAGAAGTGCCCCCTAGGGTGCCCGGTTGGTATCCTGGCATGTCAGGGGGACCAGTGCACTAGAAATGCTGGCTCCTCCCAAGACCAAATGCCTTGCATTTCGCCAGGTTTGAGATGGCCGGGCCCGGTTTCCATTATGGCTGGAAAACGAAGCCGGCCATCTCATGTAAACCCGGCGATCCTGCTCTAAACCCGGCGAGCGATTTGGCCGGCGCCAAGCAGATTTCGAAAATACGCTTGGCTCCGCCCCCTCGTGGAGCCGGCCCCTATGATGACCGGCCATCGATTTGGCCGGCGCCGTTCGATTATGCCCCTCTGTATCACTTCCCCCACCCTCCATCCCATCCATCAGTGCGGGGGCTGCAGATAAAAAGACCATTCCTAATGCAGAAAATTCCAACAGGAACCTCTGACAGATGAGGCTGCCTGCTGCAGCCTGACCTGGAGCTTAATACCACACAAGGGATCAGACGATAATAATGAGGAACCTTTCTAGCTGGGACTGAAGCAGAATCGTCTCTCCTGTTTCCATGCAGCCATGCTGGAGCGAACATTACCTTTCTAATTGAAAGTGAATTGTTAATCAGGGTTGAGAGCCTCAGATGTGCCTGCAAAGTGCAAAGAATTGAACAGAGTACAGTAAAACAGTGATTGCATTAAATTAGTTCCTGGTTTCATGAGACGCTTTAATTTGCCTAGTAGAAAAATGCAATTTATTTTAGGAGGTGTAAATGCAAGAGGCTGTGGAATAGTTCTGAAGTGTAATACACATTTGATGCTTAATATCAAGGAAAGACCAATTAGCAAAGTACACAATTGCTTCAGCCTTTCCATGGACTATGGCTGTGTGCTGGTGTGTACTGTTAAAATCGCTTCCAGGTGAAAGAACAGGTTATATTGTGGTCGAATTGAGGTAGGTGTATATCAAGCACCATGAGGAGGGAGGGATGAAGATTGTGAATTGTCCAGTACGATCATCGGTTGTGTTGTGTTGCTGGGTGTGGGGATTTACGTTGGATCGGTGGGGTAGGCCTTTTTGAAGAGAGTGGTTTTTAGTGATTTCCTGAAGTTTAGATGGTCATGGATTATTTTCACAGCTTTAGGGAGTCCATTTGAGCCTGCCATGAGTGGGAAAGCGCGGGGTACAAATGTAACCAAAAAAAAATCCCATAGTTGTGCGCTTAGGTAGGAGAAGCTGGATGCATAAATTGTTTTGTATTTCAGTCCTTCGCAATTTGGGTAATGTAGGTTTAGGTATGAACGTGATGATCCCATTCTGTTTCTGGTTGGTAGATCTATGAGGTCTGTCATGTATCCTGGGACTACGCCGTAGATGATTTTGTGGACCAAGGTGCAGATTTTGAAGATGATCCGTTCTTTGATTGGGAGCCAGTGTAGCTTTTCTCAGAGGGGTTTAGCGCTTTCGAAGCGTGTTTTACCCAATATCAGCCTGGCAGCTGTGTTTTGGACGGTCTGGAGTTTTTTTGCCAGTTGTTCTTTACATCCCGCATAGATTCCGTTGCACTAGTCTGTATGGCTGAGGACCATTGATTGTATTAGGTTTCGAAAAATTTCCCGTGGGAAGAAAGGTTTTATTCGTTTGAGTTTCCACATTGAGTAAAACATTTTCTTTTTTTACGGAGTTTACTTGGCTCTCATGGGTAAGGCTACGGTCGATTATGACGCCGAGTAATTTTAGGCTGTCTGAGGTAGGGAGGGTGTGTTCTGGGGTGTTCATGGATGTGGGTTTGTACTTGTTATGTTGAGATGAGAAGATGAGGCAGTGTGTTTTTTCAGTGTTCGGTTTCAATTGGAATGAATTTGCCCAGGAGTCCATGATGTTCAGACTGTCATTGATTTCGTTGGTTATTTCTGTTAAGTCATGACTGAAGGGAATATAGATTGTGTGTACTGACTGATCTTATATTTACTGGTACCAAGGCCTGGAGTACCTGTAAAGTATCAACGAGCTTACTATAATCTTCAAGGATATATAGCCATACTAATAACTGGACCTGTTATTATTACAGTTGTTCTAACTGTGCCATGCGTATTCAACCTGTCAACGATATCTTCATCGTCAATAAGAGCATAAGCCTTGCTATACTGGGACACAGGGGCGTAGCCAGACACCCAATTTTGGATGGGCCTGGGCCCAAGATGGGTGGGCAGAAAAACCCCACCCCATCCCACAGGTGATTTGGTCTTTCCTTCTCTCGCCTGCATGACATATGGTCTCTCAAGTATCCCCCCTCTCCTGCACACCTTTTAAATAGCAGATTTTCACCAGCAGTAAGCAGCAACTAATAGACAGTACTCATGTTGGCCCCACATCTTTCCCACTGATGCAGCTTCCTGTTTCTGCATAGGCGGGAATACGTCAGAGGGAAGGCTGTGGGGCCGGTGTAAGCAGTACGTATCAGTCGTTGCTTCCTGCAGGCGAAGATCTGCTATTTATAAGGTATGCAGGAGGGACAGTTGTTGGGAGTTTTCAGCTTGGGAATCTCTGCCGGCCACATCGTAGGTGTGCTGCTACTGGTGGGCCTGAGCTCAAAGTGGGTGGGCCTGGGCCCACCCAAGCCCACCCTTGGCTACACCACTGCTGGGACAGGCCAAAGTTCCATCAAGCCTAGTATCCTCTTTCCGACACTGGCCGATCGAAGTCACAAGTACCTGGCAAGATCCCAGAACAGTAAAACAGATTTTATGCTGTTTATCCTAGGAATAAGCAGTGGATTTGCCCATCTTAATGGCTTATGGAAATTATCCAAACTCTTTGGAACCCTGAGTGTGCTCTTATGCAGGTCATTCCCATGCGCTAAGGTCATTTGTTCCGTAGAGGTAAAATGGCCGTCTTTCCTATTTCCCTTATTAAAGGCCATGCACTAATTTTCCAATTAGCAAGTGGGCCGCTAGCATGTGAGCCCCTACTACCACCCACAATGCAGCTGTGCTAACCGATTAGCGCTCCGCCCCCAGACCCACCCCAGCGCTAAAAAATGGGTAACATGCGCCAATCCCAAAATTACAGTGGGTTAGCCCTTACCGCAGCTTACTAAAAGGACTCCTAAATGAAGTGCTGTCAAACCAGTGACGTAGCCACAGGTGGGCCTGGGTGGGCCGAGGCCCGCCCACTTAGGTCTCAGGCCCGCCCAACAGTAGCACACATTTAGCGGTAGCTGGTGGGGATCCCAAGCGCCGCCAGCTGAAGACTTCCCCCTGATGGTAACGAAACGCTACTCTCCGCGATACCGGCATCTGCGCATGCTCAGTTTTCAGCGCATGCCTGCTACAGACTGCCAAGGCGGAAAAAAGAAACGTTTTCCCAGAGGCTGAGATTTTTTGGGTGGGTGGGTGGAGGGGGCGACGCTTGGTGCCCACCCACTTCTTGCCTAGGCTCACCCAAAATCTGTTGTCTGGCTATGCCGCAGCCAAACCATTGTCCACCCTAGTAATATATTTGGATGGTCATGTGTAGTCAGACCTTCAGGAATAGTTTAGAGGCTGGAGAAGCGGGTTGTAAATCTGGGAAGCCACTACTACTACTACTACTACTATAAATCATTTCTATAGCGCTACCAGTCGTACGCAGCGCTTCACAATTGAACATGAAGAAAAGACAGTCCCTGCTCAAAAGAGCTTACAATGTAAATCAGGACAGACAGACAGGACCAATAAGGATAAGGGTAGAAGGACACATAGGAATGATTCTAAATGGAATGTTGCTACTATTGGAGATTCTATATGGAATGTTAATGTTGCTATTCCACTAGCAGCATTCCATGTAGAAGTCTGCCCTTGCAGATCAGCAACGCGGCCGCGCAGGCTTCTGTTTCTGCGAGTCTGACGTCCTGCACGTACGTGCAGGACGTCAGACTCGCAGAAACAGAAGCCTACGCGGCCGCGTTGCTGATCTGCAAGGGCAGGCTTCTACTACTACTACTACTACTACTATAAATCATTTCTATAGCGCTACCAGTCATACTCAGCGCTTCACAATTGAACATGAAGAAAAGACAGTCCCTGCTCAAAAGAGCTTACAATGTAAATCAGGACAGACAGACAGGACCAATAAGGATAAGGGTAGGACAGACAGAAGGACACATAGGGACAGGGACTATTGAAGAGAGGAAGACAAGATAAAGGTTACGAGCAGGTGACAAGTTAGGAATTAAAAGCAGCATCAAACAGGTAGGCCTTTAGCCCAGATTTGAAGGCGGCCAGGGATGGAGCTTGACGTAATGGCTCAGGAAGCCTATTCCAGGCATAAGGTGCGGTGAGGTAAAAGGAACGGAGTCTGGAGTTAGCGATGGAGGAGAAGGGTGCAGTCAGGAGAGATTTGCCTAGTGAACGGAGTTCCTGGGAAGGAGTGTAGGGAGAGATGAAGGTGGAGAGGTAGTGAGGGGCAGCAGAGTGAATGCACTTATAGGTTAATAAGAGGAGCTTGAACTGTATACGGAAACGGATAGGGAGCCAGTGAAGTGACTTCAGAAGAGGGCTGATATGGGCATAGTGACTTTGGTGAAATATTAATCGTGCAGCAGAGTTTTGAACAGATTGAAGAGGAGAGAGATGGCTGAGTGGAAGACCTGAGAGAAGCAAGTTGCAGTAGTCTAAGCGAGAGGTGATGAGAGTGTGGATGAGGAGGGTTCGGGTAGCGTGTTCAGAAAGGAGAGAAGCTAAGGTACAAATCCCGCTTCTCTCACTGAACCTCTTTTTAGCCTCCCTAGTGCATGCTGATCTCTCACGTTAACCCCCTCCGCATGCCTGGCAAAATTAAAACAAGCTTTAACTCCCTTCTGAAAGCAAAGGTGTAAACCTTTGCAATCTTATTTCTTAAACTGAGGTATCATTCTTTTTTTCTTAGCATTTAGTTATCGCCCTCTTGGCTAACAATCTAATCATTTTTGTGGATGCTCTGAGTATTTCTGAGGTCTTTAAAAAATGGTATCTTACACCAAATTTTTGCTTTAGGGGAAAAAAAATCCTTTGTTTAATGTTCAATTTAGTGAGTTATGACTCCTGATGTTTTTTCCCCAAAGCACACGCTATGAAAAAAGGTCTCTATTTAGTGACACACTCACTGAAATGAAAAGCATGTCTGGGGCAGTTTTGCCGGATAAAGATTTTGGGACAATGAGCCGAGTAGCCTGTAGTTTGCTTTATTTTTTTTGTGTATTTTGTAAATTTTATTTATTTATTTGTAGCATTTGTATCCCACATTTTCCCACCAATTTGCAGGCTCAATGTGGCTTACATTTGCCGTAATGGCGGATGCCATTTCCGGGTAACAGAATTACAAATGGTATTGCGTTAGGGTGCATACATACATGGTAACATACATGGATCATAACATACATGGTACAGATCATGGTATATATATATACCATGTGCATATATACATGGTACAGAAGAATGCATTTTGGTATTGCATGAAGGTTCCTGATTGCGTGTTCCCACTAATTACTCTGACCTCGTATCTTCCCAGACTGCTTTAAACAGTCTGGGTACTAACAAACTCCATAATCAGAAGGACTCACTGGGATACAAGGAGATATTTTATTAGTATCTCACCAAAGGCAGTACAGGTAATTAGGCATTCGTATCAGGAATATGGTGGAACAGCTTTCGTGACACACAGCAGGTGCAGTCAGCCCTCTCTCATCTGTCTTCTGCCCCCTGCCCTAGCTGACACCCTTCTTACATAGTGGAGGAGTGGCCTAGTGGTTAGGGTGGTGGACTTTGGTCCTGGGGAACTGAGGAACTGAGTTCGATTCCCACTTCAGGCACAGGCAGCTCCTTGTGACTCTGGGCAAGTCACTTAACCCTCCATTGCCCCATGTAAGCCGCATTGAGCCTGCCACGAGTGGGAAAGCGCAGGGTACAAATGTAACAAAAATAAAATAGATACTATTGGAGATTCTACATGGAATGTTGCTATTCCACTAGCAACATTCCATGTAGAAGCCTACGCGGCCACTTTGGTGATCTGCAAGGGCCGACTTCTACATGGAATGTTGCTAGTGGAATAGCAACACTCCATGTAGAATCTCAAATAGTAGCAACAGTGGAGGAGTGGCCTAGTGGTTAGGGTGGTGAACCCTGGTCCTGAGGAACTGAGTTCAATTCCCACTTCAGGCACAGGCAGCTCCTTGTGACTCTGGGCAAGTCACTTAACTCTCCATTGCCCCATGTAAGCCGCATTGAGCCTGCCATGAGTGAGAAAGTGCGGGGTACAAATGTAACAAAAAATATATATATATTTCTGGTACCATTCATTGCTATGGACACTTACTTTCTCACTGGTCATCTTTGCATGTTATCAGCCAGTACCTTCTAACTGTCAACAATCTTTGATTGCAATGATCTCGTATGCTCCCAAGTTCATATTATCAGTTGATAGCAATGATTCTTAGTGTTCCCTAGCTTCCCCCTTCGCCCTTCCTGGATGCTTCTGCGTGACCCGCTGTTAGCCAAAACATTTTTGCCCATGGCTCTCTTGCTAGTGCCAGTCTAGCTATTGTTTATAGAGCTGATTCCCCCTCAGTTGCTTACATTTGCTGCAGTGAAATGTATCTATGTCAGAGATGATCTTTCAGTTTTAGAGGCCTAGCTCTTAGCCTGAGCCCTCCTTGGCCCAGGGGCGTAGCCAGACAACAGATTTTGGGTGGGCCTAGGCAAGAAGTGGGTGGGCACCAAATGTTCTCCCCCCACCACCACCACCAAAAAAATACCTCATCTGGCAGGAAAATGCTTCTTTCCACCTTGGCAGTCTGCAGCAGGCATGAGCTGAAAACTGAGCATGCGCAGGTGCCAGTATCATGGAGAGTAGCGTTTTCATTACCATCAGGGGAAAAACTTCAGCTGGCAGAGCTTGGGATCCCCACCAGCTACCACTAAACATGTGCTACTGTTGGGTGGGCCTGAGCCCTAAGTGGGTGGGCCCTGGTCCACCCAGGCCCACCTGTGGCTACGCCACTGCCTTGGCCTGTATTTCACTGAGAGCAAGTGACAGCATATTTCTATAATTTGAGAAGATGGCATTAGAGCAGATGGGGTAGCTATATACTATATAGCGGTGGTTTCCAAACCTGGTCCTGGAGGCACCCCAGCCAATCAGGTTTTCAGGATATCCATTATGAATATTCATGAAAGAGATTTACATACACTGCCTCCACCTCAAGTAAATCTCTCTCATGAATATTCATTGTGGATATCCTGAAAACCTGACTGGTTAGGGTGCCTCTAGGACCAGGTTTGGGGACCACTGAGGAGCTTAGCCTACATCTCTCTATATAAAAAGCAACACCAACGTTCTATGAAGCCTCCAGCCGGAAGTGTGAAGGGGGCGAGATATCCGGTTTCCCTATGAGTGTCTGCCCCGCCCTCTCTGTAACACAGTCAGTGAAGGAAAACAGCAGAGCACGAAATCAAATCGCTGGCTCTGTAACAGTGAAGGACTCAGAGGGGGGAGGGGAGAGAGGCCAGAGGGCAGGGACACACACACTCCCACATGCACACAGAAGAAAACATTGCTAGCCCCCATTTCATTTGCATCAGAAACGGGGCTTTTTTACTAGTATACAATAAATGCAGATCTTTCCTCTGGAAGTGGAAAGACCAACACTCAGGCTTATTTTCGAAAGAGAAAGACGCCCATATTTCAACCCAAATCGGGAGATGGGCGCCTTTCTCTCATGGGCGCCCAAATCGGTATAATTGAAAGCCGATTTTGGGCGTCTCCAACTGCAGTCTGTCACAGGAACGAATAAAGTTGAAGGGGGCGTGTTGGAGGCGTGGTGAAGGTGGGACTGGGGCGTGTTTATCGGCCAAGGAGAGATGGGCATGCTCGGCCGATAATGGAAAAAAGAAGGGTGCCAGAAGACTGAATTTGGGTCACTTTTTCTGGACCCTTTTTTTTTTCACGAACAGTGGACTTCAGGCAGGTGGACCCAGGCTCATCCCCCCTACCTGTTACACTTGTGCTGGTAAATGGGAGCGCTCCAAACCGCCCCCAAAACCCACTGTACCCACATCTAGGTGCTCCCCTTCAGTACTATGGTAATGGTGTAGAGTTGTGGGCAGTGGGGGGGGGGGGGGATTTGGGGGGCTCAGCACCCAAGGTAAGGGAGCTATGGACTTGGGAGGTATTTTAATTTTTTTTTTTACTTTTTACAAGTGCCCAGTTGGTGTCCTGGCTTGTGAGGGGGACCAGTGCACTACGAATCCTGGCCCCTCCCATGACCAAATGCCTTAGATTTCTTCGTTTTTGAGCTGGGCGCCTTCGGTTTCTGTTATCACTGAAAACAGATACCGTCCAGCTCAAATCCACCCAAATGCGATGCATTTGCCGGGCACAAACCGTATTATCGAAACAAAAGATGGACGCCCATCTTTTTCGAAAATACGGTCTGGCCCGCCCCTTCGCGGACCCGTCCATGGAGATAGACGCCCATGGAGATGGGCGTTTACATTTGATTATGCCCCTCACTGTCCCACGAAAAGGAACAGGAGAAGAATGGGAACGGAATCAGTCTGTTCCGGAGTCTGCACAAATACAGGGAGAGACATGTATAAACATCTAGAGTACAACTCAAGGGGCCATTTTACTAAGCCGTGCAGGCGTGTCCGCGCATCCTAGGGCATCAGTTTTGAACTGCCGCCCGGCTACCGCGTGGCCCGGGCAGTAATTTTACTTTTTTACGCGCGTCCACTAAGTGCGCCAGACGTTTTACGGCATGTGGCAGTAATCAGCATTGTACGCGTGTAGACCCTTACCACTCGGTTAACGTGTGAGGCTTTACCGCTAAGTGAATGGGTGGCGGTTAAGTCTCAGGCCCAAAATGGACACACGCCAATTTTATTTTGCTGCATGTCCATTTTCAGCCCTCCCCCCCAAAGACCTTTTTTGCCGGTGCACTGAAAAATGGACCTGCGCAAGTCCAATATACTCATCTACACCAGTGCAGGCCATTTTTCGGTGCACCTATAAAATAGTGGAGTGGAACGGGTAGACGCCAATCATTTGTTTACTCTTTCCAAAAATACTAGGACTAGGGGGCATGCGATGAAGCTACATAGTAGTAAATTTAATACAAATCATAGAAAAGTTTTCTTCACTTAATGTGTAATTAAACTCTGGAATTCGTTGCCAGAGAATGTGGGAAAGGCAGTTAGCTTAGCGAGGTTTAAAAAAGGTCTGGACGGCTTCCTAAAAGAAAAGTCCATAGACCATTATTAAATTGACTTGGGGAAAATCCACTGCTTATTTCTGGGATAGGCAGCATAAAATGTATTGAACTTTTTTGGGATCTTGCCAGGTATTTGTGACCTGGATTGGCCACTGTTGGAAACAGGATGCTGGGCTTGATGGACCTTTGGTCTGTCCCAGTATGGCAACACTTATGTACTTATGACCCCGAAAACATTAACAAAAGTAGCACTTTTAGTACTGAAACACGATACCATGTTGAATCATCTTTTAATAAATGTTATATCTACATTGAACGTCCTCGGTCTGTTTCTTGAAGAGCCTGATTTTTCCTCTGCACCATTAGGATTCAAACGAGGAAATGTATGTTTTGGGTGGTTTGCAATGAAAACATGTTTATGAAGTTTTTCCGCAGACAAGTGAAAATGCTTTGCAGATGTCAACTTTGTCAATAACATTCTCATTCTGCCAGTCAGCTGATTGTAATGAAAAAAAATCACTTCAGCTGCAAGATTATTTCCCGAACATGATTTTCTAAAAAAACAAACAAACAACCAACCAACCAACCAAACAAGCCCTAAAATCAGCAAACATATGAAGGGTTCATAGGAAACTTCAGACCACCCAGAGCACAGCAACGAGACTGATTTTTGGCAAATGTAAATTCGAATCAGCCAAACCCCTTCGTGAAAAACTGCACTGGCTCCCCATTAAGGAACGCTTTGCCTTTAAGGTCTGCACCTTTTTGAACAGGTTGGTTTTTAGTAATTTTCGGAAGTTGGTTAGGTCGTGCATTGTTTTTATGGCGTTTGGTAGTGCATTCCATAATTGCGTGCTTATGTTTGAGAAGCTGGATGAATATGTTGATTTATATTTTAGTCCTATGCAGCTAGGGTGGTGGAGGCTCAGGAATGTTCGTGCTGACCTTTTTGTGTTCCTGGTTCTAAATAATTAGATACATTCTAAATAATTCTAAATAATTAGAATTTATGTGCATAACTCACTAAGCATATTCTGTAATGAGCTGCGCCTAAATTCTAATGCATGCAGTTCAAAAGGGATGTGGTTATGGGCAGGGAAATGGGCGTCTTGTGAACATTCCAATATTTACACATGTAGTTACAGAATATGGCCCAGTGCGTGTAAATCTATGCGCAGGGATTTATGCCACGTTTTTTGTAAATAGAGGTCCATAGTTGTATGCACTGGGATATCAACTAAGCACATTCTACCGTGTTTCCCCGAAAATAAGACAGTGTCTTATATTAATTTTTGCTCCCAAAGATGCACTAGGTCTTATTTTCAGGGGATGTCTTATTTTCGGCGAAACACGGTACAAGCCATACCCAAATGCACCACACTAGAGGACCAAACGATTACACATACAAAAAAAAAATCCCAACGATGGCCCCTGATAGAGGAAGAACGAGGAAAAGAATGCGTTGCTTTGTGTTATAGACGTCCGGCTCTCACAAGGACACAAAAAAACAAACAACCTCCCCTAATAAACCACAACACAGTACCATATCGCCATCACTACCTCCACACTAATGGGAACTGGGCTGGGTGGCTAGTTGCCAAATAGTGAGCTTCTGGTGGGAGAGAGTGGGCACCCATCGGGGCCAAACAAAAACTTTGCTAGGTCTTACTTTTGGGGGAGGCCTTATATTTAGCAATTCAGCAAAACCTCTACTAGGTCTTATTTTCGGGGAAACAGGGTATATACTACACCTAAATCTAGGTGTCATTTATAGAATACGCTTAGCCAGAAATGTTTGCCACCTGGGCGCCTTACGTAGAATCTGACCCTTAGGGCCTCCCAGGGGCGTAGCTAGGTGGGACCACGGGGGGCATGGGCCCCCACAGATTTAGCCCTGGCCCCCCTGCTTTCACCCCCTCCCCCCACCGATGACCCTCCCCCGCTACATTCGACCCTCCCCCCCTCCCGCTGCCGTCAAGGGATTCTAGAAGGAAGAAGATACTGGCAGGTGGCAGTGAGAGAAAGGGTTAATGCTGGGGGAAGGAGAAAGAAGTAAAGGACAGACAGTGCGTCAGGGATGAAAAAAGAGCAAATAAAACTACATTTCTGTTGATTAAAACTAAAGAAACTCAGGAAATTAAATCTAATTTGATCATTGATGGAGCAAGTTTCACTATAAAGATCCTGGGTATTAATTTAGATAGTAATTTGACCTTGGAGTCCCAGATAATTTCTATTGTCAAGAACGCTTTTCATATTATGAGAAAGCTAAGGGCTGTTTGTACATTTTGATCGGTTCATCAGTTCAGACTAGTTTTAGTCACTAATTCTTACTTGCCTGGACTATTGTAGCATCATTTATTTAGGTTTACCAAAATCCTTATTGAAAAAATTACATACGGTTCAGAATGTAGCAGTTTGCTTGATCTATTCTCTTAGAAAATCAGATAGAATTACAATCTATTATGGTTATCAATAGAAATCAAACAAAATAAAACATGGATAAGATGATACCTTTTTTATTGGACATAACTTAATACATTTCTTGATTAGCTTTCGAAGGTTGCCCTTCTTCGTCAGTTCGGAAATAAGCAAATGTGCTAGCTGACAGTGTATATAAGTGAAAACATTCAAGCATTACTATGACAGTAAAATAGATACCATTGGAGATTCTACATGGAATGTTGCTACTACTGGAGATTCTGGATGGAATGTTGCTACTATTGGAGATTCTGTTGCTACTATTGGAGATTCTACATGGAATGTTGCTATTCCACTAGCAACATTCCATGTAGAAGGCTGCGCAGGCTTCTGTTTCTGTGAGTCTGACGTCCTGCACGTACGTGCAGGACGTCAGACTCACAGGAGCAGAAGCCTGCGCGGCCACATTGGTGATCTACAAGGGCCGACTTCTACATGGAATGTTGCTAGTGGAATAGCAACATTCCATGTAGAATCTATAGAAATCAAACCAAATAAAACGTGGAAAAGAAAATAAGATGATACCTTTTTTATTGGACATAACTTAATACATTTCTTGATTAGCTTTCGAAGGTTGCCCTTCTTCGTCAGATCGGAAATAAGCAAATGTGCTGGCTGACAGTGTATATAAGTGAAAACATTCAAGCATTACTATGACAGTAAAATAGATACCATTGGAGATTCTACATGGAATGTTGCTACTATTGGAGATTCTACATGGAATGTTGCTATTCCACTAGCAACATTCCATGTAGAAGGCTGCGCAGGCTTCTGTTTCTGTGAGTCTGACGTCCTGCACGTACGTGCAGGACGTCAGACTCACAGAAGCAGAAGCCTGCGCGGCCACATTGGTGATCTACAAGGGCCGACTTCTACATGGAATGTTGCTAGTGGAATAGCAACATTCCATGTAGAATCTATAGAAATCAAACAAAATAAAACATGGAAAAGAAAATAAGATGATACCTTTTTTATTGGACATAACTTAATACATTTCTTGATTAGCTTTCGAAGGTTGCCCTTCTTCCTCAGATCGGAAATAAGCAAATGTGCTAGCTGACAGTGTATATAAGTGAAAACATTCAAGCATTACTATGACAGTAAAATAGATACCATTGGAGATTCTACATGGAATGTTGCTACTATTGGAGATTCTACATGGAATGTTGCTATTCCACTAGCAACATTCCATGTAGAAGGCTGGGCAGGCTTCTGTTGCTGTGAGTCTGACGTCCTGCACGTATGTGCAGGACGTCTGACTCACAGAAGCAGAAGCCTGCGCGGCCACATTGGTGATCTAGAAGGGCCGACTTCTACATGGAATGTTGCTAGTGGAATAGCAACATTCCATGTAGAATCTATAGAAATCAAACAAAATAAAACATGGAAAAGAAAATAAGATGATACCTTTTTTATTGGACATAACTTAATACATTTCTTGATTAGCTTTCGAAGGTTGCCCTTCTTCCTCAGATCGGAAATAAGCAAATGTGCTAGCTGACAGTGTATATAAGTGAAAACATTCAAGCATTACTATGACAGTAAAATAGATACCATTGGAGATTCTACATGGAATGTTGCTACTATTGGAGATTCTACATGGAATGTTGCTATTCCACTAGCAACATTCCATGTAGAAGGCTGCGCAGGCTTCTGTTTCTGTGAGTCTGACGTCCTGCACGTACGTGCAGGACGTCAGACTCACAGAAGCAGACGCCTGCGTGGCCACATTGGTGATCTGCAAGGGCCGACTTCTACATGGAATGTTGCTAGTGGAATAGCAACATTCCATGTAGAATCTATAGAAATCAAACAAAATAAAACATGGAAAAGAAAATAAGATGATACCTTTTTTATTGGACATAACTTAATACATTTCTTGATTAGCTTTCGAAGGTTGCCCTTCTTCCTCAGATCGGAAATAAGCATATGTGCTAGCTGACAGTGTATATAAGTGAAAATATTCAAGCATTACTATGACAGTCTGACAGGGTGGGAGGATGGGGGTGGGTAGGAGGTATGCATAAACCATAAAGCTGTATGTCTCTGTTGATCACCCCACCCCTCACCTATCCACACCCATCCTGTTAGAATATCAATGATATGCTTTGATGTCCCCATGCATACCTCCTACCCACCCCCATCCTCCCACCCTGTCAGACTGTCATAGTAATGCTTGAATGTTTTCACTTATATACACTGTCAGCTAGCACATTTGCTTATTTCCGATCTGACGAAGAAGGGCAACCTTCGAAAGCTAACCAAGAAATGTATTAAGTTATGTCCAATAAAAAAGGTATCATCTTATCCATGTTTTATTTTGTTTGATTTCTATTGATAACCTTAAGAGTGGACTAACACGGCTACCACACTCCTCTAATCTATTATGGCAAATTGCATTGGCTCCCGGTTGAGGCCTGGATATCCTTTAAATTAGGATTATGTTATGGAAAATTGCTCATAGATTAGCTCCACAATATTTAAGTTCTATTGTACATTATGCATTAGGAAGAAAACTATATAATACTCGAAATTTTCTTCTGTTGGATTTTCCGAACCCTAAAGACATCATTGGGGGAAAAAAAAACGTTTCCTATGTTTGTTCACGTATCAGGCTGCTAAGTTTTGGAAATTTTTGCCTATAAAATGACGGTCTATATTATCTTATGATACATTTAAGAAGGGCTCAAAGACGTTACTGTTTTCTCAATACATGGAAAGGAAATAGTCTGTTGACTCCTTTTTATATTCTTTCAAAATATTACATCCTAGACACTTTGGGTCCCTTTTACTAAGGCGCACCTAGAAGTGGCCTGCGCTGGTGTAGGCGCATGTTTTCAAAGCACGCTGGTCCATTTCCTCAGTGCACCTGGAGAAAAGGCATTTTTTTCTGCTGGAAAACAGACCAAATTAAAACCAGCACACGTCCGTTATTGGCCTGAGACCTTACCACCCAGGGGCGTAGCTACATGGGGCCACGGGGGACTGGGCCCCCCTGCCGACAACCTCTTGACCCCCCTCCCACCGCCAACCCTCCCCCGCCATCACCGTGGGCTACCTTTGCTGGCGAGGGACCCCTATCCATGCCAGCCGAGGTCCTCTTCAAATCCTTGCTCAAAGCCCACCTCTTCAATGTTGCTTTCGGCACCTAACCTTTATACCTTTCAGGAAATCTAGACTGCCCCTATTTGACTGACTGTACATTTGTCCTTTAGATTGTAAGCTCCTTTGAGCAGGGACTGTCCTTCTATGTTAAATTGTACAGCGCTGCGTAACCCTAGTAGCGCTTTAGAAATGTCAAGTAGTAGTAGTCAAGTAGTAAATAAGATAGCAGATGTAAATTCTCAAAGTGGACATATTCCAAACACTCTTGCTTCCCGCGCAAGGCTTTGTTCTGTTTCTGTGAGTCTGACGTCCGTTGCTGGCTGATCCACAAGGCGTCATTCTGTTTCTGTGAGTCTGACATCCTGCATGTACAACGTGTGGGACGTCAGAAACAAAACAAAGCCTTGCGCGGAAGCAAGAGGACCTCGGTTGGTGGGGATTGTGGTCCCTCGCCAGCAAAGGTAAGCGATGACAACGGCAGCGGCAGGGGGGGTCGGCGGCAGCAGGGGGGATAAAATGTGCCCCCTCACCTGGGCTCTGGACCCCCCTCCCGCCGAAGTCTGGCGACACCCCTGTTACCACCACCCATTGACTTACGTCCTAACCAAGCGATAAGCATTCAACACGCTTAAACTGACAGTTACCACCGGGTAAGTACCATGTGGTAGAAAATAGAAAATATTTTATACTGCGTGTTTTGGGTGCACGCCAAAAATGGAATTACTGCCCGGGGCATGCGATAGCCGGCCAGTAGTGGCAATGTGACGCACATTGGACGCATGTAGGCACCTACGTGCCTTAATAAAAGGGCCCCTTTCAGGGGCATTTTCGAAAGAGAAGGGAGCCCATCTTCCGACACAAATCGGGAGATGGGCGTCCTTCTCTCAGGGTTGCCCAAATCGGCATAATCAAAAGCCGATTTTGGGCGCCATCAACTGCAGTCCATCGTGGGGATGACAAAGTTCACGGGGGCGTGTCAGACGCATACTGAAGGCAGGACTGGGGCATGCTTTAGAGATGGACGTCCTCGGCCGATAATGGAAAAAGGAAGGGCATCCCTGATGAGCATTTGGTCGACTTTACTTGGTCCATTTCTTTTCATGACCAAACCTCAAAAAGGTGCCCAAACTGACCAGATGACCACCGGAGGGAATCGGGGATGACCTCCCCTTACTCCCCCAGTGGTCACTAACCCCCTCCCACCCTAAAATAATTTTTTTTTTTTTTTTTTTTGCCAGCCTCTATGCCTGCCTCAAATGTCATACCCAGCTCCATGACAGCAGTATGGAGGTCCCTGGAGCAGTTTTAGTGGGTGCAGTGCACTTCAGGCAGGTGGACCCAGGCCCATCACCCCTGTTATATTTGTGCTGGTAAATGTGAGCCCTTCAAAACGCACCCGAAACCCACTGTACCCACATGTAGGTGCCCCCCTTCATCCCTTAAGGCTATGGCAATGGTGTAGGGAGTGGGGTTTGGGGGGCTCAGCACCGAAGGGAGCTATGCACCTGGGAGCAATTTGTGAAGTCCACTGTAGTGCCTCCTAGGGTGCCCGGTTGGTGTCCTGGCATGTGAGGGGGACCAGTGCACTACGAATGCTGGCTCCTCCCATGACCAAATGCCTTGGCTTTGGTCGTTTTTGAGATGGGCGTCCTCAGTTTCCATTATCGCCGAAAACCGGGGACGACCATCTCTAAGGTCCACCATCTCAACATTTAGGTCGACCATCTCTAAGGTCGACCTAAATGTTGAGATCTGGGCGTCCCCAACTGTATTATCGAAACGAAAGATGGATGCCCAACTTGTTTCGATAATACGGGTTTCCCCGCCCCTTCGCTGGGACGTCCTTAGAGATGGGCGCCCTTAGAGATGGTCGTCCCCGTTCGAATAGGCCCCTCCACGTGTTCTAGTGTCTTTCTGTGACCCGCTTTGAACTATGCAAACGGAATTAGCGGAATATAAGAAAAATAACTGTAACTGTGAGGTGGAGACAGAGGAGCAGAGGGATAGATGCTGGGGCAAATGGAAAAGGCAGGGTAAATAAATATGAACTCAAGACCCATCTTTTCGCTGTGACTTTTAATCTTTTAGCTCTGATGAACTTTTCAGCAATCACACTTTTTATTTATAAAGTTTAAGTTGCCTCTGCTTTCCTCTGTTTGCTTTCTAAAGTTAGTTTTGGGTATGGCTGTTTTCTGGTGTACCTGGGATCTGTCCTGTCATTCAATGACGTTTTCTTTTCTTTTTATATATTTGTCAAATTTCGTAACTCGCTTAGATATGGGATTTCCCAGGATTTGGCAATTCATCAGATCATTAATAAATATCATCATATTGGAGGAGGAGGTAGGTGGGCAAATGCTGGGGAAGAAGGTGTGGGGGGGGGGGAAGAGAGTGGATGTTAGAGATGAGGGAGAGGCAGAGCAATGGATGTTGGGGAAAAGGGATAAAGAGGCAGAGGGCTATGAAGAGGGTGCGATCAAAGGAAAGGGCCAAGTCTTTGAGGGGCCCTTTTACCTGGGGCGTAGATACATGGGGCCACGGGGGCATGGGCCCCCACAGATTACGCCCTGGCCCCCTCTACATTTGACCCCCCCCCCCCACCGCCTTGTTTGCTGGTGGGGGTCCCCAAACCCCGCCAGCCGAAGAGTCTTCTTCAGTGCCGGTCGGCTCTGGCGCCTTCGTTGTGTGATCATCTGTTTCTGAAGCCTTATGTCCTGCAATGTGCCTGTAGCCCCATGCAGGACGTAAGGCATCAGAAACAAATGATCACACAACAAAGGCGGTGGAGTCGACCAGCGCTGAAGAAGACCCTTCAGCTGGCGGGGATTGAGGACCCCTGCCAGCAAACAAGGTACCTGATGTGGCGGCAGGGTGGGGGCAAGTGGGCGGCAGTGGGGGGGTTGCGGTGGCGGGGGGAGGTCCAAAGTGGTGGGGGGGGGGTCGGTGGCGGGGGAGGCGGCTAAACAGTGCCCCCCCCCACACCTCGGGCTCTGGCCTCCCCTCCTGCCGAGGTATAGCTACGCCCCTGCCTTTTACTAAGCTGTGAAAGCGTCTACGCATGCCCTATGTGTGCCAAAATGGAATTACCGCATGGCTACCACATGGCCCTTGCGGTAATTTTATTTTTGTTGCGTCTGCTACGTGCGCCCCCAAAATATTTTTTTATTTTCTGGGCGCGCATCCGCTACACGCACCAAGTGGCATTTGACGCACGTAGGTCATTACCGCCCAGTCACCACGTGAGACTTTACCACTAGGTCAATGGCTGGCGGTAAAGTCTCTGACCCAAAATGGACGCACGGCAATTTTGATTTTGCCACACGTCCATCTTCGGCAAAAATTTTTTAAAAAGGCCTTTTTTTTTAACAGGCATGCTGAAAAATGGATTGGTGCACGCTCAAAACTTGCACCTACACTACCACAAGCCATTTTTCAGCGCACCTTCGTAAAAGGACCCCTGAAGGAGGCAAGAGAAGGTGGACATGGGGAAGTAAAAGTGGGAATGGGAGCCTGTATAAAGGGATAAGACATAAGAGATTGGAGGTGGAGAGGAGATGAGTGACGGGGAAGGAACGGGGTTGGTGAGGGGATGAGGCTGAGTAGGCAATGAGTAGAGAGAGTGGAAATTAACTAGAAGGTAAGTAATGTCTTTAATTACATTTTTGGGGCGGGGGGGGGGGGGGGGGTTGAGGAGGTTAGTGACCACTGAGGGAGTTACAGGGAGATCATTCCTGATTCCCTCCAGTGGTCATCTGGTGATTTAGGGCACTTTTGTGTGGTTTATTCAGTAATAAAAGAGGTCTAGACCAAAACAACCAACTTGTAGCCCTGGATGTTTTTGTTTTTTACTAAAAATGAGCTGAAATAATCAAAACTAACTTAATCACCATAAATATATTTGTTTACATCAGTGCCGTAGTGAGGGCAGCTGACACCCGGGGCGGGTTGCTGCTGCGCCCCCCGCCCCCCCCCCCCCGGGTGCAGCACAGCGCACCCTCCCCCCTCCGGAGGGCACCCCCCCTGGAGCGTGTACTTACGAGGCAAAGCGACGATGGAAAGCGGCGAGGGATGGGCGGGAGGGCCGAACCGCCCCGAGTGCATGTCGCTGGGAGCTGGGTCAGCTCCGCTGGTTCCCTGCTCTCTCTGCCCCAGAACAGGAAGTAACCTGTTCTGGGGCAGAGGGAGCAGGGAACCAGCGGACCGCCCCACCGCCCCCCCCCCCCTTCCTATGCCACTGGTTTACATGTGATACCAAGTTAGTAAAGTGGAGAAAAAGACCTCAGTAGTCACTGCATGGCAGCAGAACAAATAATGTACTCGGTGCCCGCATTTCTATGACTCCGTTCTGACTCCACTGTGCCTGCATTTCTATGACTCCATTCTATGACTCCACTGTGCCTGCATTTCTATGACTCCATTCTATGACTCCACTTCCCCCATGACAGCTGGTGTCATGGGGGAAGTGGACGCCATTTTGTAAGGCAATTGTGACTCGCCATAAGTTACTTGGCCCCCTGAGGAAGCTCAATCATAGAGTGAAACGGTGAGCCCCGTTGGCATAGGCGGTCGGTGGCTCAACTGTTTGGGGAGGCTAAAGGGGGCGGGGTTAGGGGTGGGGCCAGGGGTGGAGCTTAAATCCACAATTGTCTGATAACACAGAAAAAATAAATAAAAATAAAAGCCACAATTAATACCTTTTATTAAATTTAGATATTAGATATGTATCATATGTCAAAGAATAAAGTGGTTGCTCAAAGCACATACTAACCACAATCGCTCAACTGCAAAACACTATGCACAACTTTTGTGCAAAAACACACTCAGAACCTTACTGTACCATAAATATTACACTGGGCAGAACCTAATACACCAATATACCACCCATACGGAAAATGCAGACCGTCAACAATATTGAAACAAGGGATCATAATATCACAATTCTCATGTAGAGCCACAAAACACCCTAATTCATGTTTAATGTGGGATAAAATGCCATAAATAAGTAAATAAATATAAACTTTTAATGTTGAGCACCTGATTCTCAAAGTGGACATATTCCAAACACTATAATGAAAATAAAATGATATTTTCTACCTTTGTTGTCTGGTGACTTTTTCTGATCATGTTGGCCCAGTATCCGATTCTGCTGCTATCTGTCCTCAGTGCAGGTCAGGAAGTCATCCTCGTTAAATATCTCCCTGGCAACCCAGGACACCTCCAGCCAACCCCCCCTGCTTTGCCAGCAGTAAGGTAAACAAATTAAAGGGCTTTCACTGCAGCTCCTGCTGAGAGGATGGTGGTAAATCAACAATTTAAACCCCTCAGGGGAGGCTTAGCCTCTCCAAGCCTCTTATACCGGGCGCCTATGCCCATTGGGCAAATTTAAAGCTAAGTAACATTATTTAGACCACTCAATTTCTATGTAATATTGAAAATCAGTCACAACCTACTTATATTCATTCACAGTGGAGTTTTTTGACCAATGATAAGAACGGAGTCATAGAAATGCGGGCACTGAGTACATTATTTGTTCTGCTGCCACACGGTGACTACGGAGGTCTTTTTCTCCACTTTACTAACTTGGTATCACATGTAAACGAATACATTTATGGTGATTAAGTTAGTTTTGATTATTTCAGCTCATTTTTAGTATTATACTTACCTTCGCTGAAGCATTGTCTTGTGGGATCTATTTTTGTTTTACTCCATTATGGCAGAAAAAAAGTCCAGTTGTTAGGAACACCGAGATCCCATCCTTAACACCCCCCCCCCCTTATGATTTGAACACACTTCTGATGGACTTCATAGAAAAATGTCTGAAAATTGGTTTTGAAAAATACCAATTTGGATGTTTTTGTGAAAAAACTGTCCAAATGCAGATTTATGCCACTTTTTGGACGTTTTTCTCTTTTGAAAATGAACCCCCAAAGTTATTTCCAGTGGAAGATGAATGTGTTCCCAAGATGATACTACAGTTTTAATATTTATATATTTTTGTGTGCTGAATTAGCTTCATTATTGGGGACTGTGGAGTGGATTACAGAACTGGGAGTGACGGGTTTATACTGAGATTCTGTCCCATCCTCTATAGCAGCATAGCCGCCGAGAGGGGAGGCAGGGGGGACAAACTTCCCCGGGCCTCCAAGGGGGGGCCCAGTGCCACAGTCCCACCCGCCCTCCGTCGTTGACTGTCTGCCCCCTGCATTGACAATGCAGTCTCACCTCTGTGAAAACAGTGCTGCAGGCAGCAGAACGCCTCCCTTTGGCCCTTCCCTCCCTGTGACCCGCCCTCGTCTGACGTAACTTCCGCGAGGGCGGGACACAAGGAGGGAAGGAGGGCCGAAGGGCGGCGCTCTGCTGCCTGCAGCGCTGCTTTCATAGAGGTGAGACTACGATTTCAATGCAGAGGGCCCGGCCTGGTGGCAGACGGAGGGGGGGAGTGGCGGTGGTGACAACCTCGGGGGGGGGGGGGTGGAGGGGGAGCAGTGGCTGCGGCAATCTCGGGGAAGTGGAGTGGTGGCGACCTCTGAGGGGGGTGGAGGGGGGAGCGGCGGTGGCAACCTCAGGGGGCGGGACGGCGAGGGCGGCAGGCGCAGTCTCTCGGCAGCCCTGTATAGCAGTGCTTCTCAGCCCAGTCCTCGAGGTGCACGTATACCTAGTCAGATTTTCAGTATATCCTCAATGAATATGCATGAGATAGAATTTGCATGTACTGCCCCCTTGTTATGCAAATCAGTCTCATGCATATGCATTGCAATTATCCTGAGAACCATTGCTGTACAGTCTCTGGACTTCATTCCCCTATGGAAGAATTCATTGAACGGTGCTATTACATAATACATTTTCTCAGGGGCAAAGCCAGACCTCGACGGGAGAGGGGGGGGCCAGATCCCAAAGTGGAGGAGCACATTTTGGCCCACTTTGCCACCACCGAAGTGTCGCACATGCTCAGTTTCACTAAAACGAGTGTCCACAGCACGACTGAGAAGACCAGGGTAGGCAGTGAGGTGAGACCTGCACGGGACAAACGCTTCCCCTACCGCCAAACTGGGGGTCCCGGAACCAATTTGGGGGGCCCAGGCCCCCGTAGCTATGCCACTGCATGTTCTCTGTGTGACTGAAACTGAATAAAGAGGTTTCTAAGGTCTTTGGGATTTATAGTATCGTTTATAGATAATTAGGCGAGAGAGGGAAGGATGTGATGTGATGTGCAGAAATGTCACTTTGACTTGCCTTCCCCAATACCTGGATTGTCTACCCTGTGCCCCCCCCCCCCCCCCCAAGTCCTTTTGTCTAGTGATGCCACTGGGGTAATTGTAAATCTTTTTTTTTTTTTTAATTCTTTCAAAAAGTACAAAGACTAGGGGACACTCAAGGAAGTTACATTGTACTATGTTTAAAATGAACGGGAGGAAATATTTTTTCACTCAATGAATAGTTAAGCTGTGGAATTCATTGCCAGAGGATGTGATATCAGCAGTTAGTGTATCTGGGTTTAAAAAAAAAAGGTTTGGACAAGTTCCTAGAGGAACTTGCTGAGATAGACATGGGGAAGCCACTGCATGCCCCAGGATTGGTAGCATGGAATGTTGCTACTGTTTGAGATTCTGAATGGAATGTTGCTACTCTTTGGGGTTCTATATGGAATGTTGCTGCCCGGTACTTGTGACCTGGATTGGCCACTGTTGGAAGCAGGGTACTGGGCTAGATGGACTATTGGTCTGACCCAGTATGGTTGTTCTAAGATATACCTTAAAAATCTATATATATAAAACTCACCCTCAACGTTCTGAAGACAGTGACGTCAGTGAAGCCAAGCCCTGACTTCCTTCAAAAAGGTTCGAAGGTTCGTGGTGGTGAAGCCACCAAAATCGCTCCGGGCCCCGCCCTCGAGGGCGGAGCAATGGCAGAACAACCAAGGGGTTGGCAGGGAGGGAGACAGGGAGGCGGGGGGGGGGGGGGTGGGAAATCGCTACGGGCCCCGTCCTCGCGTCAAACATCATGACGTTGAGGGCGGAGCAATGCCACAACAATGAACCGGTTGGGGGGGGGGGGGTGTTGCCGACGATAACCTTGCTAGCGCCCGTTTCATTTGCTCAGAAACGGGCCTCTTTTACTAGTATAAACATAAGTGGATGTGAAAGTGGAAATGTGTGAGGCAGCACTGTACTGAACATTTTTCTCATAGACACAAAAGCTCTTCAGTATTTCAGCTTCAAGGAGCCCAAGGATAGGAGAGAGACAGAGAGAACGAATGAATGCAGCCTCTTTGTAAACAGGAATCACTCCCGAAATAAATTTTCAGCAAAATTTCACCAGCTATAGCACCGGATAGCCGGTTAAGTGCCATTTAACCAGCCAGGCACCAAATGGTTTTGAATATCGGGAGTGTATGTTTCTATTATACTGCCACCCTGTGGCACGCGTTTGTATTAGTTGACTCAGATAGCTTCTGTCTATAACCTTTGATCCAATAGGTCAGGAATTTCGTTTATGTTTAACTTCCTTCCATTCTTTGGATGCTCCCTGCGTCCATTTCCTAAGTCAGGATGTAGTCTTTTTCCCAATTGATAATCTCTAGAAGAGCTTCTCATAGAAGTTGTTTCCTCTGAAGAGTAAGTCTCCGTTGCAGACAGAGGGCTCCGAGCTGACTCTACGTCTTCCTGAGACTCCAAGAAAGCATTATCTTTTCATACTGAATTCAATCAATCAAGCTCGCAGAGAAAGGCTCATCACGCTTGTACAAACCCAGGGCTCTGTGAGTTCGTGTTTATTGCTCTGCAATTAAAATTGTTTTGAAAGTTAAGAAGCAAGTTACTCTTGAATTTGTGTCGGATGTTTTTTTTTTAATTTTTGCCAGAATTGCATAACACAGGGAGTCAGCCTCAGCTGGGTGACACTCACCAGAGCTTCTTCCAGAACCCTGCAATCATGGACCCGAATTCCAACCACTAAGTGTCACTGTTGCATGATGTCTCCCCAAGGGGCGGCAAACGCCGGAGGCATCAATTTTTAATTTTAAAACGAGTTCTAAATCTTAGGTGAAGAAATAATCAAGGGCGGTAATTTAGAAGCATAATCCCTCCCCCCCCCCCCCCCACCACCACGACACACAAAAGTGAAATCCACCCTTAAACAAGAATAGCTGAAAAGAGATTGAAATGTTTTCCTCTCCCTCTTTGAAGTCTCATGCAATTAGCAAAGCACTGTCTGCAGTACAAGGGTTAAGTGATGTGTTTTATTAAATCAAAGACTGATAATCAGGGGAAACAGAATAATTGCACAGCAAAGGAAAGAGTCTGGTTCTCAGTTCTGATTAATGGAAGTGTTAAAGCACATCCTTCTCCCAGAAGAAAAGCATCAGATGTTGTTCACCCAATGGAGTAGCCCAAACAGTTCCATCTTCCATGCTTTCATCTTCCAAAGTTATTTCTTGAGGTTGTCCCCTCCTTCTACAGTGCTGTCCTGCCACCCCGGCCTCCTCAAAGGCACATGGTGGAGAATCAGTGATTCTATTTTACAGTTCTGTGCAGTGGTGTGCTGGAGCAGGCTCTCACGGGCTCGCGAGAGCCGTTTGTTAAGTTTTTAAGAATTTTGGGAGCCGGTTGTTAAAGTAGGCCTCCCCATGGCTACTTTAACAACTGATTCCCAAAATGTGGGCTTGGGCCTCCTCCTGAATTATCTTTTACTTTGCTGGCAGTGATGCTGGCCCCACCAGCCAAGTAAATAGACTGCTGCTGCTCCCTGCTCCTTGTTTCTGACTCTGAGCATCAGGCTGGGACTTTTCATGCAAGCGCAAGAAGGTTCCATCATGCTGCTCAGAGCCAGAAACAAGCAGCAGAGAATGGTGGCAGTCCATTTATTGGCTGGTGGGGCTCGGCAAAGGTATGCCTAGCGTGCCCGCACAAGGGAGGGGAGAGAGAGGCATGTATTCCCCCACCCCCCAAAACAAAAATTTCAGGGCCGGCTATGCCCGGAGAGAGAGCCCGTTGTTAAAAATTTATCAGCACACCCCTGGTTCTGTGTCTTTAAGGGGGCAGATCAGACAAGATACTGCTATTCAAGCTGAGCAGCATTTGCAAGAAAGTACCTCCAGGACAGGATGTGATGCCCCTATTCAGCTGCATACAGTGGAAAATCTGGGCTATGTACATTTCTGCAAAAAAAAAAAAAAAAAAAGTGGTTTCTAATTCCCCTAGTGCATTCAAATTCCTTGGAAAACACGGGAAAAGAGGATTGAACTGCTTCTGAGAAGCTAATCATTAAAATTATTGGCAAGTGCAGTGGCTTGATGTAAGACTATATTAGAAGGTAATTTTATGACTAAGCATGTGTAAGTTATAGGTTATAGGTTTACTAGCCGTTAAGCCCGTAACAACGGGCTAGTTTTTTGTTTTCCTATGGCCTTCTCCCCTTCCCACCACCAACCCTGCTCTCTCCCCTGCCCTCCCCCCAGCGTCCGTTTCCCTCAGTTCCGCCCCCTCCTTCCCTCCCTGCTCCCTCCTCCTCCGATTTCCACGCCCTCCTCCCTATTGGGCTGTACTGCTGGTGGAGGCGGGGCTTGTACTTCTACACTCTCAGTGTTCTGACTCTACTGCGCATTTGCAGGTGAGTCGGTCACTTGCCGTTTATATGTTTGATTATGTATATCCTGTCTTTACTCCAGATGGGGCACAGTAAAGCATGCATAGTTAAAAGTATAATAGCAAAAGCAACACACAATTAATACATAAAACATAAACAGTCTAATTAAACAAATACAAAAAAACTCACAAGTACAGTCCCGTATGCTGCCCTAAATAGATGGCATTTCAATGCTTTCATGAATGCTGACGTGTTCTTCAACAGCTTCATTGCCATCTGTTCTGATTCCTCTCTCATGGAGCAACAAGAGAAAAGATTCTACATCTGGTTTCTTCTAAAGAAAATGACCAAAAGTCGGGAACCGTAAGCAAACCAACATTCTCAGATCGCAAAGCGCACAAAGTTATGATAAACCTTTACCATCAACTTCAAATAATATGGGGAGGGGTGGTACAATGCCTGATGATCCGTGAACAGGATAGGGCGTAACCACGAGAGGGCGGAGCGCGAGAGAGGCACTAGAACATAAGAATAGCTATACTGGTTCAGACCAATGGTCCATCTAGCCCAGTAGTATCCTGTTTCTAACAGTGGCCAATCCAGGTTACAAGTACCTGGCAGAAACCCAAATAGTGGCAACATTCCATGCTACCAATTCCGGGGCAAGCAGTAGCTTCCCCATATCTGTCTCAATAACAGACTATGGACTTTTCCTCCAGGAATTGTCCAAACCTTTTTTAAACCCAGATACGCTAACTGCTGTTACCACATCCTCCAGCGAAGAGTTCCAGAGCTTAACTATTCGTTGAGTGAAAAAATATTTCCTCCTATTCGTTTTAAAAATATTTCCTTGCAACTTCATTGAGTGTCCTCTAGTCTTGTACTTTTGGAACGAGTAAAAAATCAATTCACTTTTACGGTCAGGTATACATATAAAGTAGCACATATGAGTTTATCTTGTTGGATAGACTGGATGGACCGTACAGGTCTTTTTCTGCTGTCAGTTACTGTGTTACCTGTTCTACACCACTCAGGATTTTGTGGACCTCAATCATATCCCCCCTCAGCCGTCTCTTTTCCAAGCTGAAGAGCCCTAACCTCGTCAGCCTTTCCTCATATGAGAGGAGTTCCATCCCCTTTATCATTTTGGTTGCTCTTCTTTGAACCTTTTCTAATTCCGCTACATCTTTCTTTAGATACAGCAACCAGAATTGAATGCAATACTCAAGGTGGGGTCGCACCATGGAGGGATACAGAAGCATTAGAGTATTTTCGATCTTATTTACCATCCCTTTCCTAATAATTCCTAGCATTCTGTTTGCTTTTTGGCCGCTGCCAGAAGGATTGAACAACCTGACATTCCCACCGCATATGGAAAAACCTACCTGATTCACTACAACCCTACCTCCAACACAGCCCCAAGCCTCCCAATGATTTTGCCCACCCAACCGGAGTGGAATAAGCCCGTTGAATGATCTTAATCATCGTTTGTGTAGAGGCGACGGCTGTTGAGCACTACACAATACCTTGATTCACAGCCTTCCAATCATCCTTTTGTAACAAACAGGGCAACCACCTGTTCCAGATAGCCCTGTGAGGATGGATCTGACCCCCCCCCCCCTCCCCATTTGACCCAAACACTTATAACGCCTAGAGAGCAACCCCTTATTTCCCTCACTCCCCAACCAGAGATATTGCCTCCAGCTTCATTTGAGCCTGAAAACCCTTCCAATTAGTTTCTCCCAACACAAAATACTGAATTTGAAAATACTGGAAGAAAGGGAGACAAATTCCTACCACCAATTCGAAACAGGGGCTTGTTGATTACTCCCTGTAAAAGAGAGAGAGAGAGAGAGAGAGAGAGAGACCTTTCTGGTGGAATTTGATGTCTCATAGTTTTGCCTCTGTAAGACCTACCTTCAGTTTTTTTAGTTACTTAAAGCAAGTTTATAATTTGTTTTTTGTTTTACCCTCGGGCACATCTGGAATGGGGCTAATTTGTAGATGCTACATAATATTACTTTTTTGTTTAATTATTTTAGTGGTAGACAAGAACTGGATTGTTTTAGGTATCATAGGAGGGGGAGGGAGGTCAGTGGGACATGTGATTATACCGTACAACTGTAATCTAATAATTTTGCTGCTTTAATTGCCTCAGGTTTGATGAAAAATTAGCAAAATATAAACTGGATAATAAATAACATAGTAAATGACGGCAGATAAAGACCTGTACGGTCCATCCAGTCTGCCCAACAAAATTAACTCATTTACATGGTATGTGATACTTTATATGTATACTAAGTTCTGAAGCTAATGTCAAAGCCCCTTAAAATTTACACTCCAGCCATCCCTATCTATTCAGTCACAATCAGGGCATAGACCGTAGAAGTCTGCCCAGATCCCATTTTGTTTCCCAATTACTGGCGTCGCCACCCAATCTCCGCTAAGATTCCGCGGAACCATTCCTTCTAAACAGGATTCCTTTGTGTTTATCCCACGCATGTTTGAATTCCATTACTGTTTTCATCTCCACCACCTCCCACGGGAGGGCATTCCACATATCCACCAACCTCTCTGTGAAAAAATACTTCCTGACATTAGTCCTGAGTCTGCCCCCCTTCAACCTCAATTCATGTCCTCTAGTTCTACCGCCTTCCCGTCTCCGGAAAAGGTTCGTTTGCGGATTAATACCTTTTAAATATTTGAACGTCTCTATCATGTCACCCCTGTTTCTTCTTTCCTCTAAGGTATACATGTTCAGGTCAGCAAGTCTCTCCTCGTACGGTTTGCAACGCAAATCCCATACCATTTTCGTAGCTTTTCTTTGCACCTCTTCCAGTCTTTTTACATCTTTAGCCAGATGCGGCCTCCAAAACTGAACTCAATACTCCAAGTGGGGCCTCACCAACGACTTGTAGAGGGGCATCAACACCTCCTTTCTTCTGCTGGTTATGCCCCTCTCTACGCAGCCTAGCATCCTTCTGGCCACGGCCGCCGCCTTGTCACATAAATAGACTTTCTTTCCCGCAATCACATTTCTATTGTGCAGGTCCAGCAGCAGAGATGCACAGAGAGGAAAACAGTTTCTATTAGAAATATGAAGTAGCTGTCTAGAGACCACTTTTCAAAGGGATCTTGCTGCATAGCTAAGTACCTGGTTCTCAGTCCATCGCTCTAACCATTAAACTCCTCCTGAACTGCAGCTGAAAGGAAAATGGATGGAAAAACTCCACAATAGTGCTTGCCCCCTTGACTATAATGGAAACACAGGAAATGGATCGTTCAGTGTCCAAAAATTAACCAAACGAGTGATTGATTCAAAATTCCACATGTAGTTGTGAATGGAGGCTCATCACAGGCATCAGCCCAGGTTGTAATTAACTTGAAGGAGAAATGAAGAACTACAGGACCACTTCCTCCCCACCCCCACCCCCATCACAATTAATCCAATGACAGCAAAAGAAATGCATCCCTCTCACTGTTATTATTATTTTTTTTAACCGATCTGCTTTTGTTGCACAAGCTACAGCTGTCTTTGTTGCTGTGATTTGAAGTCTATGAAGCTTTAAGGCTGTTATTAAAAATGGTAGCACACTGACAGGCACACGGCAGCTGGGCATCTCATGTTCCAGGGCGGCCTTATACGCCTGGTGCTGTGCAAATGCTGCTTAGATGAAGAGGCAGGACTGCCAACGCTACTGTGAAACAAATGAGTTACAAAACAGACCATATATCCATCAGGCACATCACAAACGTTACCCCGGCAGGGTTGCAACACTGGAGGATACAAAGGTGAGGGAATCCAAAAGCGGAACAGCAAAAGTAAAAAGCAAGGAGCCTTCAAAATGGAGAGCGTCTCAGCTATACGTTATTGGTCTGACCTGACACGATCCGGGCTACGGCAACAGGTGCCTGCGCGATGTAAAGAGAGTTAAGTCATCCAAAGATGAAAAACACAACTTGTCTTGAAAAAAACAGGTCCACTAATAATAGGGTTACCATATTTTGTCCTCTGAAAAAGAGGACACGTGTCCCGCCCCTTGCCCCACCCCTTTCACATCCTCGCCCCGCCCCCTGCCACGTATTCCCCTGCCCCCCCATCACCTCCCCTCCCCTTACTTACTATCTACTGCCCTGGTGGTCTAGTGACCTCTTCGGGGCAGGAAAGAGCCCCCTCTTTCCTGCCCGGAGCTCTGTCCTTGCCCTGCATCCTGTTGCTGTGACGGTCTCGGGATTCAAAATGGCTGCCAAGAGTTGAAGTCTCGCGAGGCCGCTTCAACTCTCGGTGGCCATTTTGAATCCCGAGACCGTCACAGCAACAGAATGCAGGGCAAGGCAGCGCTCCGGGCAGGAAAGAAGGGGCTCTTTCCTGCCCCGAAGAGGTCACTAGACCACCAGGGTAGTAGATAGTAAGGGAAGGGGAGGGGAGGCTAGGATAGGCCTGCCGCCTGCCCGCCTGTTTGTCAAAAAATCTGGATTGTCTGGCAAAACCCATCCGGACGCCCGGACATGTCCTCAAAAAGAGGACATGTCCGGGTAAATCCGGATGTATGGTAACCCTAACTAATAACTAACTGGAGAGACGCCAGAAAGTACGGGAACTGCAGAATGGAAACCTTGTAGGATGTTGCACACTATAAATCACTGCCAATCACGTAAAAGCATATAGACCCCTGGCGCAGGCAGCTGTTGCCAAAGCGCGGACCGTGTAGGGTCTGACCTATAAGGGCTTTTTTTGAGGGGGTACTTGGGGGTACTGAGTACCAGCACCTTTTCCATTGTCTGCTAAAATTCACCCATGGTCCCCAAGTTTTAATGAAAGAGCTCAGTCTCTACACACCAATTCTGCCTCGTCATAGATTCTGTGACTGGTTGCAGGGGGCTGGCTATTATGGGGTGGGTCTCTCAGTGATCACCCCATCCCTGAGGGGTAGCCTGACATTTGAGTACCGGCACCTTTTTTGCTAGAAAAAAATGCACTGGATAAAATAGAGCTGAGATGTTCTCCATTTTGAAGGCTCCTTGTGATTCTTTTGGCTTTTTGCTTTTGCTGTTCTAGGGTTGTAACGTTGGTCAGTGTTTTGGTGTTGCCTGTGTAAGTGGAAAGATGTTTAGTGGGGGTTAGGAAACAATTCATCAAACAAAAATAATTCCTAAAGCATTTTTACTAACTTACACACAGTGGGAGCAATAAATTTGGCACCAAGAAGTAGGCGACACTGTTCCCTCGAAGCTGAGCGGGAGTTATCCACCTACAGTTCAGCCACTGGGGAGGTGCTGTTTCACTATCACATTTTCAATAGTGAGGGACAGGCAAACTCTGCAGGACTACGGGGATCTTGCCTGTCCCTCGCGATTGAAAACACAATATTGAAGCACTGCCCCCTATTGGCAACAATGCAGTGGGAGGACTCTTGCTCAGCTTACAGGGAACAATGGTAGGCACCACAATGGGGCGTTCTTAACACCAATTGTATAACGGCAGGTAGGCGTGTCTAAATCATTATAGAATACTAGCACAGACCCGCTTTGGCACACCAAAAGTTAAACATCATCACTTATGCCAGGTCAACATCTGGTGTAAGTTGGCACACCTAGTTGTGCCAATCAACGTGCACAACTGATAATATTCAAGTTTCAAGTTTATTCATATCTTCATATACCACTCAAAAGCGAACTATCTCAGCTGTTTATAATTGTGCAGTCTGTATGCCCCTAATCAATTCGATAGGGCCTTCTACAAAAAGATACTTGCACTTTTGATCGCTCATAGCACCTGCCCCCTTGTAGTGGGTGGTGACTTTAATGCTGTTTGGGACCCTGAGCTTGACAGATCCCACAACTCAAAAAAAGGAGATTGTTAATCTGGCTAGGGGATTGCCCAATTTGTGCTAACACTTGGACTTTGTAGATGCAACGAGGGTACTGCACCCAACAGACAGAGACTAGACCTATCTATTTATTTATTTATTTGTTGTATTTGTATCCCACATTTTCCCACCTATTTGCAGGCTCAATGTGGCTTAGATTGTTCCGTCATGGTGATCGCCATTTCCGGAGTGAAAGATACAAGTGGTATTACATTAAAGATCATGATTGACATAGTAGATTAAGCAGTCAAGTATAAAGAGTACATATTCGGAATGAGGGATAAAGTGGTATTGCGTTAAAGTTCATGAGTAGACCTTGGTAGTCAAGTATAGAGCCTTGTAGCGCTATAGAAATGCTAAATAGTAGTAGTAGTAGTAGTAGTTGTCTGGTATTAGGATGGATCAATGTGGTATGCCTTGTTGAACAGGCTATCTAGAGTGCACTTCACATAGTCCCATATTGACTATCTTTTGTTCTCCACAACGTTGGTTTCTGGCATCTCCAAGGTGGAAATCATCCCTTATGCAGTGTCGGACCATGCGTGACTTTGGGTGGATTGGCGACCTAAAGGGGCTGGAAGTGAGAGGACTCATTGGGTATTCCCTCTTTCACTGTATACAGGAGAAAGTATTGCAATGTTGAAGGGACTACAAAATCCACAATAGTGCATATGAAGATGACCCCCCCTAGATTATTGGGAGGGAGGGAGGGAGGGAGGGAGGGAGGGGAGAGATCCTCAGTTATGCTAGCTATTTTAGAAAGGCTAGAGAGAGAAATTTTACATTAAGAACAATGCCTTCGCATTGAACGTCAACGTGTTGGCAGAACCCATTTAGAAATCCACAAGCAATGGGTTCTTCAACTCCAAACTGCTCTGAATGGGCTGTTACTTCAGCGAGCGACTAAATCAATGGCCTTTTATAAATACCAACTCTATAAGTACGGTAACAAGGGGGGCAGACTTCTGGCCAAGCTGATCATTAATAGGGAAGGTCCAAAAAGAGTTTTGGTGCTCAGAACGGACGCAGGTAGACGGGTCACCTCTGATATGACCATATGCAATATCTTTCAGGATTGTTACAGGAAGCTCTAGGCTGCCCCAGAGGACATCGGGCCCCCTGGATGCCTGTATTTAAAGGGTCTTCCATTGCCTAAGATTGCTCCAGCAGCACTGGACCTTTTGAATCCAATTATTCAGCCAGCCGAAGTATATTGGGTCATAAAGCAGAGCCCCTTGTTGAAAGTCCCAGGGGAGGATGGCGGGCAGGATGTAGCAGATGGAAGGAGCATGGCAGGTCTCAGGCAGGATATGTGATTCACTACATAAGTATATAAGTATTGCCATACTAGGACAGACCAAAGGTCCATCAAGCCCAGCATCCTGTTTCCAACAGTTGCCAATCCAGGTCACAAATACCTGGCAAGATCCCAAAAAAGCTCAATACATTTTATGCTGCTTATCCCAAAAATAAGCAGTGGATTTTCCACAAGTCAATTTAGTAATGGTCTATGGAGTTTTCCTTTAGGAAGCCGTCCAAACCTTCTTTAAACTCCGCTAAGCACGTTGAGTGGAGAAAAATTTTCTCCGATTTGTTTTAAATTCGCTACTACTACTGCTAGAGGGAAAAACAAGGTGTAAGGTAGCCGTGGAGGGGGGAGGAGAGTAGGGGAACTGAAGAGAGGAGATCATGGGAGGGGGGCTGAGAGAGGGGGAATATGCAGGATCAGGTATCTCTACAGCCTAAGGAGGGTGCTGGTTCTCATTTGGGGTGGCAAGGTAATTTTGGGGGGTAGCGCTTGCCATCCTGTGTCACCCCATAGCGATGCCTACGCTGCACATACCTGATCATACAGACAACTTCATATATCGTAGAATAAGACTTAAGTTTACACAGAAAAGTAGAGATTGGAATTGAGACGTCCGGGTCGGAAAATGCTCCGTTCCAAAGGTATTGTAGAAACAGCTCTGCAAATATTTCAGAAAAGGTTCTGAGTCGGCAGAGTTTTTTTCTAAAATACCGTCTGGAACAGAGCATGTTCCGACGTGGACGTCTCAATTCCAGTCTCTACATTCTGTATAAAACTGAATCTTATTCTGTAGTATTGAAAGTTATCTATATGATAAGGTATTTCAAATATATAAAGCCCACCGAGAGGAATGCAGCTCAGCTCTGACAGGATTTGTTAAGGTCAGCCGAAAAGCACAAAAAAGTAAGCCATTTTGTTTATCAGTAAACCAGCCTTTGGGTTGTTCAGATACAAAAGTCCAATTATTTACTCTGGTATGTGTTTGTTTGCTGCTGGTGTCATGACCAAAGAAAATCAGAGTAATTCTGAGATCTTTTCCTTGTGTACAAAATTGGTCAGTAAATGGTTGTTTGCTTCTCAATTACAAAAGAAGCCCCTGGGAATTGATGCTATTCCGCTCTGCTGAATGAACCGGAGACTAGAGCAACCGGACTGATGTTTGCTGAAATGGAAGTCCATTAGATAATAGCTACAGTGCGCTGGTGAGGTCGGATGTAACTTCTGCCATCCTCAAATTGGATGACAAAAATATTAGAATAATCACCGTTAGTTGTTCTGTGCAGGAGGTAAACAACCGAATGACAGATGAGCTGCTGCCATGTAGGCTTACCTTCCAGTGTTGGGTTACCCTCATATTCTCTTTACAGTACTCTTAAAGCTAAGGTAGATCAAAGAGTAGGCTGGGTAGGCTCTTCCAAAGGACACAAGGGAGACGCAATGATTCTAATGTGTAGTGTTTTAACTCTCGACATAGTCTGAATGTTATTTCTTGTGTTTTCCTTGAGAATCAAAGCTGTTTCTTTGGTTTGTCCATAGTTGTTTCGCAACTCTGTCCATTTCCCCTTGTGCAGGATTGGATGAACAGTATACATTAGCATACACCGTACTCTCAGACTCCCGAGGAAGGTGCCTATGTGCCCAAA